>NC_061870.1:36470004-36788367 GCF_907164915.1 Impatiens glandulifera
GATATACCAACATTTTTACCCATTGGACCCTTTTATCTCGAATGGACAATGCATCTGTCACTAGGTTCTCTTTTTCCTTTTTATACTACACTGTGAAATCATAACCTACCAATTTGTAAAGCCACTTTTCTTGTACAGAAGTCTGCACTCTTTATTCTAGCAGATGCTTAAGAGTTTTATGATCCGATTTTACCACAAATGGTTTTATATATGAGCTAGATTCTCCACTTCTCCACAGCAAACGTCAAAGACATCAATTCTTTTTCATAAGTCGATGATGGCAACTTCCCAGATTCAATAACTTTGCTGATAAATGATATTGGGTGACCTTCCTGCATCAACACCGCACCAATGCCTACTCTGCCTGCGTCCGTCTCTACAACAAATAGAATATGAAAATTGGACAGCGCCAGAACTGGAGGGGATATCATCATCTACATCAGCAACTGAAATGCATCATTTGCATCTTTGTTCCAACCAAAGTGTCCCTTTTTTAGCAAGAAAGTGAAGGGTTGAGAAATGCAACCATATTGCTTGATGGATTTAAAGTAATACCCGGTTAAGTCTAAGAACCCCTTTAGTTATTTTACTGATTGTTGAACGGGCCATACGCTCATTAATTCCAATTTCTCCAGATCCGCATCTATCCCTTTTTCGTCCAAAATGTTCCTCATGTATCTAATTTGACTACAGTCAAAACTGAACTTTCTTTTATTTAAAAACTAATTGATGTTGTTATAAGTTGAGTAATATTTGCATCATATGGAATATGTGCTCCTTTTTATTTGGACTGTAAACCCTAACCAGAAAATCATCAAAGAAAATCAGCACAAATTTCCTTATAAATGGCTTCAACACGTCATTCATCAAATTTATTAAATTTGGAAGGTGCATTTGTCAAGCCCTAGATTTCAAATTCAATTTGGAAAAAAAAAACCTTGGATCCATGTAGCTCCTCCATCAATTCTTCTATCGCCGGAATTGAAAACTTGTCTATAATGGTAGTTGAGTTCAGCCTCCTATAATCGATATACATCCTCTAAGATAAGTATTTTTTTCTAATCAACACCATGGGAGCAGCAAATGAACTGTGACTTTTTTTAATTATTCCCCTATCCAACATATCATTGATTAAGTGCTCAATTTCTGACTTCTGTAGGGCCGAGTAGTGGTAAGGGTGTAAGCACCCAACTTCAGTGTCTTTCTTTAGTGAAATCTGATTATCGTGCTCACTTATTGATGGTAAGTCCTCTGGTTTCAGAA
The DNA here is from genome assembly GCF_907164915.1 of Impatiens glandulifera. Lineage (NCBI taxonomy): Eukaryota > Viridiplantae > Streptophyta > Magnoliopsida > Ericales > Balsaminaceae > Impatiens > Impatiens glandulifera. The sequence goes on from NC_061870.1 coordinate 36,471,268, forward strand.
ACCTCTTCTAAGGCTTTTGTGATAAGTGCAAAAAATTGGACTTCATACTCTGTTTTTGTTTGTACCATGCTGCCCTTCCTTAACAATTTCTCCAACCGGTGACCATGTATAAGGTTAATTTGTGTATGTGATATCCCTTGCAAGGTAATGGTCATAACCTTTCTTTCAAAAAAAAATATAAGGTTTTTGAAATTCCAGGCTGAAGTGTCTAAAGTGATTAGTCACTCTATGCCAACACCATATCATAACATGTCATAGTAAGAATTTTCATATTCGCTTGGTAATCCTTACTTGCATGGACCATTTCAGGTTTTGTAAACGCTAGAACAAAATAAGGTTGAACCGTCTACCACTTTTACCGACATCACTTGGGTTGTCATGGCCTCGTGGCCTATATTCCTCAGAATTATGTTGTTAATGAAGTTGTGAGTGATGCCTGTGTCAATAAGGATCACCACCAGCAGACTCCCAATATTGCCCCGGATCTGGAGAGTTTGGAAATTCTTGGAATTGGTTAAAGCATGCAGGGAAATGAAAGGCTCTTCCATTGGGCTGGGCTACAACAATGAAAGGATCATTAACAACTGATTCTTGAATCGATTCCTGAACATCTGGTAAGGCTTCTTGGTCATTAGTCGAGATCGTGAACAATTTCGCTTTGCACTTGTGGTTTGGTTCCCATTTTTTTTTATCACATTTGTAATAAAGGCATTTCCTCATTTTCTCATCAAATACAACATGATTTAATTGTTTCATCGAGCCCTGATTCACACCGAAAGAAGATGCATGAGAAATGCCCGAAAAGAAAGTCTGGTTGGTACTTGGCCCGACTATTTGGGAAGTAAAGGGGTGGTTTTACTATACAAGTGTCATCTGCTCCACATGTATCTGTATATTGATTCTTGGGCTTTGTCCATCGACATTGCCTCGTTCAAAGTTTTGGGATTTCTGAGTTTGACAGCATTTGCAATCTCCTCGTTCAGACCAACATTCTATCATGTACTCCCTCCGAAAAGGTTAAGCAATTTCTGAGAAATATTTATGTATTATTGATTGTAATACAAGACTGATTCTTCATCCTATTGCAGGTGCATAAGCTGTCTCATGAGGGTGTCATACATAGAAGGATCGAAATGCGCTAAAAGGTCCCTCCGAAACACTTCTCACATCGATTTTCCATTAATTGCGTTGTTGTAAGTAGAAACCATCACATTCTGGCGTTGCCCGTAAAGTGGATGGGAGCAATGTCTGTCTTGGCTTCATCCTCCGTCATATAAACCTGAAAAAAATTGTTCTGCTGCTAGCCCTCCACTTCGGTTCCATCAAATCGAGGGAAGTCAACCTTGGTGAGCTGGGTTGGAAGAATATTCAGATGTTTCTATCGCGTGGAGGGTTCTGACGATGATTACCCTCGTGCCCCTTAGGCGGTTTTCTTGGCCAAAAATACAAACTTGTTCTTCAGTGACCATCATACGAGTTTCAATAGTGTCGAACATACAATCCATTTTGGTGTTCACATCGAGAAAGGAGGCAGGTTTTGATGGAAGCACGAAGGGCATCTATCTCTGACTATTGTTGGGTTTCCACCATGATAGGATTGTCTGGTTTTGATACCAAGATGTTATAGGTTAGGGTTTGATAGAATACTGATTTATATGGTTTTAGGGCAATAAAAACATGGTTTTCAAAAGAATAAAAAATTTGTCAATTGATTAACAACCAAGAATTCAAGGAAGAAGGGGGTAAATGTACATATCAACTTTAAGTGTTTTCATGTTTATTTATTTTTTAAAATAAATGAGAGCTAGCATGACACCCTCATAGTAATGAGCCCGCTTAAACTCAAAGCGCTTCCAGGTGGAATCGAATCCGTGACATTTTGGTCTCTTAAAAAAGTTTTTCAATGTTCATTGATAATGAGGTTTGAGGATTTTATCTTACCCAAACTCTAACGGTTACATAACTTTCATAATTATTCACTACCCCACTATACATAACTGCCCATACAACATTATAAGCTTATCATAAACAAAACACATACCTACTCTGAAATTACTAGCAGTAATTTTAGCTATTGTAAAAGATACATTGGTTAAGAGGTTTTGACCTCAACTATTTTTAGTGTTTTTTGGGGATTTTCTTTTGACTAATGACATGAGTACATGACTTATATTTTCATGATTTTGGATATTTCAATAAAAAGAACATTGGCTTCTAAAAAACAATATCTTTTCATGATTTTGGATATTTCAATAAAAAGAACATCGGCTTCTAAAAAACAATATCTATCTACTACAGTAATTATCCAAGTTTTATGATAGAGCATTTGGTTGAGGCAGGGTCAATATACATTGGAAAAAAAATAGAGGTTTTATATCAAGAAGGGTGAGGACATTCTACAAATTGAGAATATTGGTTGTTCCTATATTTTGATTCTTCAAACCTGGGCAACTAGTTATATTGGCTCTTTAACACAATAGGCTTACAAATTCAGAACATAAATAATTATAAATGTGTGATCAATTGATATCAAGCTATTCTAGTATTTTATTTCTAAGTGATTAAAATGCAATTATGTTAATTGTAATTACATGATGACTTGTGTGAACTCTGCTCAATCAATTACTATTAAAATATGAAAAAGGAAGCTGTTATATTTATTGCATGAACCGGAATTAACTCTGATCAATCAGCTTCTTAAATATTAAATTTAGTCTTTGTTCATCCGGTAATATAAGGATCAAATAATATCTAATGGAAATCTCTTAACATATAGACAGTTTGGCCGAGTGGTCTAAGGCGCCAGATTTAGGCTCTGGTCCGAAAGGGCGTGGGTTCAAATCCCACAGTTGTCAATATTTTTATTTTTTATTTTTCATCATTTTTTCAAACATACTTCATTTATTTTTTCTATTTTTTGTTTAACATGAAAGAAATTAGAAAAACTAAACTAAGGCCAATCTCAGATTTCACAAACAAGGTTAACAAGTTGTTGGAATTTGTCTTTAAAAATTATAAAAATTTGCTTAGAAAAGGACTTTTGGTATGTTGACTTATGAGAATAAAATACTAATTGGGTTTTTCAGTATTCGTTTTATGACTTACTTAAAACCTAATACTAAATTAGTCACAAAAATCAGCTGTCTCCTAACTAACAGCTTAGTTAGCTTATATATAAATATATTGAAAATTAAGTCTAATAGACCGTTCAAAACTATATATGTTGGGAATGTGTGACCCAATCCATTGATGCCAGTTTATTCTTAATATCATTTACCAATTGGCTGCTATATTCATATTATATAGACTAATTCTCTAAACATAGTGATACAGTTTTCAACCCACGACAACAATTATTAATTCTAAGGGGGTGAAAATGTTTAGTGTTGTTTAAGGTCATATGTTATAATGATTAGGGATGTAACATTTTATTATTAGATCAACCATGACAAGAATAATAGCTCACTTGTTTGTTAGTCTTTTTTATTTGCATTTTTACTATTTTGTATGGGTTTATTTTATTTTATAACCAGAATTTATCTTTAGAAAGATAATACAATCGAATCGAATCGAATCCCATCTGCAACTTAAACCATTACTAATTTGAATTAAATCTGACACATTATTTTATTACTTTTTTTTTTTAAAATAAAAACTTACATTTCACAGACGGGCCAACAGCTGTATATAGCTACTAATCCATCTCGAAAGGGAAAGAAAAATAAGATTTGTTGAGAATATTCATTTCTATTTATATATATTTTATTGTCTATTCAGCATAAAAAATAAAAAAACTTTATTATTATATTATTTATTTCCTAACGAGGCTAATATCCATTTCTCCTATGTTGCATTCCAACCAGCACTCTCTCTTCAGACGTGCCTTCAACCCTCTCTCTCTTGACAAAAAAAAAAATGGCCGAGGTTGAGCCACTTGGAATTAAAATAAATATATATTTAATTTTTGTTAGATATTCTCCATGTTATATAAATCTGTCTCGTTCCTCGTCATGTGGCTAGCACGAAAAAAACAACAACCTCATGAAGATACGACTTTACAACATATACTATTTTTTTGAATAAAGATCTTTAATATATATTATAACTTTTTTAATTTTTATAATAAATGAATATATTATAATCATGTCACAACTTTTGTATTGATTCCAAAAAAATATCATTTATAAGGATCAAATTTATAATTTTAAGATTTATTAAAGACAAATATAAAAATATATAAATAAATAAAGTTAGACTTTTTATTATTCTTAAGTTATTATTGAAGGATAATAAATACAATTAGTTTTTATTTATTTAGTTAAAAAAATATTTCAAATAATTATTACTATTACTTATATACTTGATTATTATTATGTATATGTTGAATCAAAATATTTATTTAAATTATTATTATTTTATGTTTTTGTATATGATTTTAATTAATTAATTAATTATTTGAAAATTAAATTATAAAGGTGTCAAAATATTAGTTATTGAAAATATAAGGTTGGGATATTTAACAAATTATCAACCCTACCTAATATATAATACTTCAAAATTTGTGAGATATATGAAATGATGTAGATTAAATTTAAATTTATAGAAAAAACATAAATATATATATATGTATATATATATATATATATATATATATATATATATAATAAATTAGAAATGGTATGAGATTAATTACTTCTTCATTGATTCTGATATATTGATCCCACTGACCATATATAATGTATGGAGTTATAATTAATTAGTCTTAATTAGTGATGAAATCTTGAAGATCTTTCATATGTGTGCTGGCTTCCTCTTCATAATTCCTATCCAACCAAAATATTGCGAATTTAGAAAAATATTTGTTTTCACTTTCAATAATTGTTTATAAAATTAATTGGTAATTAGTTCATTAGTGGAAAAAAGAAAGAAAGTATCTCAATTAAAACACAATCCGTTAATTTTAGAATAATTTTTAACACAGTCATATAGTTTATCTTATAATTAATTATAACATTAACATAATATTTAATATTACTGTAACTAGATTACAGCTGAAAAAGAAATATATGTGGAATTATATATATAAAAAAAAGATATTTAAATAATCCCTTCATGTCCTCTACTCTTCTTCTTCAAAACCCACCCAACATTCTTTTGTCAGAGCTGTCCTTCAGTTTCTTTGTCTCCTCCATTATTAATCACTCCCAAATCTCTAATCTGATTTGATCTGATCTTATCATATCAGAGACTAGTTAAATACCCCATTTTCTTTCTTTCTCTTGTTTGGTGTATTGAAGAAGATTAGCTTAGTTAATTCTGGGCATAAATTTGTCATGAGGAAGAAGATAGACATGGATTAGTGTCGTAATGCAGGGATTAGTTGCAGAAGAAGAAGTAGGAACAATTATTGCTTTTCTTGGTCTTTAGAATCAAAGGTAGTATCTTTTTCTAGCTAGGCCAATGTTTGTTTTTTATTCCATGATTGGATGAATCATTCATGAATATATACCAAGCTCCTTCTGTGGGCAGGTTACAGTTGCAAGAAGCATCATTTCTCCTGCAATTTTACAACTTTTTGTGGCTATTATTCATGGACATTGTTTATGTTATTGGGTTTGATTCTTAACTTTTGATGAGAAAAAGGGTTAACATATGTTCTGTTTTTGACAGGTAGGCGGAAAAACATCCTTTTGTGAAGGAATTAGGGACTGATTGCTCTTTTGTCCTGAGGATTGGAGCTTTCAGTCCGTATCATATCAATGTCAACCAAAATCAAAGGGATCCGTAAAGGGTTTAAATATATATCACAAATCTTTGGTAATTCCTGCATGCAAATTGCAAACCCTCTTTTCTTTTTCTTTTCTCCCTTTTATCATAAGTCACAATAATGATCAAGAATTCTTCTTGCAGTTGTGAAGGATCGTGAGTTAGATATTGGGTATCCAACAGACGTGAAACATGTGTCACATATTGGCTGGGATGGATCCACTGGTAATGCTCCCGGTTGGGTATGTTCTAATTCTTTCTCATTTGTGTAAATTCAACTTCAATTATTGTCCTTTAATTTGTTGATGATATGATGATGATGATATAGATGAACGAATTCAAGACATCGTCTGATTTCTCGACAACTTCCATAGGCAACATTCACGAGCTAAGAGGCGGTTCCAGTTCCATAATCTCGTCAACATGGGCGTCTCAAGGTTTGAAAAAAACAAATAATTCTAGTTTGATTGATGACTTGATTTAAGGAACATATTTGATTTTGAATCCACATTTGTTTCCTTTCTCTATTCTGGTGGGATATATAGATTTTGAATCCATGGACAGCCAACCAGTGGCTGATATATTCAAAGACACGCCACCAATGGATATGCCAGATATTCCTAAGAAGCAAAAACGGAAGAAATCAAAGTCAAGTTCCTCATCGTCGACGTCTACATCCGCATCTTCGTCAAGATCGTCTCGAGCAACTGCAAAATTGAAGGCTAAATTCGTCGATGAAACTGGCAGACAAGAAAACAGAGAAGTTGTGTTATAAAAGAAGATACCATGCATCCCTTTTAACTAAACCTTAATATTTTGACCAACAGATGAAGTGTTTGCAAGAACAAGGATCGAGGAAAATTGTCAATGTTTTATATATTGCTGTAAATGCTCTAATAGTGTTTGCTTGTTTTGTGTGATTACATTCATCAGAAAAGAAGATTTTTAATTGAGATCTAATTGGTTGAAAATGGAAAATTTTAGGAACTGTTTTATTCTTTTTGTTTATTATATTTTGGGAAATTTCCATGAAAAGTAATACAGATTAACTTATAAATTCAATTATTATTATTATCATATAGTTAGTGAATATACTTTTTTTTCCTATACTTTTTTTTCCTAGAATAGAATAGAGAAAGTATGACCGTTGGTAGTTAGTTATATAGGCGTTCCTTCTCTCCCGCCAATTATTTCGGTTGCACAGAGAGCCAGAGCTTTGATCATCATTTGTCTCCACTAAAATTGAAAATAAACATTTAAGCCTTCCTCCATCAAAATTTCAGCACTTTCTGCAAAATCAATCTCAAAACATTGACAATTCGATCAAAAGAAAGCAATCGCAATCGAAATCGAATCGAAAGCTTAAGATTTTCTCTTTTCCCCCATGTCTTCTTCTCCTTGATGTCGAAATTCGGGACTGAAAATCCACCAAAGAATTCCTGGGGAACATGAATCTATGGAAAGTAGTAATAAGTTTAACTATTCTGTTATCGACGGCCAGCACAGGCCAAACCCAAGACGACACGACCGGCGATTCAACCGCCCCTCCCCCGGCTGCAAACGACTGCAACGGTTTTTTCCTTTCTTACACGTTCATTTCGCGGGAGAAAGAGTATCCCCACCTGAAGAACGCGTCTGCACAGCCATGGGCGTTTAAATCGGTGGCGTCAATTTTGAACACGGGCAAGCTCGAGCTCAAGGCATGGAAGATGTTCATTGGGTTCCATCAACAGGAAATACTTGTCTCTGCAGGTGGTGGAGTCCTGTTAGACGGGAATGATTTTCCAGCCTCTGTTGGGGTTAACGGGACTTACATTGGCGGTTATCCTCAAACCGATTTGAAAACTGCAATCGATACTGCAAACGACTTGACCCAAATCCAAGCTAGAGTAGAGTTCAAGGGAACTCAGTTCGGACTCCGAGCACCCGGAGTCCCCATGCCCAAGACAATCAAGCTCGAAAACGATGGTTACAAATGCCCCGCCCCAACTCGCCATGGTAAGAATGTATAAGAATCATCAATTCTTTAGAATTAGGACCATCATTAATCTTGATATTTATTGCAGCAAGTTCAATGTATGCATGCTGCGTGAGGAATCCAAAGCTGAAAGGAAAGAATGTGACGACGAAATATACACCACGACAAAAAGCAGATCTTACAATGTCGTACGACATTCTTACTGCCTACGGCAACAATTACCTGGCCCAGGTGGAATTGCAGAACAATAACCCTTTGGGGAAGCTAGATCATTGGAACTTGACATGGGAATGGCAAAGAGGAGAATTCATTTCTTCAATGAGAGGAGCTTATACCCATTTGAAAGATGGTTCGGGTTGCATTTTTGGTGCTGCAGGACAACAATACCAAGATTTTGATTTCTCCCAGGTTCAAAACTGCGAAAAGAAACCAACCATAACCGATATGCCTCCAGACAAAGCCAACGACGATAAGCTGGGAAAGCTTCCTTATTGTTGCAGAAACGGTAGCCTCTTGCCCACAACCATGAGTAAAGACAAATCCAAAGCCGTTTTTCAGCTTCAAGTTTATAAAATCTCTCCAGATACTAGCAGAATCGACCTTTATCCCCCCGCAAATTGGAAAATCGTTGGAACTCTTAACCCCAGTTACAAATGTTCCCAACCCATAAGAGTTGATCCCCAAGAATACCCCGACAAGACAGGGCTTCAAGAAATCACCAGGGCGATCGCAAGTTGGCAGGTCGCGTGTAATATAACGCGACCCAAGCTCAGAAACAACCGATGCTGCGTTTCCTTTTCGTCTTACTACAACGACTCTGCCATTCCTTGCAGCACTTGCGCTTGCGGGTGCGAAAACGCTAAAAAATGCAACCAACATGCAAAGGCAATGCTTCTTCCCACGGAAGCCCTCTTGGTTCCTTTCTCGAATCGATCGGTTAAAGCGAAGGCTTGGGCCAAAATCAACCATTTTCGAGTCCCGAAACCTCTTCCCTGTGGAGACAATTGTGGGGTTAGCATAAATTGGCACCTCAATTCTAACCATAAGAGCGGTTGGACAGGCAGGATTACGTTATTCAATTGGGAAGATATAAATTTCGAGGACTGGTTCGTGGCCCTTCAGTTTAAGAAAAGCGGAAAAGGCTTCCAGAAGGCTTACTCGTTTAATGGGACAATGCTAAAGAATCCAAACAACACCATTTTCATGCAAGGCGTGCCTGGGATGACTTATCTAATGGCGGAGACTAATGGTTCGAAGCCTGGCGATCCCCGAATTCCGGGAAAGCAACAATCTGTCTTATCGTTTGAGAAGAGGTTCACATGGGGATTAAAAGTGTCGAAAGGCGACGGGTTTCCTTCGAGAGTGTATTTTAACGGGGAAGAGTGTCAACTGCCTAAGGACATTCCGACTGCAAATGGGCGTCGAAGAAGAGTAAACATAGTGATGATAGTGGTTTTGGTTGTTACGGATTTTTTGCTATTGAGAAACCAAGTATAGTGAATTTATATATAATTAAACTTAGATTTGGTAGGCCTTTTTTAGTAGAGAGGAGAGAACCATCAATTTTGTTTGATTTTCTCCTATTAGGCGACGTATAGAAGAAGAAGAACATCAGCTTGGTACAACGAGATAAGTACCGAGACCCACCCCCAACCCAAGTTAGTTACAATGAAATTTCATTTTCTTTGTATTGTGAATTTTTTTGAGAAAATTGTTTTTTAAACAGGTATTTTCTTATCAATCAAAACTCTAGTTTGATTTTTTTTTTAAAAAGAAACATAGATAGACAATATCTTCTAATAATAGTACTCTAATTGTTATTGAGTTCTTGAGTTTTCTATTCAAATGAGAGTGGATGTAACATTTTGTAAACATTGAGAATTTTAAGCTATTTTAGGTTTGGCTCATTTTGGCAAGTTCACATTTGTCGACGAATCATTAGTGGCGCATGATCTAGCCGGTAAAATAAGCATAGTTTCCTTTTGCAATTTTCACTAAGCATCTTAGTATAGTTGTAAATTTGATCAGTAACTTAAATTGATGTCAAAATCATTAATAAATTACAGTTGAAGATGAAAAAATCATTGATAATAAATGTCATTTAAAACATTAAAATTTTGTCAATTTTATAGTTGATAGTTCATAAAAATATTTCTGATTGTTAATGATTATAATAATTAGAGTTTATTTATTTAAAATTATTTATGATTTTAAGATTATAATAATTTTATTTTAAGTATTATTAAAATACAAGTTATAAAAAAAAATATTATAACAGAAAAAATGGTTGCTTTCTTGAACGTTTTGCTTGGCTGTATAAGTTCTGTAATAACATTATCTTCCGGCGCATGATCACAAATTTTCCGCAATATTGTATGCGTCGGAAAACAATCGACGTAATTTGTGGCGAACAACCTTTATCAATAGAAATTATATTTTGTTCAGAAAGGGACCGACTGATTTTTCTTCGCAATGGTGAGATGACCTAATTAAGGAGAAGTTTCTACTTATAAAATTGCTCTCATTTCTTCATAGATTTCCTTCCTTATTAAATAGTAGAGACGTTGATTTTTAAATTTGAATATATTTGAGATTATGACAAAAATAAATTACTAGTCCACTTTGATTATCTTTGCCATGGGAATCTCTATAAATTACTGCTCTCTCTAACCAAAGAGATCAAATATTTGATTTTACTATAAAAAAAAAAATTAAAAATAAAATCAAATATCACAAATTCAGTTTTTCACTAAAAACGTGTTAAAAATAATTGTTAATTTTATTCAAAAATAATAATAATAATAATAATAATAATAATATAAAAAATAATATTTTTTTGCATATCAATATAAATATTTATGCAATTAATTATTCCTCAACTAAATGGATCATTTTTTAAAATAAAATAAATAAAAATTATTCACCCAACTAATTAATAACACATCATTTAGCTTCATTTAGCTGGCGTATATATTAATAAAAGTTTATTTAACCGGGTCTAAGTTTACTAACTGATAAATATTTATAAAATTTAATATTTATTAATTAAATATTCTTTTTTTTCTTTTTTTTATAATTAATTAATTAATTTATCTCTTTTTATCTATTTCTTCTTTTTTTCATTCTTTCATATGTCTAATTTTAAAATTATTTTTGTTTTAAAGACTAATACTTGAATACTAAAATGTATAAAATAGTCCGGTAATATTTACTTCTATTAAAAATTCTAAATTCTAAATCAATTAAACCCAAAGACTATTAATTTATTTTTGTTTATATTTAAAAAATTAAAACCCTCCACAAAAACATTATAATAGAAAAAAATTCAAAAAAAATTATAATAGAAATTTTGTTTAGATTTGTTGATGAATTTTGTTTTACTGTAATGTTTTTGTAAAAAAAAAATTAATATAAAAATATAAAATTAATAGTTCTTTTTTAATATTTAATTTAAAATTTAATTTTTTTAATAAAAGTAAATATTACTGTAAATATTGAACTACTTTATACATTATAATATTCAAGTATTAGTCTCTAAAAAATAAATTAAATCATTTTAAAATAAGACATAAAATAATAAATAAATAAATAAAAGAAGATAAATTAATTAATGAATTGATAAAAAAAAGATGAGAGAAAAAAATGAATATTTAATTAATAAAGATTAAATTTTAAAAAATATTTAACAAGTTAATAAAAATAGACTAGATGAGACGATTTTTAATAATACGTACGTTTAAATTAATAAAATATTAGTATATACGTTTAATTAATCTAGTTTTATAAATACATTGTAAACGTTGTTCTTAATAAATAACTCTAGTTCCTGAATAAATCAGTGTTAATAATATAAAAGTGTTAATTAAATTAAACCTTTTAAATAATTTATTAGTTGATCACTTTTTCAATATAAATGAAGCTTTAGTCAATATTCTAAATTTTGTATATGTGAACAGACCTATTCAACCTTTTAAAAAAAACTAAGAGGTTAATTACTAATAGTAATATAATTTTTTATTTTGTTTGAATATAAAAAATTAATATGACATTTATTCTGATTAAAGTAATATGTGACATTTGATCTCTTAAAATTACTCTTCTTAGTTGAGCTAATTTAGAACACATAAAGCCCTAAAACCTACCCATATATATAGTTAATCAATTCGGGTAATGGTTAGTGTTTATATTTCGGGAGGTTGATAAGTACGTCGGAAAGTTAATCATTGTTCTCGAGAACTTACGAGCTTGTTAACCTATTGAGCAAGTAACGTTTTTTTTATAAACAGGACGGGAATCTAAGTGAGAGACTGAGCCCGGAGAATGATAAATAAAAATAAAATGACTCATGTCATGTTTTGTCGTTGTCCTTGAACATTTTTTTATCATTTTTAATATACATATATTTTTTTATTTTTTTTAAAAAATATATATATATATATTTTAAATTGAATATATATTGGCATCTTGTATGTGAGAAACCTTTTCTAGGTCTTTATTGTTAGCAATAATTTATAAAAGTCTAGTCTATATATAAAAGTTGTATGTCATATTTAAATTACTCATAATGAAAATTATAATTTTTCCTCAATGATTGTGAATTAGTATATATATTAATTATTAAAATGTAACTATAGCAGATGACATTCATTTGAATTGAGGCATACATAGAAGATGACTGGGTGATCTTCTGAGTACAAAAGGAGACCTAGGGTTTGTTTGAGGAAATGGGTTTTTTCCTAAAAAAAAAATATTTGATAAAAACTAAGAAAAAAATTGTTTTTAAAATTATAGGACAAATTTACCTTTGAGTTGAGAAGATATGGTAAATGTAAGAGAATTGTAGATTAGAGAGAGAAAAAATAAGGTAACTTAGAGATGGGATAGTTTTGGTATTTAAATAGATAAAATTAATGATTATATTGTTGATAAGATGTTTGAATTTTATGATAAAATAACGGATTTTATCTCAATAACCAAATATCAAACAAATCCTAAATAATTTAGAGGTAGTTGGAAACTTTGTTTTCAATTATAAATGACATTGCCTTATTTGTTTGTTTTTATTTAAATTGGATTATTATTATTTTCAAGCTTAAAAATTTATAAAAATGACTAAAGTGTAACTTATTATTTTTATTAATATTTATTTATATATATATATATATTTAAAAGATGTAACCTTATTTTATTAATCTTAATTTTGATTAGGTATATAAAGGTTTTTTTACAGCATGAAATAACCCTAGACACCTTATCAAAAAATGATTAAAAATATATATATATATATATATATATATATATATATATATATATATATATATATATATATATATATATATATATATATATTCATGGATCACGATTCATTTCACTTTAATATAATATTAATTGAATTATATAATATTTTTATTAATTTATAATATAAAATTATTATATTTTTTCACATATATATATAACTTAAATTATAAAAAATGAAAAAAAGGCAAAATAAAAAAAGGACAAATAAAAAAAATCTTTACCTTGAAGGCATGAACTTCTGGCCCGTTAACAAACATTTTCACTCATTTTGTGACTCAAACTTAACTACTATATGACGAGTTTACTTTTTTATTTATTTTAATTTTTAATAAGGTTATGTATCATTAATTATTATTATTTAATTAATGAAAAATAGAAACCATCCCATCCCATAGCTCCTGCCTCAATTCAAAGCGATAATAATTAATTATCTAAAGAATGAGTTTTAAAGACCAAATGTTTAAGGTTTAATAATACTTGTTAAAAATGTCATAATTCAATTGAAGTGAGCTTATTGTAAATTATTTTTTTAACTTATTTTTAAAAAAATATTGTTATTTTTTAAGAAAAATGTATATCAAAGCCTTTGTTTGGTAACAGCTACAATTGGGAATTAAATTCCTTCAGCCCCATTCCTGAACTCATTTTAAGTTTTTCAATTTAAATGACTCACCGCGGAAACAAAATACCTATCAATTAGTAATGATTTTCCGGTATCTAAAAATAAATAACAAAAAAAAGTTTGTATGTCTTTCTGGATGTAATTTTGAAATTATTAATTTTATGCTATATATAACTATTATAATTTCAAACGGATAATTGTTTGGTATATCCGGAAAATAATTTCGGATATCTCAATGTCATTTCTTAGGCCTAAAATAATTAAATTTTAATTTTACTATAAGGGGTGGAGTAAACTAGTTAATAAGATTCATAACCTGAAAACTAAGATCTGAATATTGATGGTTGGATTCTAACTATTTAATGATTTAAATATTAAAAGATAAAAAAATTAATTAATAAATAAAAATATATAAACTTTATGTACATAATATTTAAATTGGTTTAATAATATATAATACTAATATATAAATTATATAATTTAATATATTAAATAAAAAATAATTAAAATAAATACTAATATTTTTTAACTTGTATATTAATTATTAAATATTGTTTCTTAAACATTTAAAGAATTTACAATTGTTTGAAAAAAAAAAAGAGTAAAAATATTTGAAAAGTTGGACCACATAAAGAAGGAAAAGTCAAATATGTACACCCCAAAGGTTATAATCAACATTAATCATCTTAGTATATACCATTTTTTATAATCTATTTATCAAGATTTTATTGTTCTAAGTTAGTTTGATTGTGTTAAATGTGAGTTTTTAATTTGCCGCACATTGATCTACCCAAAAAATAATATATATTTTAAAATCAAGGATTTTAAAAGTACTAAAATTATGTGGGAGTTTGTTTTATCCATATATACATATATATAATATATTCATATATATATATATATGATCATTTTTCTTTTGCATTAAACTATGATTGGCTCCTTAATTTTTCATAATCATTTTCAAATAAAATAATATATAATATTCATTGTTTTTTAAAAAATATTTTCCAACTATTATTTGTATTGAAAAGGAGAAAAATTAAGCAGCTTTTAAAATATATTATTATAAATATACAATTAATTATGAAAATGCTTAAGGTGGGGTTGAAAGATTAATTTATTCTTGGGACAATAATGAAAGGTTATGTTCATAATATATATACACGTGGAATCATACATTAATTAATTGTATATATATTGAATACTGAAAATGAAATATTAGCCACTCAATATCCTTAGCTACCTTGCAACTGCATGCATACTCGATCTTATAGCATTTATTTCTACTCTTTTGTATTTATTGATTATACGCATTTATATATATATATATATATATATATATATATATATATATATATATATATATATATATATATATATATATATATATTATTATTAAAACAAGGAATTCAGTCATGACCCATAAATTTAATATTAGACAGGAAGCCATATGTGATAAAAAAAAAAAAGGGTAAAAATGTGACAATTTTATTAATTGCTAGTCAATAAAAAATTATCAACACTTTATATAAAACAAATATCTTTTTATCTTTTCTTTTATAAATAGTAAAAAATTTAAGCAGTAAAATAACAACTTTATAAATAAACTATTTGGATAGTAACTCCATTATAATAATCCGCAAAACAACATTAGACAACTAGTTAGTCCATCATTACAATAACTGCAAAATAACAAGAGAACAGTTAGTTATTTGGAAAATGAATATTACTTACTCAATTATACAATTAAGCTACAAACAAGTACAAATTAAAAACTATAACATATATACATCATATTCAAGGGCCTTAATTTTCACCTTCACAGTTCTTAATATATAATCTGTCTCAATAGTTCTTGCTCCAACAAAATGTTGTCCTGAAACTTTAATTTGATCTTTGCATAAGCATAAAAGAGGGTAATCAACACATAAAATTGGCTATAAAAAAATAAGAAAAAAATAACATTTTGATGTTGTCATTTGATGTGCATGTGCCTCAACTAGCTAGTATCATTAATTGATTGAATAAAAATTTTTATTAGTCTATTTTAACCTGCCTCATAGGAATATTTAGAGGTTTTGTCTTTCTCGACTCAAAAATTCTTAAGGTAATCAAATCACTAATTAAATTAATTCATGTTAGAATTTGTCACAATCAAAATAAGATAATCTATAAAAAAAATACGCAGAACAATATTTTTCAGAGCGATTGAAAGAAAGACATAAAGATTGACAAATACATTTTGATACAAAAAAAAAAAAAAAAAAAAACAAGAATACTTGACTATATAGTGGAATAAATACAACTTTAATGACCGAACAACTCTATATATCCAACTGCAAATGTTGGTGTTGGAAAGTCAGCTTATAATATCCTAGCCAAATCTACTTGTGGAGCTCTTTGGAAAAGTCCTCAATGGGAAGCTGGAAGAGGAGAGATTCATTCGATGTCCTCTCGTCAACCACAAAGGAGTGGCGTTGTGGTAAAACCCTCGGATGGAAAAAAACCATTTCAACATTGACAATAAATGTTTTGCGACAATCATCCGCTTCGGGAAGAAATCGAAAACTTTATTGGGAATCCTCCAAGAGGATGTATTGCTTTGGGTACTCAAAAAAAATGACTTGTCATCAATTATTGATAAGTGATATATCAAGATGACCTGTTATGTTATTAGTAACAGAAAATGTTCATTTTGTTTTTTTTATAGAAAATTAATTGAGAGGGCTCGATATAATCAACTATTTCAAATAAGGTGTTATACCATGCAGTCGATTTGCATCATGACTCATTAATGTGATGAGAAAACTCTGAAGTCATATGTGAATGACAATATTTGCTAAAAACTCATGGGGATAAAATCAAGATGAATCTTATGCTATAGACCTTATAATGTGGGATCACCTTCCCAAGATGTGGAAGAACCAAAATTCCCACTAATGGAGAGGAGATTAGGACATTGAAACCTTTCCCACTTAATTTGTTATTATGTACTATCAATGTTATATTTAGCCAATGAAATATGATTCCAATTTATCATGACTTTAACTATTAACTTAAAACGTTTTAACTAAGAATTGAACTCGTAATCTTTAATTTCTTAGAAATAATTTTTGTCATTTAAATTATTTTAGTTATATTAGTAAAGTTGAAAAGTTTATTTTAGAACCTAAACATATATATATATATAAAAAAAAAGACTTGCTAAATCAAATTTGTAGTTGGATAAAAATATTTCATATATATTGATGTTAACTATTGAGGGAAAAAATGAAAAGAGATTATATGAGGAAGTCCAGCGTCCATGTGAAGGTGAGCTCATTTGAGAATCCTAGAATTGGAGCTATAATTTTAAAATTGTCTCTTCTATTTTATTTGAAGTATTTTTAACTTCATTTTGATGCATCTTGCCATTGATACCCCCTCTAAAGCTATAACATGTATTTTTCTTATATATATTTTATTTTAAAATGATAATTTTTCATTAGACCAACAGTAACATGAAAATCATGTCTTTCATGAAAAACAAACCAAATTAAATATTGATACATAAAATAATATGTATATAAAAGTAGCAGACAAAAAAGTCAAATTATAATTTTTTTTTGGAAAATAAATTATAATAGTGCATGTATGATACAGAGAGTATGATGAATGTGGAATTTAAACCGCGGGCCGGGGGAGAAGATGAAAGTTTATTTTTCTCTTCTTTTTCTTTCTTTCTTTCTTTCTTTCTTTCTTTCTTTCTTTCTTGATTCTCGAAAGCAAAGCATTAAACGCTCTTCTCTCTCTCCTCCAACCTTCCATATACCATAAATGCAAATTTCAATTGCCACCCTCTCAATACCTTCTGCAATAACTCTCCCTTCGCTGGCGCCCATCTCTCTTCTTCTTCTATCTCCTCTTTTCTCGCTCGTACGTTTCTAATTACCCTTCTCTCTCCCCCTCTCTCTCTCTCTCAACAATTCTCTTCACAAGCTAATTAAATACGCCGGTCCATTCCAGCCCAGCCTGTTCCGGTCAAAACCACTGTACCCGGTTTCCGGCTACATGCTCGCCTGAACCAACAGATCTGATCGATCGATCGATCACCCACCTAGCTGTATGTCACTACCGGCTTCACCTAACAAAACTCTTTTATTTGCTTTGACTAAGGTAGCTGTGATTCCATTCTTTATTTATTTATTTCTGCCGTTTTTTTGTAGAGAGAGAAAAGAAGGGAACAATCAGATGTTATGTTACGACCGTCTTAGCGATATCTTCGTGGGAGTTACAAATTAGTAAAAAAGAAAAGCTTTAGTCAAGGGAATTAGTTCTACAATGACACTCCTCTAGGTCAACTCTTTTTTATTTCATTTGATTAGTGTCTGCGTTGTTTAAGGACAAATCGGATAAAATCTGTTTGAAAGCCCAAACCCGTGTTCTTAACTTTTCATTTCGGTCGAAATCTATCGCTTAAAGCTTTTCACAACCCATACCAAAAACAAGCCAGAAAAAAAATTCACCAGTTTAGAGAGAGAGAAAGTGAGAGAGAAAAGACATACTAGGGTTTCGGGCTTATGTCAACGAGAAGTGGAAACAATGTCTGATTTTGATTCGTTGTTGCCAGAGCTGACTTTCATTCAGGTGAGAAACCCGAAGTTTTGTCTAATGAAATCATCTACTTTCTTAAAAGTATTCTTAATCCTTTTCAAAACATATTAATTTGGTAGTGACTCCTTATCTCCCTTTTCTTTGGATCTCTCAATTATTAGAACAAAAACATTAAAAGAAAAAAGAAGAAGATTTTATTAAAGATCTCATTTTTAAGGGTGAAATATAGTAAGTCTAGTTAATGTAGCAAAACCCTACTTCATAATATTGATCATTCTAAACCACAGATAACCCTATGCATGTATAAGAAAAGGATTAAAAAAAGTGAGATTATTTTGCATTTGTTTAGGGTTATCACTGCATAGTACATACTTGGACTAAAGTCTTAAAATATATGTATATAAAAATGAGTTATCATGATGACTACTTATTTCTCTCTCTCTCTCTCATTTTGGCAGATTGGTAGACCTAATTAGTAGCTGAAGCAGTGGTGAGAGTACAGAAGCGCTCAGCTGGATAATAACATAGTGGATTTACGATGTTTCAACCAAACATGTTTGATAATCACCATCATCATCATCTGCTTGATATGGGTGGAAACCTCAAGAGTGGAACTCCCGAGAACGAGTTGGATTTGATAAGAGACATCGAAGATTTCGAGAGCAAATCGCTGCCGGAGATCATGGAAGATACTCTCGGCGGCGATGATGAACAAGATCAAGATCCAAATCAACGACCTAACAAAAAGAAACGATATCACCGCCATACTCAGCATCAGATCCAAGAAATGGAATCGTAAGCACACACTCCAATCCCCCATTTTCTTTTTACTTTCCTAAATAGCTTTTCTTCTTTATATTTTAATTTTAAAAAATCATTCTCAAATAGACAATACTTCTCTCTCATCTCTCCTCAGACTGCTCTCCAAGAAATTAGACATAACACCAACTTAGGGTTTCCTTGCTTGATAAAATTGCTTTCCTTATTGTCTTAAAATACTTACAAAATTAAATACCAAACATATTTAAGATTATCTTCTATTTATTCAGATATAAATAATAATTAATAAACATTAGTATTTAACTATATATTTATTATTATATATTTACAGAATAAAACTATTGGATTGATCTACCTCTTGTGCAAAGATTGAAATATTTATTATATATGAAAGTATTACCATTGATTAAATGGGAATATTTCTCTTTAAATTGTATTTAATGCAAAGAACATTTGTTGCAGATTCTTTAAAGAGTGCCCTCATCCGGATGACAAGCAAAGAAAGGAACTTGGACGTCGATTAGGTCTAGAACCTTTGCAAGTCAAATTTTGGTTCCAAAACAAACGGACCCAAATGAAGGTACTGTCTATAACGTGTCTTTCTCATTTTCATATCAAACTTGAGATACTGAAAAAATGGTTGGTTTTGCTTCAGGCTCAACATGAGCGGTATGAGAATTCGCAACTGAGGGCGGATAACGATAAGCTGAGAGCTGATAACATTCGGTATAAAGAAGCCCTGAGCAATGCTACTTGTCCTAACTGTGGTGGCCCTGCAGCAATAGGAGAGATGTCTTTCGACGAGCAACATCTCAGGATTGAGAATGCTCGCCTTCGTGAAGAGGTAATTGGTTAATCTGGTGGTCATGATTAAGGATGACAATTATCATAATTCGAATGTTATATGTATGCACAGATTGATAGAATATCTGGGATTGCTGCAAAGTATGCTGGAAAACCAATGCTACCATATACCAATGGTCCAATAAGTCGTCCTATTGATATTGGTGTTGAAGGGTTTGGACCACCGCCAGCAGGCATGATGGTTAACATGTATGGAGCTGGTGATCTACTCAGGCCGATTTCAGGGCCTACAGAGGCTGACAAACCGATGATCATTGAGCTTGCGGTTGCTGCAATGGAAGAACTTATTAGAATGGCTCAAGCTGGTGAGCCTCTATGGCTGTCATCAAACCCGGAAAACAACCCCGAGGTTTTGAATGAAGAAGAGTATTTAAGGACATTCCCTCGAGGAATTGGCCCGAAACCTGTTGGAATGAAGTCTGAAGCATCTAGAGAATCTGCAATTGTCATCATGAATCACATTAATCTAGTGGAGATGCTCATGGATGTGGTATATATATATGATTCCTAATTTACTTTTTTTTAATTAGAACAATGTTTTTATTATTATTATGAAATTGTGATTAGAACCAATGGACCGGAGTGTTCTCTGGCGTTGTCTCGAGAGCGATGACTCTGGACATACTATCAACAGGGGTGGCTGGGAATTACAACGGTGCTCTTCAAGTGGTACCAAATGATTAAAACTATGTTCTTTAATTACTAATAATTAAGGAAATAAGTGTTAGTTAAAGATTGTTAATTGAAATTTCAGATGACAGCTGAATTCCAAGTTCCTTCCCCGCTTGTTCCAACCCGGGAAAACTATTTCGTTAGATACTGTAAACAGCACGGTGAAAAGACGTGGGCGGTTGCCGACGTCTCTCTCGACAGTTTGCGCCATGGAGTGTTGCCGAAATGCAGAAGGCGTCCATCTGGTTGCTTGATTCAAGAACTACCTAACGGATACTCAAAAGTTAGTATCTTTTTAACTAATAAAAATAACAGGACATACCATAACATGTTTTTCTGTTTATTTTTGGATTAAAGGTTACATGGGTAGAACATGTTGAAGTAGATGATCGAGCTGTCCACAACATATACAAACCGCTAGTGAACTCTGGGCTCGCCTTCGGTGCCCGGAGATGGGTGGCAACGCTTGTAAGACAATGCGAACGTCTTGCAAGCGCCATGGCCAACAACATTCCACCAGGAGATGTTGGAGGTATATAATTTTTTAATATTTAATCATATGTTTATATGTTGTAATTAATATATGGTCGTCCAGTTATATCTACACCTGAAGGGAGGAAAAGCATGTTGAAACTGGCAGAGAGAATGGTGATAAGCTTCTGTTCAGGCGTTGGAGCTTCTACGTCACAAACATGGACGGCATTATCTGGAAGTAGCGATGATGACGTCCGGGTGATGACTAGAAAGAGCATGGATGATCCCGGCAGGCCACCTGGTGTTGTTCTTAGTGCCGCCACTTCGTTTTGGCTTCCCATGCCACCCAAGAGAGTTTTCGACTTTCTCCGTGATGAGAACTCTAGAAGCGAGGTATCCTTTAGCAGCATTATTCTAACTAAATTAACACATCTTTGTTCATTGATAATTGATTGATTGAATTCAGTGGGATATTCTTTCAAACGGTGGACTTGTTCAAGAAATGGCTCATATCGCCAATGGTAGCGATCCAGGGAACTGCATTTCCCTGTTACGCGTTAACGTAAGTTTTCAGAAACGCGTCCACTTTTAATGCATTTTAATGCATGCAATGCATGCTATGAATGATAACTGTGTTTGTGTTTGTGACTAAAAACAGAGTGCGAATTCGAGCCAGAGCAACATGCTGATACTACAAGAGAGTTGCACGGATTCAACTGGATCATACGTAATATATGCGCCTGTCGATATCGCGGCGATGAATGTGGTTTTAAGCGGTGGAGATCCCGATTACGTGGCCCTCCTTCCATCGGGTTTCGCTATTCTACCCGATGGACCAGCATATGGTGATGAAGGCCTGAACAACAACAACAATAGCAGCCCCGAAGGAAGTGGATCCAACGGTTCTCTGTTAACTGTTGCTTTTCAAATTCTGGTTGATTCGATTCCGACAGCAAAACTATCTCTTGGGTCGGTTGCAACTGTTAACAGTCTCATTAAGTGTACCGTTGAAAGGATCAGAGCAGCCGTCGCCGGAGAGAATGTCTGTCCATCCAGCCTTTCTTGATCATCTTGAGAAAGAGAGGTAAATTAATTGATTAATTAATTAGCTTTCTTCCATGTTCAATTAATTAATGATTAATATATATATATGGACAGAAGAAAAAAAAAATAAGAATCTGGCCGGGGATGGTGTTTACTACTGAAGGAAGGCAAACGAAAAGGAACAAGTCAAGAACGAACCTTTGCACCGTGTTCAACAATTGATTATGGGTTCGGGTATTGACTAATTTGTCCTTAAGTTTGTATTAATTAAGAGTAAATCACTTAATTAGACCCCCCAAATGCTTTTTATATTAGTTTTTTTAAGTACTTATTGGGTTTTACCCATTGATCAGGTCTCAGTATTGTCGTCAAGTACTACTATATTATTATAAATATAGTTCATGTGTTTTTGTTATTCCTAATTAAAAAGGTCAAGAGGATGATGTTGATCATTAGTTTGTTTTAACATGCTATTAATTATTAAAACATATTATTTGGAACTGTATTATCATGCATTACTCTACTTATGTTAACTTTGATCCTAACAAGTAACAATAACTTAAAGCTTGATGATTAATAGTAACTTTTTATGATTTTGTTTTCAAAAGATTAATCAGCTGATTTTCAGTGATTGACGATGGATTTAGCATGGACTGAATGTCAACAATCTATCGTCATATTATGAACACAAATGATTAATTTGGTTCTTAGTATTTCGATATTCATAAACGATTCTCATTTATATCCTATTACAATCTTTTTCAAACAAAACAAAAATGTTAACATGTTGTCTTACTGATTCTCAATCTGTACATGAACACTAGTAGGAGAATGGGATCATAAATGATTAACTAAACACAGTCAACTTTATAAAGATAATATTCTCTTTAATTAAAAAAATCACTAAAATTATTCAACTATAATTGCCTCACCATCCATTACAGAGTCTAGAAAAGAGAGGCTAAAATCATATAGAAGGAAAAAAGGAAAAAGAAAAAAGGAGAGATTGTTTTCTATTTAGGGTTTCCTCAGAAAGAGTGAGTAAATAAAGAACCAACCAGGCTTGGTAATCCTCCTCCTCTTCAGAGGGCTAGTTTTTCCTACAAGTCATCAGAGAAATACAAAAAAGAAGCATCCGAGAGCAGGAAGCCATTGTCATCTATAAGTTCTACCTCCATTGCAGGAGCAGCAGGAGCATCTGGAGAAAACTAAAGAGTTGAAGCTTCAAAGGGCAATTGACCGTTGTGTTTGAGAATTAGTATCTGTATCCTATTGTTGTGTAAAAATATGCAGAGCATGCAAATTCAACTATAATCTCTCTACACATATCAGACAACAGTGTGTGTCTACTTTGCCTTAAGTTACAGAAGTAAACCTAAAACCCAAATTAGCTAAGCCTCAATCTTTTCCTTCCATCACCCTCATCTTAGCCTGCATGCATATAACAAGCCACAATATAACTTGCATCAATTGTATTATCACAAATATTTATGATATAATGAACATGCAACCAGTTACTGCACAATCAAAGAATAAGAAAAAAAAAACAAATAATAAAGCACTTTCTTATAAAGTATTTAGCTTATTCTCCCTCCTAGCACCTAAGAATGAAACTCAGTCCATTTTGCTAAATATGTAAGAAAAATATCGACCTCAGCAAAGACACTTGTGCCCTTTTAACATTGACAAACATCCTCATTCCTCTTGATATTGCATCATACAAAATGTTTTGTCTGAACCTTAAACCAGACAATAATATAATCATCAAGAACAAAAGAGAATTCATAACCCTGCAATGACCAGTTCCCACAGAGAATATATATATGTGTGTGTGTGTGTGGGTCTTCTTTCATAAAAAAGTAACATAAAAAACATTCTCAATCAGTAGGGCCTTGTTTGATCTAGGGTAAATTGAATAAGTGGTTATTTCCAAATAATCTTGTTTGATCAATGTATGTTATAGGAAATTAAGTTCATTGGGAAAAAAATATTAGTATTATAATATAATGAAAAAATATTAATCTTTTATAAACATAGTGTACTTGGTATTTTAGTTGATGATTTGAATGATGTGATTGATGAGTAGATTGTTAAATGGATAGTGGGTCATCAAACAAGGCCTAGATATCTTGGGTACATGTTAGATTGGCCCAAATGCATAACCTTTAATGTGTCTTGAACAAAATGCATATACTACAACCGCCCATAACAGATAATTACCCTTGATAGAAAGCATATTTAATTATCAAGGAAATTAAAGCAGGAGTTCATACCCCTTCACCATGTCCAAAATTTTCTTCAGAAACCGTGCTAGATTCAGTCATGCACTTGGCATGGACTATTGGACCCAACTGAGACCTATTTAAGCCTTCTGTTGACCCGGTGAGAGCATTCATATAGACAGCCCCTTTATACATCCATTCCTCAGCCTCATCACTATAAAAATCATCAAAAGGCTCTCCGCACAATGCACAAACTTTTTGATCCTCATCAACAGGAACCACCAATTCACTAGCCTCTTTCTTTTCTACTGTATTGTCATCAGGTAAAAAGCCAGGGACTCCGTCCGTGCCAAGTGCTTCAGCCCCAGTAAGCCACATGTTAGCACTAACAAACCAGCTACGAGATAGGTTCTGTTTACGATTTCTAGACATGCGGTTTTTGGTCACATGCCAATCCATGTGACTGCTGTGTTCGTCTTGGTTTTTAAAACGCATGCCACATGTTGTACATTGTCTAGGAAGATCAAAATTCATAGCAGTTATAGCAGCCTCATGTCGCATCCTAAGAACATCAGGGTTAAATGACAGCTCCATGGAATCCTACATACAGAATCATCAAGTCGGTAAGTATGGATAACAATTGGATAATGAATGAACAATATAATCTATGAATTCTTACCTGAACAGGAGGGGCGTTGGTCAATGAGATTAAACCCTGAGACATGAGAGAACCAAACAAACCTGACAAGGAACCTCCAGGAGGGTTAGTTGCTCCTTGAAGATGTTGTGGCATGGGAACCATTTGTCTTGAAACATGATGTGGACCTTGAGGTAGAAGTGGCAGATTGCCACCTTGCAAAACCCTAGATATTGGAGGCTTGAAGAGGTTTGGATTTAGAGTAGCCAAAGGATTATATGGAAACATAGAAGGCACAGGAACATGACCTAATCTTTGCCGAACTTCTTGGGAAGCCATTGCATGAGAATTTAGAGGATTGGCGTGCAGACTATGAGGAGGATAGCCAACCTGCTGGCTAGGAAATGCAGGACGATTTGTTGAGCTCTTTGATGTTGCGTCTAATTGATTTTCTAGCAAAAATGATCTGCTCATACCTAGATGATTTACACCTATATCCTTATTATTTGTCAACTCAAAGTGATCCCTATGTTTCTGCTGTTGAAAAGCAGGAGATGCAAAAGCTGGATGAGGCTTTTGCATATCGGAATGGGGGGTCCACGACATGTTAGCTGCCAAATTCCTTGTAACTTGTGAGTCAAGGCTGGGAGCTCCCATTCTTTCTATCAGACGGATTGGCTCACTAACTGATGAAATTCCACTGACTGACGAGCGTATTTGGTGACCCTGTGACTCTGGAAGATAATGAGATCCCAGGTACTGTGTGGTCGTTTCACGTGAACCCATCATTTGACTGATGCCAGGCTGCATGAGAGATTTTGTGACTTAAATTGTAAGACAACTGGAGCATTATTGGCTCATTAGGAAAGGACACATACTACATTTGAAAACACTGAAAGGAACATGAAAAAGAAGAGAAAACACAGCCTTCAAGAGCTGTTATATTGATGATTTGCATTATGTAAGAAAAAAAGCTGCAATTGGAATTATTTTCTCTTTTGGGATGATACATTTGTCACAGAAACTCTCAAATAAACATAACAATAAGAGCAAGTACAATGAAAAACAACTTCAAGTTATGCAATATTTCTATTGTTAAACTACCTAATCAAAGTGAATCCAATTATCCATTTAGCAAGTGACTGATACTACAAAATAATGACCGTAAAAACATTTGGAAACGAAATTTAGTCACTCACAGATACAAAAAAATAATTATGTTTCTGTATCTGGAAACGTTTCCTGATACAGAAACAGAAACAAATGTTTCCAGATGGGACATTAGAGACCTCAAATATTTGGGAAGGATGAAAAAGATCAGGAAAAATCATTGAGCTTGCTAATCCTACAAATGACCCCCACAAAAACCAAATATAAAAGGAAAAATAGGAAAATATATGTCTACTGGTTCATAATTATGAAATGCGTGATATTACAAATCATGTGATGGTTGTAGTGTGTTGATGCTTGTTAGTTCTCCCTTCAACGACTAACATACTTCGTAACAAATAAAATGGGACACGAGACATTCAAAAAAGCAGGCTGGGACATGAATGGAGCAACATAACAAGTAGTGTTTTGATGTTTACAAGAGAATACATTACTAGAACTAGATTTTGGCACAAAAAAAAACTAAAATCAGGTGAATGAATACACAAAAACCTTCTTGTAGCATAACCAAATACTCAGTTATGATGCCTAGATATGAATGCACAAAATAATAAACAAGTTCAGGAATCATACAATTGAAGGGACCACATTTTCAGTGGAAAAGTGAGAACCATCCTGTGCAGCACTCTGGTTTCCAGGTCTCATCCCTAATCTTCCACTTGGAAGGTTAGATGATGATGAACCACCTAATAAATTCTTATCTGCTACTGTTCGGCTCATATTTTCCCAATCAAATTCTTCTTCTTCAGTATTCTGCCATGTTTCTGTAGTTACTCTACCCAAACCATTCCTATCAAGGCGTGCAATCTTCAACCTATCATTACTAGCAGTTCCTTCACCTTGATCACGTCCATATGCATCAATTAAAGCTCTTGGTCTATCAAGATCATCAGTCCTATTAGATGCAGCAGAAGATTCAGCTCTCCTATAAATATTATTAGATATCGGATCTCTAGGTCGAACGTTTAAGTCCTCATTTTCTATTTCCCTGCCGAAACCCAATTCATAACGAGGATGATGTGGTAAACCCCTCTTATTAGTTACCCTCTTTGGAGACCGGTTTATTGTAAATTCATCTATTAATGGAGAACGAGGACCACCAAACTCAGGAGCTGCAGATAAACGCTTCCTATCAACAGATTTGGCTGCACTAGATCGCTCAGCTCCAACCTTCAACTGTATATTAGAATCATATCCATCATATTCCATAGCAGATTTCTGTCCATAAAACTTTGACATTGATGCCCGCTTACTATTCTGCAAGATTCATGAAAATGAATTGAGAATTCAGTCTGATACTCAAAACCTACATCACGAGTAGAGGAGGTAGAAATCAACCTAACACATCATATGAGGTGTACCCTATATAGTCGTTACAATGAAATTCTACTACCATGGCTTATAAATAACACATAAGCATTTGTTCAAAGGCATGGTTGATCAAATTATAGTTGTCACATAATAACATGTGATAAGCAAAGGCACTCAGTTAGGGGTAGGACGCAACAATTAGCCAAGAAGAAATAAATCAACAATTAATTAGTCAAATCATTCTCATTCCCCAACATATGGATTTCTTAAGCCTAAGAATGTCATGATCACCTGAGTTGATTTTTTTGATCTGCTCACTAGAGCAGCATTTGGCTAAATAATAGGACTTAGTATTTTTCATGTAAAGGTTTGATGAACGAAATAATGAAACAAGAAGGGACTAGTACTAGTAGAAAATTTGTTGAAATGATTGTATGCCAATTCTTTATTGACAAATATATTAGAAGCAACAAACACCAAGAGAGGCATGAGGTTCACCCAGGTATATGCTGAAAGAGGATGGCATGAAAAGAAAACCACTTGAATGAAAAAGGCAGAAAAATGGTTACTACCAAATGCAACATAATCCTGCCATTTTATATTTGCATACACAAAATGCTAGAAAATCCATGCTTTGTTTAGGATGCAAATCAGTATAAAATAATTTCATCTAGGCAAAAGTATCAATCTAAGTAGCTAAGCTCACACTAAACACATTCTCAGAGTCGTGTGTTAGTTGAGGTGTTCCATAAAAAATGAAATTGCATTTGTTAGTTATGGTTGATTATGGTAACCAATAGCATATAAAAAACTAGCTATAAACGGTTAATCTCCATCTCAGTAGTTAAAAGCTTACACCATCTACATTTGAAGGATCAAACGGATGCCTGGCTTCCAAGTATTTTGGATTGACATGTATTCCATGAGTTGGCCGAGGAGATTCAGGATCCTTAAGTGCAGTCAAATTAGAAGGCTGATGAGCTCCGGATGAAGAAAATTGCAGTAGAGTCTCAATCTTACGTAGCACTGACTGAGGAAACACTGTTGACCATGTTCCAAACAAGTGCCGGATAGCAGGATGCATGTCAGGACTAACTTGCCTATATGCTTCATAAAAAACCTTGAAACAAAAGAAAGTCCCACACATTAAATCAGACATGAAGATATATATAATATATCTGTTATAAACACACTGTGGATTATTAAGAATAATCCAAGACGATTATATGTCTCACCTCAGGCAATCGGCTAGAGAAGTGTCTAGCATACTCCCGGCCAATATTCTTAGTAATGCTATCCAAAAGATAAAGAGCTGGCAATTTCTGATCTGGTGGGGCCTGTAATTAAGCATATTACCAGAACATCAGCAGCAGAGCGACATCATTAACTACTAAAGGTAGCATATAATAGGGCTTGAAGTACAAGAGGGTTAATCAAACAGGTGATAAATCACAACTACACACTGTAACTTGGAACGATATGTCTTTTACAGTCCTAACCGAAGATGCAGGGTAATAGAAAATCTATTAACTACGAGCAAAAAACAGAACCAAAAGATAATATACAATGAGATGTATCTCATTAGGCAGTTGCAATTGGCTATACATGTAAAACTTATTCTCTGGATTATGAGCTACAAAATACAAAATCTTGTTATACAAAAAAGTGTGTTCAATTGTAAAAGCATAATATAACTAAAACAAATGCAAAGAAAATCTCAGATCTCCTTGTCTGGAATATTTTAGAAGGTCAGACCAGTCTCTTCTCCACTGCCTGCAAAGCACAAGGCTCATAAAAATCTGAAGGCACAGACTGTAAAGGAAACAAATAAACACTTGAGCTTAGATTGTTTGCCAGGCATTCTCATGGACCCTCCACCACCTAAACCATAAATTGAATAAGATCTTCACCAGTAAAAAGCACTAAAACTTGAGAAGTTATATCTTTATGTTATATTCATGTTTGGTCCTTGAGAAAGAATCATAATAAACAGTTTCATTTGTCTTCCTCTTATATAATTCCTTTGAAATGTACAAGTTCACAAATCGCATTACCAATCCTTCGCAAGCATGTAAATAGCCCGTTACAGTTGTGTTTTAAATCACAAGTCTCAACGGAGTACCTCATGTGATATCTGGATTTTCCAGATAAACCAATGGCGAAAAACAAAGGGTCTTGTATCTGGTATATTAACAAAAGGGGGGAACAATTCACCCGAAAAAGTGCAGGAATTCAACAGAGACTATTAGACAATTGCAAGGTAACGGAGAAGAGACTATAATAAATCACCATCGCCACTTGACAGTAAAATCAATGAAAGTACAGAGTAAGTCACATTTTTCTCAACTTTCAGAACTGTACACAATATAGATAAACAAAAGCCCCAAGCAAGGTCGTGTACTCAAATTCTTCATGTATACTCCCTACCTCGAGAATTCTCATACATATTGCTTCGGCAATTCCCTCTCCATGCTCCTTCTGCTCGCCAGCAATAATGGTCAGATCAGTGATGATTGGCTTGGAATTGAACGCTAGTTCCAAGAGCATGAGTTCGTAGAATTGCACAACCTCTTGGGAACTCAAGGGTGGGGGATCGTCGTCGCCTGAAGCCCTAAACTCGTCATCCCTGTCCTTCACCATAGCCCTGAATCGGTCAAGAATAGCGACGGCAGACTTCTGGAAAGCTACGTCGCCAACCATGGACTTGTTAACACCATTGAAGAGTCCGAAATTTCTAGGGCTTTCCCTAGTTGAAATGAATTTATCTCCTTCCATGAAGTTGAGATGCTCACATTCTAAAGTAAGTTTCCTCTAGGGTTAGGGTTTTGAACCATTGGAGGTGGAAATCGTGTCCTTACAAAGGGCGCTACGATGCCGCGTAATTATATAAGATCATACGAAAAACGAAAGAGAAAATACGGCTTTCCGGCGGGCACTTTGATCCGGTCGTTTGCGCTAGTTGGGAAATGGCTCGCACACGCTAGACCGGCCCCTTCGCGACGCGTACGAGTTTCTGATTTCGAGAACTCGGCTTTTGGATATTAATTATTTGACCCACTCTCTTCGCCCGAACCCGGGTCAATAGGAAAACAGACCCGCCTAAAATATATAATATTTATAAACTATATAATATGATAACTGTTTTTTAATATTTAGTTTTATATATTATGTTAATTCAACATCACTGTCAAATTAAAATTATTTCTCTAAAAAATTTATATATTTATTTTACTTAATTTTATATGGAAGTTGACTTCTTTTTTTCAATTCTTGAAATTTATTAATATATATAATTATAAGAAAATTCATAATATTATTTTATCTAAATTAAATAATTAAAAAAATGCTCAAACCTAGTATAGCTCGGAACTGTATTTTTCAAACAGGGCCATATAAATTGGGTTGTTTTATTTAATGACATTTTTGTATTTTGTACATTTACTAAAAAGATTGATTGATTTGGTAGATATTTTTCATTTGCATTATGATAACATCTATAAAATTTGGATACCCAAACTGAATTTTCATTTTCTAATTTCTTTTAACCCTATGACTGGGCTAATCATGATCCAAACAAATATTTATATCAATGAAATAAAAAAAATCAAATTCTAATCAGTATTATGACTTCTTGGTAGGCAGGGTAACTAAAATGAAAAGTGAATTGTACAACTGATTAAAGATTTCTAAGTTCTATTCTAAATAAAATTGTATAAAGTTTAAATTGGGGATTGCACTAGTTTTCTCATGACTTTCTCAAGAGAATAAATTGTGATTTCAAAAAGAAGAAAAGCTAAAAATTAAAATTATGCTGGGTTGCTATCCCAATTTGGGATAGCTGGTTTTTCAAAAAAAAAGGTTGGCATGCTCTTCTAATATAATTTAAAATTATTTTATAGAAAAATAATATTTATAAAAGGTGTAGATAGTAAATTTGTAACTGTCAACTACATTAGAAATAAAAAATTGTAATCATATTATAGAAGGTCCAAACCAAATTAGTAAGTACAATTAATGTGGCTTGACCCACTAAAGGGACTGAAAACTTAATTAATAATTCTTCAATGCAAGAAAGATACATCTAAAACAACAATTAATTGGGCAAAAGAGACGGGGATCATATAGCACCTTGTTTTCAAAAGCAGCAAATATCCACTCAATAATACCTTGAGCCCAAGGCCCTTGAAAATGATGCATTTGCTCTTTATTTTTTTAATATTTTATTATATGTAGAGGAAGAGTTATTATTTGGAAGTTGTAAATGCAAAATCAATGAAAAAGTGGACCAATAAATGGATTCCTTTCAAATGAGTTATTAGGAAATGTTTGTACAAACTCTTGAGTCTTGACGTTCTTGAAAATGAAAATGAGATGTTATTAATCATTCTTTTTAAATAAAACAATTATTAACTTCTAGAACATTCCTCTTAAGATTAAAGATGAAAGAGTATAATGATGTTTTGGTTTGACCATTCTATCTTAGTGGTGTTTACTGGGTGAAATGACTCAAATCTGAGTTCTGATTTCTATGTTCATCTAGTTTTAATTGTTCTTTTTCATCTTTGAAGGTTCATGATATTGCTTTTTGAAAACTTTATGAAATATTTCATGCCTTTCAAAAATAAAAATAAAAAACTTTATTTGGAGAGCCTCATAATGGAATTGCAAGCTTGGATAATCTTCTTAAACGTCATGTGGTGAATGACCCAACTTGCAAAAAAAATTTAAAAGGAGATTGAGATGGTGGAACATAATCAAAGAAGATTTGAACATAAGAACAATCAATAAACGTAGTGTTACTTTTTCTAATTTTGAGTTTTATAAACAAATAAATAGTTGATAGAAATGACAAGATAACTAATCATGTTACTTTCGACAAGATGAAGATATGAATTAAATTTCACTAATTTCAGACTTCAGTCTTAATTAAAAGTAAAGTATACTAAAAATAATAAGTTGTATTATGCATAAAATTTGTGAATTGGGTTTAGAAATGACAATTCTTGTAGTATAAATATTTCCAAATAAGGTTATTTGATTGACATGTTTGATATGTGATTACACAATTTATGGTATATATTGCTTTGTTTGTAATTACAAACTCTGGGTGTCAACAACTTTAAGAGCTTTTGAAGTATTATTTAACTAGGGTCTCGAAAAATGACCATTTAAAAATAAATGATATCAATAAGAAAAGTTGATGTTACATCAAACACTTAAAAGTATTCAGACACGATTAAAAGTATAAAAACTTTTGAATTAGAAGTTACAAATATCTTCTTAACAGTTTTGTTTGGAAATTTTAAAACTTTGAAAGAAGGATTACTCAATACAGATCATTAACTCCGGTTTTCTCTAATCAAATCTATAATGGGAAAAGAAAACCCAAGTATTTAAAACTCCATATAAACTCAAGTTCAACAGACAATCTTGATTGTTTCTCTCTATTGGTCATCATTGTGATGGAAGTAGTGCTGCTGTTTTTAGCTGTTTATATAACTGGCTTCTCAACTGTGATGGGATCAAGTAACTTCCTCTTTGGTACTGCATCATCTTCTTACCAGGTCCGTTTTTCTTCTTATACATCATCATCATCATCTTCCTCTTTACTCGTATCATAAAATAGTCTGGATGAATGAACATTGTTATTTATGTTACAGTTTGAGGGAGCTTATTTGAGTGATGGGAAAGGTTTGAATAACTGGGATGTTTTCACTCATAAACCTGGTGAGATCTCTGCAAGACAGACAAAAAAAAACATATGTTTGTTCCAATTATATAAGGAGGTTCTCTACATCTGTATTACTTACAGGTACAGTAATGGATGGAAGTAATGGGGATGTTGCTGTTGATCAGTACCACAGATATGGAGTACTAATTGTTTATTCATTTCACAAACATAATTTTGATTTGCTCAACTTACTACTCAATAATGACATGCTTAAACAGGAAGATATCGAGCTCATGGAATATATGGGAGTCAATAGCTATCGTTTCTCAATATCCTGGTCAAGAATTTTACCAAGTTAGTTTACACCAAGAAAACATTCATTCATATAATTATTTCAAGCATATAATTGACACTACATATAAGCAAATCAGAGGGAAGATTCGGGCAAACAAACATGGCCGGCATTCAACACTACAACAAGTTCATTGATGCCCTTCTAAACAAAGGTTACTAGTATGTCAATGATCAAAATGAAAAGGAAACAAAAACAATTGGAACTGATAATCATTTTCCATTTTTTATTCATTTTATAGGAATCCACCCATTTGTGACTCTAACCCATTTTGATGTTCCACAAGAACTTGAAGATAGATACGGATCTTGGTTAAGCACAGAAGTGCAGTAAGCTGCGAGATATTCAGTTAATCTTTTTTTGTTAATTTCAGGAGTCTCATCTTGATAATTATTATTTCAGGAAAGACTTCAAATATTATGCAGACATTTGTTTCAAATACTTTGGTGACAGAGTGAAGTATTGGTCTACCTTCAATGAGCCAAATTCTGTAGCAACATATGGATATAGAACAGGCCTTATTCCACCATCTCGTTGCTCAATTCCATTCAGGAATTGCAGCCAAGGGAATTCAGATACAGAACCCTTCATTGCAGCCCATAACATTATCCTTTCTCATGCCATTGCTGTTCATCTTTACCGAACTAAGTATCAGGTAATATGAAATGTCATATTAGTTTTTAACAATAAATAAATAAACAAACGCCTTCAACAAATCAGCATAGACAAGGAGGCAGCATAGGGATTGTTATGAGTGCTATGTGGTTTGAACCCATAAGCGATTCTGAAGAGGATAAATTTGCAACAGAGAGAGCTATATCATTCTACATGAACTGGTAATTATTTAAGCATATCCCATATCTTATTAAAGACGAGCCAAATCCCATCTGACCATGTAAAAGATTAACTAACTACTCTACAGGTTCTTGGACCCGATCATGTTTGGGAAATATCCAGAGGAAATGCAGGCAATTCTGGGATCTATCTTGCCTACCTTCACAGAAGAGGATAAGAATATATTGAACAAAGGATTAGACTTCATTGGAATCAACCATTA
Source organism: Impatiens glandulifera (assembly GCF_907164915.1). Lineage (NCBI taxonomy): Eukaryota > Viridiplantae > Streptophyta > Magnoliopsida > Ericales > Balsaminaceae > Impatiens > Impatiens glandulifera. The sequence continues at coordinate 36,505,779 of NC_061870.1, forward strand.
CACAAGCTTCTATGTCAAAGACTGCATATATTCACAATGTGAATCAGGTCAAGGGATTTATAAAACAGAAGGTTCTGCCCTCTGGACTCAACTTAAGGATGGAAAGTATATTGGAGAACCGGTAGAAATGATATACAATCATCCTATATTTATATGTTATCAGACAACTATATTTCAGTTTACAAAAATATATACTTTTGATTTTAGACTACAGTCCTGTGGCTAAAGGTTTACCCACGAGGAATGAAGAAAATTGTGACATATGTTAAGGACAGATACAATAATACCCCAATGTTCATCACAGAAAATGGTTAGTGAAAAGGATGTACTTAATCATAATGAACATCTTATGACATTATTTGATCTTATAGGATTTGGTGAGATGGATCATACAAATTCAACTGTTTTATCACTTAATGATGTCAAAAGAGTAGAATACTTGAATTCCTACCTAGAGGAACTAGCATCTGCGATGAGGCAAGTACAAATGCCGAATTTCCAGATCCTGAAAATGGGAGTACTCTCTGCAGCAATCAAACTTAACTGGTGATTTATTTCATAATTCTAACATTGACAGGAATGGAGCAAATGTGAGGGGATACTTTGTTTGGGCTTTGCTTGACAACTTTGAGCTGACCTCAGGGTACACTACAAGATTTGGACTTTACTATGTCAATTATACCACTCTACAGAGGACACCAAAATCATCTGCATCTTGGTACAAAGAGTTCATTTCAAAACAAAATACTGCAAATGATAACTGAATATAATGGATCATCAGTTACCAATGCAGTTCAATGAACACATGAATGACAATAATAATACACATTGACGCATTTGCTTAAGCTTATTTACCTTAGAGTAGAGTACAATAATTTCTCAATTGCATCAGTGTAATCAACTAATCAAGTACCAATCCAGTTTGATTGATTTCAATGTATAACGTTTTTGCAAAGAATTGTGAGAGTGACGTTGAAAATACAGAGAGTTGTACCATTGAAGAAGATGAGTAAGGGCTAAAGAATAGATAGATAGATATAGAGAGAGAGAGATATGCATACGAATTTCGATTCAAACCCTTGATTTTTCTTATGCAAATTTGCACAATCATCAAGTAATTAGATGAAAGATCTGCTGATAAATAAAACGTTTAAAACTTTGATTTGTAGGGTTTAACCTCAAAAAGAGGACGCCCTTCCAGAAATTCTCGACGGCTCAAGCAGAACTCAAGCCGAGGAGGGGGTTTGGAAATAGTTTTCAACCAGCAATTGACGCGCCTCGGTTAGAACCTCACTAGCTGCGTCATTGCCCCAAGCGCAAAGATGCTTATGAAAGTCCCCATATCTCCTTTTTTATATTCGCTCTCACGTTTTACCTCTCTTATAGGTTCCGATGTGGGACGAAGCCTCTCACCCATACTTTGTTTCTTCATCAGATTAAGACATAATATAACCATAAACAAAACTCTGTTTCTCTCATAAAAGAAACAATGCATTAGATTTGCAACCTAGTTTAGTTTTGGGTTATTAATTATTTTGCAATATAATGGGTCCTAAAACAAATGTAAGACCCATTTTAAGAAACTCTAAAATTGTCAGTTCCTCAAATGAATAAATTATCGATATCAAATTCAAGAAACCCTCTCAAATTGCTGAAAGAGAAAATTCATAATAATTTATTTTTACATTTGATTTTATAACCAAACTCTAAATTACTTTAATCCTCAATATATACACCACAGGACACATACTAAACTAAATTATTTGTAAGAAATATGAATTAATTATAAATAAGAAGACTGAACATGATAGTTTTATAAATTAAGAAGTCAAGCACTATTCCAAAATAATGATTCACGCTCATTACATGCCCAAAGTTTCGGGTGTCCTTCAAGAAAAATAAATTGTGTTTCTATATTTTATATTATATTCAAAAGTATAATTATTCTGTATTCAAATTAATAAAAGTAATATATTCTATATGCTTAATGTTATAATTATATTTATTATGATTTCTGTAAGACCCTAAAATCCTAATTTCCTACGTCTAATTCAACGTAAATCCGGTCATAAATGCGGAAACATTAAGGTATCTTTTTAACATTTCTATTAAAAAAGGTGATATAAAAGTCGGTCTTACGGTCTTGGTCCCTCATTTCACACGCATCTCCTACACCATGCTCTCCACTTCAAGTCTTCATTTATCTGTCATTAAAAACCGTCGTTGAGTTCCTACACCACACAAGCATAGTGAGTCGATAGACCCAACAAACATTTAAAAGAAGACATTAAAAGACATTTTTACTACATTGCATCAATTAGGGTTTTTAAGGGTATATCATCAGTAAATAATGTACAGTTACATCTTGAGCCGTATTGGGACCCTTAGCCTTGAGAGCTGATCCTCACAGCAAGGAATCCGTTTGAGCCATATTTGGTTAGGCATAATTAGGAGTCCATCCCTAAAAGCACTTTACCTGTTTGGACCATCTTTTAGTTGGGCAACAGTAACTAGAGCTCATGCTATAAATTATGGTCCCATAAATAGTCATATTGTGAAACCAGACTATCAGAGCTCATGCCGATAGTCCTCCTCCCATATTTATTCGTCAATCTCTTTAAATCCATAACCCTTATATAAAATCACCATTCTTTAAAAATCATGGACATGTAATGAAAACTGTTTTGAAAATCTCATGCATCGTTTATATAAAATACATGAATAAATAGCATTGTGTAGATTTAGAAAACAGTATAAAAAAAATATATATTTGTCTGATAATTTATTGTCTGCAGAATCATCGATCGGATCACTCGGTTATGAGTTCTATCATTCACGGTCATATATCTCTGTCAGGACCGAGAGACTATCTGTCTAAAAAAACTAATTTTTAGGACGTGACAATTCGACCATACAGTGGATGTCACTTTAACTTAAGGGTTTCACTTTAACTTGAGGGTTATGAGTGAACACCCCCCATTAATTTAATTTTTATTAAAAATACTTTGATTTAAAAAAATAATAATAATGCAAGTCTACCCGATATAAATAAGATTAAAATAAGTACATTAACACTTAATTTGAAACTTGTGATAATTTTTCTTATATCCATGTGTTTAGTTTTATAATGATATATTAGCCATCAATTTAAATTTAATGTAACTTAATAGTTAAAATTTTATATTTCAAATAGTGCATTTTAAATTATAATAATATATTATTACGAATCATGTTAGTTTCATAACACCGGGTGACTCTAAATATTGCCCGATACGTTAACTCACTCTTATCTCTTAATCATTGTTATTAGAGATTTAGAGTTATTGTGAATTTATATAAAGAAAATGTTTGTAACTTATAATTGAACAGTTTTTAAGTATTATTTTGTGACAAACCTAATTATTTTAAAATAATTGTTGTATAAATTAATATTTATTTATTTTCAATTTAATTGATCTATTGTTCTACTTTATATTTGTGTTTTGCTATAATTGATGCTGAAATACTTATCCAACAAACCGAATCTTTAAACTAAAGTAAATTTGATATAATTTGAAAGTTCATTTAGTAGAAAATAGAGTGCAAGTTACCATAAAAATGTGGATTACAAATTTACAACCTTCACAATTATATAAAAAACATTCATCTATAAAATTAACTTTATGCATGAGAAGATTTCATAAGCAACAATAATTTATAAGGGAATTATTAATCAACATATTATTATATTATTTTAAAAATTATGTTTAACATCACCATTAAATTAAGTAATGTTAAGATTTTTCAAATTTAGGCATTATATTTTATTTCTAATAATATAACTAACTTATAATTTATTAAATTAAAATTTAGATATTAGAATAACCAGTATTTTTCATTTCAAAATAATATTAACAACTAAATATTAAATAATATAATGTCAAACAAAAAATATGTCAACCTAATTTATTATTAACTCAATAAAAGAAAATTAAATACATTGATTAAGTTGATGATATTAGAGTATAAATAACAACTATTATATATTATAAAATATAAATATAACTTAAAAAATAACAAGTCCAAATTAGTACACAAACTAAATATATTTGTTGCAAGAGTAAATCAAATATGTGAGTTTACTTGATGATTTGGTCAACTTTGTTGAGTCAATTATTGAGTAGAGGGTTGAGAGCAAATAAACTCGATATGAAATAGAATAAGAGTGTTTCACAAAATTAACTAGTTAAAATATGTAATCTAAAATCTTTCAAATTTATAAACCTTTCCTAAAAATAAAAATAAAAGTATTTGAAGATATCTCTATATTTAGAATTCATGTTTTTTTAAACTATCTTCACCAATCTTAAATCTTGATTTTTTTTTACTAAAACCTAGAAAAAGAATAAACTATTTTTTGTAGAAGGTTTAGTTAGATAAAAAAGAAGAAGCAAGAGTAATATTTCACCTTTGTAAATCTTTTATAAGTCTTCTTAGTTCTTAGTACATTCATACTGTATATGATTGTTAGGTCTCATGAGAATTGAGAAAATATAACGACGGTTGAAAAAAGAACAAATATATTTTAATTTAAAATTAATATAAACAATCTTGAAATTAGGCACTTACTCCTAGGAATTTGGGTTTGAAACAAAGTTTTATTTTTAAATATCTGATTATAATATTAATTTAAATAAAATAATCTATAGAATATATTTAATTATACATATATTAATAAATTTAATAATTTTTTATTCAAATTCACATACCTCCATCTCTACATATTTTCAAACATGACTAAACCTCACTAGTTGAGACATTTACCGTAAGACTAGTTGAGATATTTTCGAACATGACTAGTTGATTAATGAAATATAATATTAATTTTTTAATAAATTGTGTTAGTTATTCAACTCATTTATTTGTAAATTTTAATAAATTTATATGATTTTTTAATTATTTAATTTGTTTAAAATAGATTCAGGTGAAATAGTGAAAAAGACTATAATAATACAATAATGAAGAATATAAAATAGATGATATTAAAATGTATTAAATTAAATTGAAAGTCAATAATGACGGTGGATAATAAAAAGATAAAAGAGATGATATTGATGCAAATGGATGACCATTCACTATTCAGATATTCAGCTGAAGGTTCTTACAATGATTTTGATACACCTAATATATTATAAGGTGATACAAACTTTGTTTTGATACCTTGATTAGTTATAATTTTATTTAACAAATATATTGTTTTTAGTTGGACTTATTATTTATTAGGTTAACCAGCTATAAAATATTATAATATAAGAGTAATCATAGCAGAGCAAAATTTTTGTAGCTATAGCTATAGCTAGTTAGATTGATGATTAAGTATAACATTTATATGACTAAGTATATCATTTTTTATTTTATTTTTATTCATAATTTTTTTCTCTCCTCACTGTTTATATTTTCTCTCTTCAATATGATGCTTTGAATATATATATTTTTTCAATTATTATTAGTTAATAATTTTTCTTTTTAAAATTTTATTATTATAAATATTATTTTTTAAAATTATTATACACCCCACCATAAACCGTATTTTAATTATTTATCTCTTAATAATTTATTTTCTTTTATTTATTAAAAAAATTAAAATTTATTTTTAATATTAAAAATGAGACAAATTAAAATAAATAATAATAATAATATTTTATACTAATAAATTACACAATCTAATTAAATAAAACTTACCCATAAAACGCAGAAAAAAGTTTATCATAACATCTAACAAAATAACAACATAATATAATGACAAATTATTTCTCTTTCAATCATTTTTTTAATTTAATTAATTATTTCTCTCGTCTATTAATGTAATTAAATATATAATAAGTTAATAAAAAATAATATATTAATAATAAAATAAAATTATTAATTATTTTACTTAATTGATTGATTCTCTTTTAACATAACAATGTTGTTTATCTCTTTAAAAGTCTTTTTCTTTTCATGTATATTCATTTTTGAATTTTTTTAAAAACTTAATCAATTACAAAAATTCAATTAATTACAAAAGCTCAATCAACAACATTCACCTAATACACCATGAATGTTATTTATATTAATTATTGGTTTGAGTTGGATCATATTAGTAATTATTAATTTGTCTCCTAGTGGTACAAATTCAAATGAAGTGAAAGATAACAAAAATAATGTGCCTCAACTCATAACACAATGAACTATTATTTATTTTAATTTGACTCATTATTAATATTAAAAATAAATTTTATTTTTTTAATAAACAAAAAAACAAATTATTAGAAGAGAAAAATAATTAAAATACTTTATAGTGAGTGATATGTACAATAATTTAAGAAAAGAATATTTATAATAATAAAATTTTAAAGAGAAAAATTATTAAGTGTTTTTTAATAATAATAATTGAAAAAATATATATATTAAATTCGTTCTATTCAAAAGAGAAAAAATATAAATATTGGGAGAGAAATTATTAATAAAGATAAAAAAAATAAAATATTACCCTTTCACGTCGTTCTGTCATTCTGTTACCCTTACAATTATTTCGCTCCCTTCTTTCCTTTCTCATAATATAAATAGTAATTTGTATAATTAAATTGATATCATTTTTTTTTTTAATTTTACTTGCTTACATATACCAACAATATTACTTAAAAATACTATTCTAAATACTTTTCACCACCACCACCCATTTAAAAAAAATTACATTTGATAAAGATATGATAATTTATATATATTAGAATATCAAGATATACAGATGTTTGAAATTTTAGCGCAAATAATTAATTTAGCCTTAAAAAATCACAATAACTTCTTCTTGCATCTTTAATTTTTAATCAATATTTTGATGGTTTGATCTTGTAATTGTTTAATTTGCATTGGAGTCAACTACTCATGTGATTATACTTGCACGTTATTTTTTTGATTTGATTTTTAAACTAAATTAAAAATTTAATTAAATATAAAACCAAATATATATATATATATATATATATATATATATATATATAAATAAAGACCTCTCCTAATTAATTTCTCTCAACTTAAAATAATTAATGTTTCTATCACTTATTAAGATTTTTTTTTATATAATTAATTAAAATTAAAATATTTTATTTTGATACACATTAATTATTATTATTATATAACTTAATATCAATTTGTATTCAAGATGTATTTGAATTATTTAAAGGTGAAGAATAGTCAACGAGTGCAAGATCTGGTGGACCATTTAAAACAAATGATTTAATTATAAAATATTAGTGTATAATATTATATTTTTTATGTGATAATATTATTTGATTTGATTTATATATCAATAATTTATTTATAATAGTTGTTACAACAACTTATCACATAATTACAAAGTTTAACAACTATACTAAAAAGAAATAAAAAACAATAAGGCAGCTTTCATTTACTGTCTGGCAGGCACCCTACTCTGGCTCTCTTGTTTTTGTCACATAATCTCAATTCTCATTTATCCAGTTTAGATTAATGAATACTCCTCCTCCCTCTTCGCCATAGCTCTTCTGGTATGAAGCTCTTAAACCGTCGCTCGATGGGGGTGACGACTGACGTGCCATGCCATGCCATGGAGGTTGCGGTTGCTGCAACGGTGGTGGTCGTAAACACATTTCCAAATTATTACTCAATTTTGAAGATTCAGCCTTCAGGGCATTACATTTTTAGAGCTGGTTTGATTTAAAGGCATGAAAAGAGAGTTACAAACCAAAAAACAGGACAGTATTTAAATAATGAAATAGAAGTTACAATTATCTTCTTAAACTTTCCCCCATGTTTATGTTTTTGAATAGTTGAAAGGAGGATTATAGTCAAAACTTTATACAGCAATTATAAGCTAGACACGAAAGGTCCACAATCTACTGTCAACCATTGTTTTCTCAATAATGACTTATTTTTTATTATTACAAATGAAAACCCACATTTAATTAGACTCATTCATATCGATTAAAAAAAACAATAGATCCATCCATCGTCTTCCATATTCCTATAATAAAGAATCTTAGACTCTTTCTCTCTATTGATCATCACTGTGATGGAAGTAGTGTCAGTGGCACAGATGTTGTTTTTAGTTGTTTATACAATCGGCTTCTCATCTGTGATGGTATCATGTAAATTCTTATATGGAACTGCCTCATCTTCTTACCAAGTCAGGTCCCTTTTTCTTTTTCTCATCATCTTCCTCATTACTCGTAGCAAATAGGCTGAATGAATTGAATGTACATCGTTTTTGTTGTTGCAGTTTGAGGGGGCTTATTTGAGTGATGGGAAAGGTTGGAATAACTGGGATGTTTACACTCATAAACCTGGTGAGATCTCTACAAGACAGACAAAAAAAATGATATGAACGATATAAAATGATTGGTTCTCTCTACCTCTATATTGCTTACAGGTACAGTAATGGATGGAAGTAATGGGGATATTGCTGTTGATCAGTACCACAGATATAAAGTACTAATTATTTCTTCATTTCACAAACATAATTTTGATTTGCTAGACTTACTAACTCATTAATGGCATGCTTAAACAGGAAGATATCGAGCTCATGGAATATATGGGAGTCAATAGCTATCGTTTCTCAATATCCTGGTCAAGAATTTTACCAAGTTAGTTACTTGTTCATTTGCACCAAGAAAAATAACACATTCATATCATATATATATCATCATTTGAAGCATATATATGTTATCAATCAATCAGAGGGAAGATTCGGGGAACTGAACATGGCTGGCATTCAGCACTACAACAACTTAATCGATGCCCTTCTACACAAAGGTAGTATTATGCCAATGATCAAATGAAACGAAACAAAAGCAATTGAAATTGATGAATAATTTGCTCTCTTTTGTTCTTTTATAGGAATCCATCCATTTGTGACTCTAAACCATTTCGATGTTCCTCAAGAACTTGAAGACAGATACAAATCTTGGCTAAGCACAGAAGTACAGTAAGTTACCAGTTATTCAGTTTATCCCTGTAAAGAACTGATTTCAAGAATCTCATCTTTATTATTATTATTTCAGGAAAGACTTCAAATATTATGCAGATATTTGTTTCAAATACTTTGGTGACAGAGTGAAGTATTGGACTACCTTCAATGAGCCAAATGTTATAGCAATATGGGGCTATAGAACAGGCCTTTATCCGCCATCTCGTTGCTCAATTCCATTCGGTAATTGCAGCCAAGGGAATTCAGATACAGAACCCTTCATTGCAGCCCATAACATTATTCTCTCTCATGCCATCGTTGTTCATCTCTACCGAACTGAATATCAGGTGATATTTTGTATTCTTTCTAATTATTTTATAGCAATAACATAAACAAGCCATTTCAATTTAAACAAAGCAGCATAGACAAAGAGGCAGCATAGGGATTGCTCTGAATGCTATTTGGTTTGAACCCATAAGCGAGTCTGAAGAGGATAACTTAGCAACAGAGAGAGCTTTATCATTCTACATGAACTGGTAATTAATTATGCATATCTCATATCTCATTAATTAAAGGCAGGCTCTTTTGTAAGCATATTCCATCTAACCATGTAAAGATTAACTAACTACTCTACAGGTTCTTGGACCCGATCATGTTTGGAAAATATCCCGAGGAAATGCAAGCAATTTTGGGATCCACCTTGCCTACCTTCACAGAAGATGATAAGAGGATGTTGGACAAAGGATTAGACTTCATTGGAATCAACCACTACTCAAGCTACTATGTCAAAGACTGCATATATTCACCATGTGAACCAGGAAAAGGGGTTTATAAAACAGAAGGTTCTGCCCTCTGGACTCAACTTAAGGATGGAAAGTATATTGGAGAACCGGTAGATATACAATCATCCTATATTTTATGTGTTAACAGACTACTATTCCAGTTTACAACTTAAATATATACTATTGATTCTAGACTACAATCAGCTGGCTAAAGGTTTACCCACAAGGATTGAAGAATATTGTGATATACCTCAAGGACAGATATAACAATACCCCAATGTTCATCGCAGAAAATGGTAAGTGAAAGAATCCAACTGTTATGTTCTCGTGAAATTAAAAGGAACTTAATAAATTCTCTCGCCAAGGTTTCACTGAATCTATTTGGTATATACCATTTTTTTTAACGATGTTGAAAAAATTTACTTTCAATTTTAACTGGCGAATTTGTGATTGTGACAAGGTGCATGTCAAAATACATGTTTCCACATATGCTCAATTTGGAAATCTTATGACATTACTGAATTGTATAGGATTTGGTGAGTTTGATCAAACAAATTCAAATCTTTATTCACTTAATGATGTCAAAAGAGTAGAATACTTGAATTCCTACCTGGACGAACTAGCATCAGCAACGAGGTAAGTACAAATTCCAAATTTCCAGAAGCTTCTGAAAATGTAAGTACTCTCTGCAACAAATCAAACAAAACTGTTGATTGTTTCATAATTGGTAACATTAACAGGAATGGAGCAGATGTGAGGGGATACTTTATTTGGTCTTTGCTTGACAACTTTGAGTGGACCTCAGGGTACACTACCAGATTTGGAATTTACCATGTCAATTATACCACTCTACAGAGGACACCGAAATCTTCTGCATATTGGTACAAAGAGTTCATTTCAGGCCAAAGTATTGCTAGTTCACTACCTGTAAATCAACTGATAATTGAATATAATGAAACATCAGTTGCAAATGCAGTTCAATGAACACATGAATACAATATGTGAGATTATTATTCATACTATTTTCTTCATTTAGTTGTAAAAATTTGGGATGCATGTGCTTTACTTGGTTGTCATAATTTGTACAGTCAACGCGATCTTTCCATTCATTGTATCAAAAGCTTTATGACAGAAAAAACAATAAAATGGAATAAAGTAGGTAATAACTAATAAGTGAAGCACCAAAAAGAGAATATAAAGTGATTGCATAAGCAACACAACTCTTATTGGAAAAAAAAAATTGCAGCTTCTACTACTTAGAGCACAAGATATAGTTACCAAACAGTTAAAAAGACACAATTTGAAGCATGTAGAGATGCCACTTTTACATGTCCTACAACAATGGAGATACTAAATCCGCAAATTAATACCTTTGATTCCATAGATCTCCTACACTTGGATATAAACAAGTACCGGGTCTCCTACTTCATAACTGTAGGAGACAATGCAAGAGAATAGTAGCACATTAAGTGATTTTGCAGATGGATAGAAACCCATTTCATTTAAATGCTCAAAGGTGAGGAATGCATTGTGGATCATCATTCTCAGGCTGATAAAGAAACCGATCATTTTGAAGGTCGATTGGTTTGAGTTTCAACTCCTCCAGGAACGTGCGAATACCTTCCAAGTAATTCGATTCGTCTTCCCTTGAACAGGCAACGGTGTTGACACTTGACACCACTTCGTGAGCCCGAAATGGGGAATGCTCAGTCATCCCTCATTCCATGAGAGAGTACCATCCATGAATGCTTAAAAAAAAATATATCTCAAACGGGAAATTTGACGAAATGACCTTGCAAATTTGTTTATTTGACCTGGTGGAATTTTATAATTTTTTTTGCGCTCGTGGTGTTATATTTTTTTTTATACGATTTTGCCCTTGTCGCGAAACGCTAAGTCACTTAGCGTTTCGCGAAGTGGATCAGAGGTTTGTATAAATACCCAAATATTTTCATTTCACTAAATTTTTTTCTCTCTCTTCCTCCAATTCTCTCCTTCACTCACGGTGGCCGGCGGCGACGGCGGCCGGCGGCGACGACATCTCCGTTTCCTCCAATATCCATACAAATCAAACCCGATCAGAGCTCTTCTAACCTAACTAATTCATTTATGTTTATCTATTGCCGATTTCTAACCCTAGATCTATTTTGCATGCAGGTTTCTTATACTAGGGTTTATGTGAGTTCTCCGATTCTAACTATTTGAACGGCGTCGAGGTAGATCTTCATTCTAACAGTTATGTTCTTGTTTACATTTTCTTCATTTCAAAAACTTTTTCATATTTCCTTTATGTCCATCATTTTCTCCGTTTTGGTTGATTCTTATTTCTTATATGGTTCATATTGGTTCATGTTTGAGCATTTCGTTAGGTTATTATTTGTTATCTGTTCATATTTGCAGAAAATCTCTGTCTGATAACAGCGTATGTGTTTCCGTTTCAGATCTGCTTAACGTTTCGCTACGGACTTACCGTTTCGCTACGGACTTACCGTTTCGCTACGGACTTACCGTTTCGCTAAGTATACCTCGCGATTCGCTAAGTATACCTCGCGATTCGCTAAGTATCAAGATTTTTTGTTATTTATAATTAATCATGAACTTCATTTGACAAGGTATTTACATCACTTCATGGTTATGAAGAGAACATGTGTTAACAAAACAAACCTTCTAATTTTACATTGGAAACATTTAGATTCTTCAGAAAATGCCTTTGAAGAATCTATCATTGACCTCCAGATAAGCAAAGATTGGCTGACTTTGATTTCGTTAGTCGTTAAGCTAAAGAAATAAATTTCAAACAATTTTCTCTTATCTGGAGTTCAACGATCGCTTCTTCAAAGACTTTTTCTGAAGAATCTAAATGTTTCCATGTAAAATTATAGGGTTTGTTTTGCTAACACATGTTCTTTTCAAAACCATGACTTTGTTGTTGATACCTTGTCAAACGAGATAGATTACCTATGAAACCAATAAAAAATTTTGTACTTGACGATTCGCTAAGTACTACGAGCTCCAGCTAGGAGAATGGTTTGAATTCGATTTCGTTATTAAAATATAGTAGCGAAAACGTATTCAAACCATCTTCTCTTAGCTGGAGCTCGTTGACCTCTCGATTCGCTAAGTCCCTCCCGATTCGCTAAGTCCCTCCCGATTCGCTAAGTCCCTCCCGATTCGCTAAGTCCCTTCCGTTTCGCTAAGTCCCTCCCGATTCGCTAAGTCCCTCCCGATTCGCTAAGTGCCTCCCGACTCGCTACGGAAGTTGAAGAGACGCGCTAGACCTTATATATTCAAAAAATTCATTACATTTCATTTCAACCGTCCGACTCTCTCTCTCTAACCCATTTTCTCTTCACTGAATCTTGTCAAGCCCGATCATTTCTGCTTTCTTCTCGTTCGTCATTAAGGTTAGTTCATTATCATTTTCTGCTTTTTTGTTCATTGGTGGTTTTTGCATGTTAGTGTAATGTTCAGTATATATTTTTTTGCCAGTAGGGTTTCTGTTCAGTATATTTTTGTTGCCATTAGGGTTTCATCAGGGTTTCGCTAGGTACCTTCCGATTCGGTAAGTACCTTCCGATTCGGTAAGGACCTAGCGATTCGCTAAATACCTAGTTGTGGTCGATCATTTTCTGGTTTCTTGCTTATGGATTTTGGTCTTTGCATGTTAAGTTTAAGTGTTTGTTTCAGATTTTTTGTTTAGGGTTTTTGCATGTTAAGTTTATTGTTTGTTTCTGATTAGTTTCGTATTGTTTCCGATTCGGTAATGCTGTCTTATGTTCAGTTAACGGTTTCGCTCGGTACCTCTCGATTCGCTAAGTGCCTCCCGATTCGCTAAGTGCCTAGCGATTCGCTAAGTACTTAGCGAATCGCTAGGCACTTAGCGAATCGAGAGGTACCTCCCGATTCGCTAAGTTCCTACGTTGTATGTGTTTGTTCTAACATTTTTGATGATGTTGTTTCCTTTTGTAGATGGCAGAAACAACTGTTACTGAGTTTCCCGGTCGGATTTCGTGGAAAAGTGCCCTCACCCTGAAGAAGATTGTGAATAAGTTCGAGGAAATGGATCTTCTGGAGAGTGTGTACAATACCCAGTTCAGATCCTTATTCACAGCCCCCCTCCTGCAGTTCTCAGGAAGTATTGTACATCAAATGTTGTTGAGGAGGTTAAGCTCAAACTCCAAGGAGATAACTTTCACTGTGAATGGGCAAAAGCTTGTATTTGGTATGAAGGAGTATGCGTTGGTTACCGGCCTATGTTTCGGCGTTTATCCTGAGTTGGACCAAGAAAAATTGCGCTGTTGTCCACCTCTCTCGGTTAAATACTTTAAAGGGAGCATGAGTGTAAAAATGTGCGACTTCGAGAAGGCTTTTTTTCAAATGCAAAGACAAGGAAGATGCATTTAAGATGGGGCTGGTAGTACTGATTTGCCAGTACCTATTCACATTTGACCCAAAAAGAGTTATATTTCCAAAAATACTCAACATGGTGGAAGACAAGGACACTTTCTTCCAATATCCATGGGGGAAGGTCACCTTTAGAGCCACCCTCAAGGGTTTAAACAAGAACATGAAACATCTCTGTACCTCATTTTTTGACAAGAAGGAGAATGCTGAAGATCCTTATGCTCCTTTTGCATATAACATCTATGGGTTCGCATTGGCACTTCAAGTGTGGACGTATGAGGTCATCGAAAACTTTATCCCTAAATTCGCCAGAAGGAATCAGATTAATGACCCTCTACGCCCAAGGTTGTTACTCTATCATTCCAACAGGAAAAACACATCGATGGAGGTAAAGACTGCCCTAGAGACCACGGATGTGACTGAGATGGAAGAGTCCTCCATGGAGAAGAGGTTATACAGTGGTGATGTATTTGAGCAAATTGACGAGACAGCTGATGATTTTTTTGAGGGATTTACTGATGGGAAGGTAATAAAAGATGATTTTGCTGAAGATGATCAAAGTGAAGATGAAGAAGTTACTCCGATTCCCCCCAAACCTGCCACGAGGAAGAGAAAGGCTGATGCTACTCTTAAAGAAGCAGCCAACTTGAAGAAGAAGCTTGCTTATGAATCGATTCCGGCCCGCATTCTTACTCCCCCATCCGCGACCTCAAGTCCTCGGGCTGACACACCTTCTCCTCGGGCTCCAACACCTACTGTTGGATGTGATTTTAATGAGATGAAGGAGGAGCTGAAAATAGAGATGAAAGAGGAGATGAAAAAGATGAAAACAGAGCTCATCAAAGAGCTAAAAATCACAATCCAAGAAACTCAACAAACTCACGTTGAGTCGTTCAAGAAGATGGTTTTTAATATGTCCACACAGTTGTTAGAAAAATCCAACAAAAGGATGTCCATATTATTAACCAGATTAGATGATATGGAGGATAATATAAAGAAGAAGAAGAGTAAGAAGAAGGATTCTAAGAAGGCTGTGAAGGTCGAAGAGGAAAAGAATACTGAGGTATGGAGATATTTTACATTTCATTTCGCTAAGTACATATCTGATCTAACCAGTACATATTTTGCAGGTTAAGGATTCTAAGAAGGATGTCGAAGTTGAGAAGAGCAAGGTTGAACAGGAGGAGGAGAAGAAAGAGGTATTCTGTTAGTATTTTCCGTTTCGCAAAGTAGTTTCCGTTTCGCTAAGTTAGTATTTTTCGTTTCGCAAAGTAGTTTCCGTTTCGCTAAGTTAGTATTTTTCGTTTCGCAAAGTAGTTTCCGTTTCGCTAAGTTAGTATTTTTCGTTTCGCAAAGTAGTTTCCGTTTCGCTAAGTTAGTATTTTTCGTTTCGCAAAGTAGTTTCCGTTTCGCTAAGTTAGTATTTTTCGTTTCGCAAAGTAGTTTCCGTTTCGCTAAGTTAGTATTTTTCGTTTCGCAAAGTAGTTTCCGTTTCGCAAATTATTTGTTGTCGATTCGCTAAGTGTGAATTTTGTCTATTTTGTAGGAGATGATAGCGATGCAGGAGACTGTGGGGGATGATGAGAAGGTGAATGATGGGACTGATGGGAAAGACGATGTAATGGAGGACAATGAGAAGGTGGAGGATGAAAAAAAAGAGGACGTTGAGAAGGTGGAGGACGCACAGAAGGTGGAGACCGATGAGAAGGTGGATGATGATGAAAAGATGGATGATGATAAGGTGGAGAACGATGAGAAGGTCGATGATGAAGAGAAGGTGGAGGATGAAAGAAAAGACAACGATGAGAAGGTAGATGATGATGAGAAGGTGGAGGATGCGAAGGTGGAGGACGTAAAGATAGAGGTTGAGGCTAAATTGGAGGACGGTGAGAAGCTGGATGGTGTGGCTAGGGTGGATGATGTGGAGGTTGATCTGAAACTGAAGGATTTGAAAGTGAAGGTGAAGGATGAGAAGACTGTGGGGGATGTGAAGGCAAATGATGACAATGATGACAATGACGATTTCCAGTTATACAATACTCCTCCTAAAGGAAATTATGGGAGGAGAGTGAGGAAGCCGAAAAAAGATGACTCGTACACCAACCCTTCCTTGTCAAAAATGCCCAAGACAAAGGATCCTATGAAAGTGAATCACCTTCAAAAATTTGATGATGAGCTACTTCATAAAGTAAAGGCGTGGTTGGATGATCCAAAAACCGATAATTCGACAACGGATTTACATACGGTTCAAGCAAAGAAGGAAGTGTTGGTTAGAGTTGTAACAAGGCTTACATGGATTGAAGACGAGGTAAGTCGTTCAAATCAATTCATTAATCTTCGTTTCGCAAAGTACTCTTCGTTTCGCAAAGTACTCTTCGTTTCGCAAAGTACTCTTCGTTTCGCAAAGTACTCTTCGTTTCGCAAAGTATGTTGTTTGATATGTACTCAATGTATGTTGTATGCTCCCATTGTGCAGGAAATCGATGCATTCTGCCATCTTCTGCGGAAAAGGATTTCCTGCTATCCCAAGACATATAAAAATACACATGCGACAATTGGGGATTGCGTATTGTCGGATAGAATCAGGCGACTGCACAGGGATTTTATTAAGGATCCTGCCAAATTTCCAGTCGACGAATTCAAAGACTATTATATGGGCGCACCACATAGATATATGCCAGAGTGGTCAACAATTGACGACGTCTACATGCCAGTGAACATTAACCAGAAACACTGGATTTTATGTGTAGCACGTCTTCAAAAGTACCGCATTGACGTGTACGACTGTGACGCCTATCTTTATAAGAATCTGGATCCTTATTTGAAACCCTTCTGCGACATGATTCCATTTATATTCGCCAAAACAATCACTCCCGGTGAGAGGGTAAGGTATCCTAATTTCAACTTCGAAGGCCCCCTCCAACCAATGACATACAAACGGTTTCCACACCCCAAAGTGAAAACCGCTGCTGCTAAGGTTGGAGAAGTCCCGCGGGCAACAGAGAGCGGGGACTGTGGGGTCTTCACGCTAATGTACATGGAACACTTGACCGCTAATCAACCCGTGCATAATGTGACCTCAGAAAATATGGGATTTTTTAGGCAGAAGATGGCGGTCCGGTTATTCCATCAGATTATGGAACCTTAAACATTATTATTTGTAAATTGGATAACTTATTTTGATGTATTGTAAACCTTGATGAATATGTTGGAAGTTGGATTATGTATTGTAAATTATTTTGTGTAAATTGATGTATTGTAAATTCGCAAAGTACTCTTCGTTTCGCAAAGTACTCTTCGTTTCGCTAAGTCCCTCCCGTTTCGTTAAGTCCATCCCGTTTCGCCAAGTCCCTCCCGTTTCGCCAAGTCCCTCCCGTTTCGCAACGTACTCTTCGTTTCGCTAAGTGCCCTCCCATCAGATTGATTATATTTTCCATCTGTTTCTTTAGCAACCTTAATTCATTTCTCAATTGAGATTGGTTTGGTCGGTGGATGGATATATTTGAAATCAAGATTGAACAATTTTGTAATTTGTTAAGGTTGAATTCAAAGATTTATAACGATGGGATTAAGTAGAACAAGGATTATATAATGCCAATTGACAATATTTTAAACAAGCATTAAACCTCAATTAACAACATACCAGTACCATAGTTCAATTAACAACATATATTACAACATAGTATCTATCAAGCTAAAGGTTCATATTGTTGAGATGATGAGTCATGCTGCTTAGATGATGAGTCATGCTGCTTAGATGATGAAGCTCGTGCAGTAGATGGTGCAGGCATCACTGCTTTGCATGTTGCCCTATTATGTCCAAGCCCATCACATGAGCTGCATCGTCTCGGGATCTTACGGACCTCACCCTGGGATGACCTACGCTTTGTTTGTGGCCTGCCTTTCTTAACCTTCACATTTGGTTTAAGACATGAACGTTGCTTGATATTTTCGGGAACATCCCAATTTTCTTCATCACCGGGAGGATAACATGTCTCGGCATATGAATTTATCCAACACTCAGTTGTGTAATACCTGTGTGTAGGGAAAATATAACGAATTATTAATTGGTTAAACAGAATGAACACGTGAGCTAGATATTAATACCTTGAACAGAAGTCATAAGAAACCAAATTCCGACTACGGGCAGCAGCCATTGCATGCGTACAAGGAAGACCCGAAACTTCGAATACTCTACAAGTGCAGTTCATGTCTTTCAAATTGACTTTGAAATGGGACTGATTGTCATGCACATAAAACTCGAATCGGTTAAGCGATTGGACTGTATAGAATCTGGCCTTCTCGAATCCCTCACGTAACACCTTCTCATAATTTGGAGATAAAACTTCTTCGTGATTAGACGCTCTTTCTCTTCTATCGTTAAACCATTGTCTGTCGATGCTTGGGTGTCTGTCGGATACGAAGACGAGATCATCAACTAATCCAATTGCGTCTCTCAGTTTTTGCATGAAATAAGTCCAGGAGTTATTATTCTCTGAATCAACAACGCCGAATGCGACAGGATATAGTTGCTCATTCGCATCCAATGCAATAGCCACCAATAATTGACCACCCACCTTGTGCTTAAGAAAACTAGCATCAACACATAATACAGGACGGCAAAAGGATTTGAAACCCCTAATTGAGAGGCCTAGGGACATGAACATATACTTGAAGTGACCGAGCTCGTCTGTCTGTATGTCGGTTATGGTACCAGGATTACACTTCTCCAACATGTAAAGGTATGATGGCAGTATTCCATAAGAATCCTCTACCGTTCCTCGCACCGCTATTAAAGCATTTTCCCTTGCCCTCCATGCCTTATTATAAGTCAAAAATATCCCATAAGTTGTCTGCATGTCTTCAATTATTTTCTTAGGCAAGTGGTTATGATGATGGTCCATGTACTTGCTCTTCACGCACTGCCCAATAACCCATGCTGGTGTTTGCATTTTTTTCTTGGGCCTCGACAAAGTTGAGCATGAGTGTTGATGCTCAAATGTCCGGATCTCAAACATCTCAGAAAACTTACCTTTCACAGCCCGCAAGCTCCACTTGCATGTCTCATCCAAACATTTGAGTTCCCAAAGATTTTTCCTTGACTTCTCCACTTTGAATTCAAAATGATTGGCCATCGCATATTTATATAGAGCAAGTTGAAGTTCTTTTTTATTTTCAAACAACGAACCGACTTCCAATACGGTTTCACTAGTTAATGCCATCGCAAATGTGGGGTCTGGCGGTGATGTGTCTGTCGGGTCTGTCGATGGTGTACCCATTGAAGATCGTCTTGCACTAGATGGTGTACCCATTGATGATCTTCTTGCACTTGTTGGTGTACCATTTGATGCCTTTCTTGCACTAGTTGGTGTACCCAATGATGATCTTCTTGCACTTGGTTGTATAGGTATTGATTCTTTCTCACCACTATTAACATGCAAGTCCTGAGTAAGTGGGATGTGAGGCAAAGAGGTTTCTCCGGCTTCATTTTGACTTTCAACAAAGAATTCCAAGGGTACAACAGGTGGAACAAATTTCTGAGTAAGTTGTGGTGGTAGTATACTTTCTTGAGTTGGGTATGTAAGTAGTGGTATCTTTTCTTTAGTAAACGCTGACTTCTCCACTACAGATACACACAATGGTGACACTGTTCGACCCAAAATCAAGCGTGATAGATATGTGTTCAAATCCCCATCATTATCAATAAAAACAGGTTTTGGATTTCTGATATTCGGAATATCATACTTCACTTGGAGCACTAAATCGTATGCTGATAACTGGAGATTAAGTCTATCGTAGAGTATATCAAGTAATTCAGCATAACGAGTACTTTGGGGTAGATCAAATGTTTTGATTGAAGATGCATCAAAATACAGTATTCCATCAGCATCAAGTTTCCACTCTCCATTATAGAAAACGAAAACTTCAGCTGCAATATAAAAACATGATTTGATTTAGAGACGTATAATTAATACTTCGCGAATCGAAAGGCACTTAGCGAAACGGGAAGGGCTTCGCGAATCGTAAGGCACTTAGCGAAACGGGAAGGGCTTCGCGAATCGTAAGGCACTTAGCGAAACGGGAAGTCCTTCGCGAATCGCCAGGCACTGAGCGAAACGGGAGGTAAACCCTAACCAATCTCAGAAACCGAACATCAATAAAACATGCTTCAAATAGACGTACCTATTGGAACAGTGCTCGTGCACGTCGTCGAGCTCATAGTGGATTTCGAATGAACTTCGCCGCCGAGATCTCCGCCGAGTTCGTCGCCGCCGCCGGAGTTTAGAGAGAAGGAGGAGAAGAGCGGGAAGAGAGAGAAGGAGAAGAAAAGAAATGAAAAAAAAGTACGGAGGTTATATTAAATAGTAAGGGCAATCTGGACATTTCACATATCGTCACTTCGCGAAACGCTAAATGACTTAGCGTTTCGCGACGAGGGCAAAATCGTCCAAAAAAAATAAAATCACCACGAGCGCAATTAAATTATCAAAATTCCACCAGGTCAAATAACCCGGTTTGCAAGGTCATTTCGTCAAATTTCCCTCTCAAACTGAAATCTTATTCACCTTTTTCTTCTTTATTATTTCATTTTTTAGTTTAAAATTTATAAAACTAAAAGTTTATTTATTTATTTATTTTTGTTTGATATAAAAAAGTAGTAAAAAATTTTTTCATTAAATAGATAAGTTTTTGCAGTCTTGTTTTTCTTTTTATCACTCATATCTGAGTTGATGTAGTGTTTTGATCGGTACAACAATCTGTTTATTTGGATCAAATTTGTCATCTCGAATTTTTGTAATTCGAATAATACTTAATTTTTTGTGGGTCGAATTTTTGTAATTCGAATAATACTTAATTTTTTGTGGGTCGTCTATTGTTCGTATCTTTCAATTGTGTTGGTGACCATTTTTCGAGTTCGTATATTATCTCATCCTTTGCAGCAAAAGAGATGATGTGGTCGAATTTGAAGTTTTTTTTTTAATTGATTTTTCGTATGAAGTCATTCTACAAGTATCTTTTAATAATTTATTTATCGTTATTTTGATCATATTTGTATATAAACAATTATCATTGACATATTTTTTCGACAATTGATTATAAACCCTCGAACAAAGATAAATTTTATTGTCGTTCAAAATTTTGGATATTTTTACAACACCGCTTAACCGGTTAATGCATTGTGTTTATGCCAAAATATAAAGGTTCATGGTCACCATTGGTTTTGATTGTTTTTGATGAAAAGTTAATTAGTTTGTTAGACTAGTTCTCATTTATCATTAATTATTATTAAATTCATATGAGTTCGTTCTTGAAATTATCTTAAATAAATCGCGTGATTTATAAATTAATTTATTAGAATCTTAATAATTACAAATTTATATTATATATTTCATTTTTAAAATGTTGTTTTTTATTATAGACAAATTAATGTTATATATATAACTCCTTAATTGATACAATAGAAATTATATTTTTATATAAAAAAAAAGTGTTTGTCAAATAATTATTTTTATAATTTGTTTTTGTCAATTGAACAAAACTAGATAAAAAAAAGGCTAATTTTTAGGCTGAGATTTTGTTTAGGTTTTTTAAAAAATTATTCCAAATTAATTTTTCAATCGATTACTTCTCAACAATCAAATCACTCATTTCATTAATTAAAATACTAAAATATTTTGTATTTTAAATTATTATTTTTTTATTTTATTCATATATATTAATACCCTTTAAATTTTTACTAAAAATAATCGTCACCTCCTCAAAATAATCATCAATTATTACTTTTTTTCCCTCCCTAGATTTTTACAAAAAATCCAATCCAAACTAGACCTTAAAGTATTAGAGTAGATCCAATACCATATTAAACCAAACAATAAATGTGGTTTGCTTTGAATTTGACCCACTAAATGGACTGTTAACTTAATAATGCATCAAATAAACATCAAAATCAACAACTAACCAAAAAAAATAAGTCATCCATAACAAGTAATTTCCGAAAGCAGCACATATCTAATACTGTTCAAATTTTAAATTAATTTTATTATCATCAATCAGGTTAACAAATTTAATTTAAATAAATTATTAAATTAATTAAAGTTTATTATTAAAATTTTACTATGAAAAATTATTGGGGGAGAATTTTAAAGAGAATGACGTGCCACAATTTGATTGGTCGAAAAAATAACAAAATTTATTTCTTATCTCTTCTCACATTTTATCATTTTTCCAAAACTAGTGATATACTAACACAACTCCCTCTCCCAAATTCTCTTTTCCTATCATTCTTCTTTTAATATTTTATGAGTTTATAAATTATTTTAAATATTTTACAAAAATAATGTTAATTTATAATTACAAATTCAAAAATAAATTATTACTTATTAAAATAAATAAATTCATATAATAAATTTTATAATTATTATATTTGTACTATTTGTTATATTAGACTTATATATAATTAATATTTTTTAAACAGTTATCAACATTTTAAATAAACTCTAAAATAGTTGTCCATTATTCTTGACTTGCTTATGTTTATTATTTTAAAAGCTTACATAAATTAACATGAAAAATGGTTGATTAATGATATAAATCTCAATATAATTTAAGGATGTATAATGGTACAAATAATTATTTAGCTTCTAACTTGTATGAATTTATATAATATAGAAAAAGACAATCTTACCATTTTATTTGTTTGAATATAAAATAATAGTATTTTTTCTGAGTCAAGTTATTATAATGGATTAAGTAATTTCACTTTATTTTAATTAAATAAATAAATAAATCATAGCCTACCCAAAGTAGTCTAATGTTTGGTGGGATAATAGAACCAAAGAACAATGAAAGACAAGTACCAAACATAATCGAAACAAAATTACATCCTAATTCACTAATATATATTTTTAAAACATATTTATTATATTGAGAAAGTTACCAGGTTATTAATGAGAATTTTTTTCTCTAAATAAAACTCTTTTAATCATAACCAAATAGAAACACATACCCTGATAAATTATGATTATCTGAATTCTTCTTAGTAAAGAATAACTAAAGAGAACAACATAAAACACAACTTATATCATTATCTCAATTTGATTGAAACATCAATTTGATTCACATTCCATGTTCCATGTTCTATGCTGTTTTTTATTTTTTATTTTTTATATTTTGATTGATGAGACATAAATTGAATATGAGACAGTAAATCTCTTAAATAATATTTTTTATACTTGGTTCATTATAATCAATTTTGACTTTATTTAATTTAAGATAATTCTTCTTGTTTTGCTTTGGTAAAATAATTAACTTATGTTTTAATCAATTTTTTTCTTTCTTTTTTTATATATCAAATTTACACTAAAGGTCCACCATTCATCCTACTATACTACATTTCAATAAACAATTTGCATTAACTCATGTTTTCTCTAATCAAATCTATGATAACTTTTATTATAAAAGAACACCAAAGTCTATAAAGCTCCTTCATATCCATACAAAAACATTAGACCCTCCCTCCATTAAATACTCTTTCTCTCTATTGGTAACCATTGTGATGATGGAAGTAGTGCTGTTGTTTTTAGTTGTTTATATAACTGGCTTCTCAGCTGTGATGGGATCAAGTAACTTCCTCTTTGGTACTGCATCATCTTCTTACCAGGTCCATTTTCTTCTTATATGTCGTCATCATCATCATCTTCCTCTTTACTCGTATATATCATAAAATAGTCTGGATGAATGAACATTTTTTTTTATGTTACAGTTTGAGGGAGCTTATTTGAGTGATGGGAAAGGTTGGAATAACTGGGATGTTTTCACTCATAAACCTGGTGAGATCTCTACAAGACAGACAAAAAAAGTGATATAAAATGATCGGTTCTCTCTACCTCTCTTACAGGCACAATAATGGATGGAAGTAATGGGGATATTGCTGTTGATCAGTACCACAGATATAAAGTACTAATTATTTCTTCATTTCACAAACATAATTTTGATTTGCTCACTTACTACTCGTTAATGGCATGCTTAAACAGGAAGATATCGAGCTCATGGAATATATGGGAGTCAATAGCTATCGTTTCTCAATATCCTGGTCAAGAATTTTACCAAGTAAGTTTACACTAAGAAAACATTCATTCATATCATCGTTTCGAGCATATAACTGACACTGCATGTAAGCAAATCAGAGGGAAGATTTGGGCAAACAAACATGGCCGGTATTCAACACTACAACAAGTTCATTGATGCCCTTCTAAGCAAAGGTTACTAGTATGTCAATGATCAAAAGGAAAAGGAAACAAAAACAATTGGAATTGATAGACATTTTCATTTTTTTTTTCTTTTTATAGGAATCCACCCATTTGTGACTCTAACCCATTTTGATGTTCCACAAGAACTTGAAGATAGATATGGATCTTGGTTAAGCACAGAAGTGCAGTAAGTCACCAGTTATTCAGTTAATCTCTTTATGTTTATTTCAGAAGTCTCATCTTGATTATTATTATTATTATTTCAGGAAAGACTTCAAATATTATGCCGATATTTGTTTCAAATACTTTGGTGACAGAGTGAAGTATTGGTCTACCTTCAATGAACCAAATATTGTAGCAATATGGGGCTATAGAACAGGCATTTTCCCGCCATCTCGTTGTTCAATTCCATTCGGGAATTGCAGCCAAGGGAATTCAGATACAGAACCCTTCATTGCAGCCCATAACATTATCCTCTCTCATGCCATCGCCGTTCACCTTTACCGAACTAAATATCAGGTAATATGAAAATTTCATATTAGTTTTTAACAATAAATAAATAAACAAACCCCTTCAACAAAGCAGCATAGACAAGGAGGCAGCATAGGGATTGTTATGAGTGCTATGTGGTTTGAACCCATAAGCGATTCTGAAGAGGATAAATTTGCGACAGAGAGAGCTATATCATTCTACATGAACTGGTAATTATTTAAGCATATCCCATATCTTATTAAAGACGAGCCAAATCCCATCTGACTATATAAAGATTAACTAACTACTCTACAGGTTCTTGGACCCGATCATGTTTGGGAAATATCCAGAGGAAATGCAGGCAATTCTGGGATCTATCTTGCCTACCTTCACAGAAGAGGATAAGAAGATATTGAACAAAGGATTAGACTTCATTGGAATCAACCATTACACAAGCTTCTATGTCAAAGACTGCATATATTCACAATGTGAACCAGGTCAAGGGATTTATAAAACAGAAGGTTCTGCCCTCTGGACTCAACTTAAGGATGGAAAGTATATTGGAGAACCGGTAGATAATCATCCTATATTTATATGTTAACAGACTACTATTCAAGTTTACAACTTAAATACATATATTATTGATTCTAGACTACAGTCGACTGGCTAAAGGTTTACCCACAAGGAATGAAGAAAATGGTGACATATGTTAAGGACAGATACAATAATACCCCAATGTTCATCACAGAAAATGGTAAGTGAAAGAAACTAACCAGTAAAAGGAAGTATTTAATCATGTTGAACATCTTATCACATTACTGGATTTTATAGGATTTGGTGAGATGGATCATACAAATTCAACTGTTTTTTCACTTAATGATATCAAAAGAATAGAATACTTGAACTCCTACATTGATGAACTAGCATCAGCGATGAGGTACTTATTCCAAATTTCCAGAATCTTCTAAATCCTGAAAACCTGTACTCACATCAACAACCAACTTATCAGATGAGTTATTTCATAATTGGTAACACCAGGAATGGAGCAGATGTGAGGGGATACTTTGTTTGGTCTTTGCTTGACAACTTTGAGTGGACCTCAGGGTACACTACAAGATTTGGACTTTATCATATCAATTATACCACTCTACAGAGAACACCAAAATCTTCTGCATCCTGGTACAAAGAGTTCATTTCAGGCCAAAATATTGCTAGTTTACTACCTCAAAATCAACTGATAATTGAATATAACGGATCATCAGTTGCAAATGCAGTTTAACAAACACGTCAATGACAATTACATTACTAATGCCTTCTCATTGTTTCAATATGAACACACATATGGGAGATACATTTGCTTTACTTGGTTGTAATAATTTTTACCTTGGACGCAATCTATGCGTTTTAATAAATAAAAAATAAGATTGTGGCTCAATGAAGACTTATAATGACTTTTTGGTCAACAGATATCCATTCTTCAAAATCTGAATAGTTGAATGGACAAATGTTCTATCCTATCAAGCAAGAATTAAGAGCTCAAACTGAACTGAAGCTAAAAAAGAAGCTGCAAATTTGAAACGGAGTCATCAGAAGATGAAACCTTCATTCTATTAAGAGCTGGATGACAAGAAAAAAGCAATCAATTGGAAATCGGAATAAAGTACAGTAGGGCAATTCTAAATATTCATAAGCTGAAAGGTGGGTAACAAGTGAAGCACCAAAAAGAGAATATAAAGTGCTCGCATAAGCAACACAACTCTTATTGGTAGAAAAATGTGGGTTTCTACTTAAAGCTCAGGGTATAGTTACCAAACAGTTAAAGACGCAATTGGAAGCATGTTGAGATGCCCCCTTTACTTGTACAACACTAGAGAACTACTAAATCCGCAGATAAAATAACTTGTAAGTTATCAGTTCCAAAATGAAACAACATATAGTCATTATAAAACTAGAAATCACCATACAAGGCATTCCTTCAACAAATCAAATGACCATATAAATTGAGCAATATGAATGAAAGCTAGCATACTCTATGCCATAGTCTTAAACTTGTTAGCATTTCTACTTGGGTAATCCTTCTTCAATTTCAATCCATACATCAGCTCTAGTAGGAAACTTCTTCTTCAACTCTGCAACGAGTTCTTTAGCCTCGTCAACCTTGGAAATGCTCCCTAGACCATTCACAAGTGTCTTCATGGTGGTGAAATTTGGAATCCAATTCTTCTCCATGCTCTCCTTAGTGATCTGCAAAGCTGTCTCATAATCACCACCTTGGCACAGGTAATAAACAAGAGTGAAGTAACACTCAGAATCTAGCGGTAATTTATGATGGGTCACTGTCTTAAATAGGTTCTTGCTTTCTTCTAAATTACCCTCCCTACAAAACCCATGAATCAAATGAGTGTATGTCACGTTGTTGGGCTTCATACCCCTTGAGATCATCCCATCCAGTAAAGCCTTTGCTTCCTTAGATTTCCTAAGCTTGCATAGACTCTGAATTCTAGTGTTATATAGACTAATATTAGGTCTCATACCGAATTTCTTCATCATTTCCAACACTTTCCCAACATCATCATACTTTTCTTCCTTATAGAAACCAGCAATCAAAGTCGAAAATGTTGTTAAGTTAGGCTTACAATGGTTCCTCTCCATCTCAGCTAAAACAGAATACACAGAACTTGCGGAACCTGACTCACAGAACGCTTTGATAACAGTATTATAAGTATCGAGATTACGCTCAATCCCATACTTCTTGGGGAAATCGAGATATACACGCTTTGCCTCGTCGTATTTGTGGGCGACAATGCAAGAGAAAATTAGCGCATTTAGTGACTTAGCAGATGGATAGAAACCAAATTCCTTGATATGATCAAATGTGAGGATTGCATTGTCGATCATCCCAGCCTGACCATAAAGAACTATAGCATGAGAAAGAAAACGCTCATTTCGAAGGTCGGGTCGAGTTTTCAACTCTTCCAGGAACGTGCGAATACCTTCGAAATAATTCGACCCAGCAAGCTTTGTAATGGCGACGGAGAAGGCGATGCGATCTAGCTGGGAATCTGGGGTGAGAGAGGCGGCGCGGCAGATATCGAGGATGCGTTCTGGGTTTTTCTCCGTCTTGATGAGAGAAAGAGCAGCCCGTGTTTTCTGCTTGCTGGAAAGGGGGGTTGTTGAATCGGGGTTTAGAATTGATGAGAAGCTTCGACGCTGAAAAGTTGATGAGCTGAATCGGATCTTAGAGAGGAAACCCATGTTTTTTTCTGGTTGGCTCGAGGTAGAAGAAAGACCAGACGATGTTATACTTCGGAAGGGGGCTAGGGTTTTTCGACATATACTTTTGTTTGAGATTTAAATAAAAAATAAAATAAAAAAATGAACCTGACGTGAATCGAACACGCAACCTTCTGATCTGGAGTCAGACGCGCTACCATTGCGCCACAGATCCTGAATGAACGTTGTTAACTAATTTAAGATTACGTTGATATAATACCTGAATTACACTGTCAAATTAGTCATTCTTTCCTAACGCCGTTAACTTGTAGATTAGTTTTGTTCATTAACAAATAATTGTTGATTAATTTAAATAACAGATAACCTTTATTTATTATCGAATTAATAGAAGAAAGAGAGCAGGTAGAGTATTTTTTTTTTTTTTAAATTTAAAACAAGTTAATGTTTAAGAAATATTTAAGAAAGTACTGTATACTTATAATTTATTAGTATTTTTTTTTAAATATTGTTTGACTAATTTTATTTTATTTTAAAAATACAGTTAGTAATATTTTTGTTTATAACATATTTTTATTTAATAAAAAGTTTTTTTAAAATAAAAAAAAAATAATGTATTTATCAAACTATTAACTATAAAATGATGCTTAATTTTAAAAGTGTCCGGATTGTCCAAGCGGTGGTGTTTCGAACACGCAACCTAACAAAAACAAGTACAATTATTTAACCACTGGACTAATAACACTTCATATTTTAAATTCAACATCAAATTTGATGAACGCGAGACGTTGTAACAATATTTTTTATTCGTGTGCATTACACGAGAATCTTCCTAATTGAATATATAAACGAAAAGGCGGCCCAGCCCGCAGGATGGGAAAAGCGCTTTGCTTCTCTCGTGCTTACTTCCATTCAGGATTAATGTAAGTCTTTCAAGAGCGATTGAGTCCGAATTTGATGAATCGAGTTAGAAAGGAAATGGTCTTTCGATATCGTACCAGTCTCCCCAGATTCTATTCATTCAGCCGAACCAAGTACTCAAATTTGAGCGCATAAATCTCTCTGTAAGCCTATCTAATCGAGTTAGTGGTGAAGTTTATTTTTCTTTAATAAATTCATATTACATTTTAATGATAATAAAATAAGAGACTTAAATCTTAATATCTTCTAACAAGGAGATAGATTCGGATATTACTTTGGAATTTGTAATTATTTATTTGCCTTCTCTCATATAATTTGTCTCATTAGTTTAGTTTAATTAATTGTTTGAGGTCACCGACTTTAAGGATAATCAATAAAATTTAAATTTTAAAGAATAAATATAAATAATGTGAAAAAAGTCACACATCACTGTTAAGTTAGTGATGAATACGTGTGTATTAATATATTAAATCCTACTAGCTTATACTAATTAATACATTCATTACGTATTAGTCCATTTTTAAAACATGGAATAACACTAAAATCATTTTCAACCATTATTTAATATAAAATATTTTAGTATTTTAGATAATAAAATTATTGATGATAAGTGATTTATTTAAAAATTGATTTTTTATAAATTAAAAAAAAAATCCTTACCAAACAAGGCCTAAGATTGATAGATAATGAGCCTTTATTAATGGAATTATAAATTAAACCAATCTAAACGCTTTTTGTTGACTCTATCAGATAAAATAGAATAGAACGCATGTTATTTGATAGTAAGGAAAGAGTTTAATTCCATGTAAACCAAACATGACTTTTACATATTCCAAGTAACACAACCAGATAACAAGAGAAAATATATTTGTTCATATATATACTCTATTGAAAGTTTTCAATTAGACAAAAATCACACGATCATAATTTTAAAAACTCAGTTGAAGGGGGGAGATAGTCAGATAAACACATAGAGATTCACGTTTGACTCATATATATTTTTTTAAATATCATTAATTTAACATCAAACAAACAAGCTCTAAGAAGTGTATTTGAAATATATGTAAATTGTTTTCCAATTATGACATAATCAAAGAAGCAAAACAAGATTATCCGCCGTCCAAACCGACAACACGCCATCAGCCCTTGATAATCTCCCCAAATAGTACAATTCTTTATTGATCATCATTTATCAATTGTCACAAATCCACCAAATAAATAATCATTAATTATAGTCATTTACTATCATCTCCAATGATTATAACCATATAGTAGGAACGTTTTATGATTTATCTCTCTAATTATTTTTACAAAAGTTTTAAAATAAAATATTTATTATTTTTATAAACAATTGATGATAAATATATTGTCAAAATGAGCATTTTAAACTTTGCATAAAGAAATTATAACTATAACTATATATATATATATATAACTATATATATATATATATATCATTTTTGGATGCTACATAATATAAAAATATCTGAAAAGTATCACTTTTATGTAAAAAAATAAAACAAATTATATTTTTATATTAAATGCAAACAAAACCACCCTCAATTTTTAATTTTACAATTTTAAAAAAAATGATAATTATAATTGTGATAAAAAAAAATTATACTTTACAGAAGGCTCCATATTAATATCAAAATTTGAATTTATTAGGAAAATGTTCCTCTTTTATTTAAAATAAAAATCAATATATATATATATATATATATATATATATATATATATAATAGTTTTAACATTCTTAATTATCCAAAATTATGAGAAATTGATATTTAATGATTAAGTTTATCTGTATCTACAATACCTTTTAATTAAAAAAAGATTCATATATAATATGAGTTCATTTAAGCACAATAAATAATTCCGTGTATACAATATTAATTTACTCAATTTACAGTTTGACTTATTTGTATTGTCGTCATTATCAATCTATATTAAATTTATTATAACTTTTTCAAAAATTTAAATTTTGATTAGATATAATATTGTTTTATTATTTTAGTTTTCTTTTATCAAATCCTTATATATATATTTTCTCATCCTATTACATACCACATCTTGAATATATAGACATTGTAATATTGAGTACATTGTTCAATAAATGAAAAGCTTCATTTTTTTTATCATATAAGTGTTAGAGTTCATTTATATGTCCAATTATAACCTCCCACATCAGAATTTGAAAGAAAAAAAAAATGACATATAAATACCAAAATGTGACATTTAAATTTTTTCAATTACCCAAATAGTATGACAAATTCCTAGACTTACTTTCTCTGCACCTTCGCTAAATTTATCATTTTTCTCATAAAAAATAATAATACAATAATTCCGGAATCCTAATTTTCTAAAATTATAACTCAATGTACAATGACATAAATGTCCAATATCTGTGTTAAAATATATAATGGAAATTATAAAAATAAACCTGCTATCTTCTTTCAACATCCAACAAACAAATAATTTAGGTAGTTGGTCTTAACAGATTTTCCATTAAAAAGCATGGGAAGGTTTATTAC
This sequence comes from Impatiens glandulifera, assembly GCF_907164915.1. Lineage (NCBI taxonomy): Eukaryota > Viridiplantae > Streptophyta > Magnoliopsida > Ericales > Balsaminaceae > Impatiens > Impatiens glandulifera. The sequence continues at coordinate 36,537,334 of NC_061870.1, forward strand.
AATATTATTACTAATTGAATTTTAACTGCGGTTTATTTATCTAATACTTATTAAAATTTATATATAAAAAATTGCTAAGAAATAAACTTGAATTTATAATTAAAAACCCTATTTTACCGCGAAGAAAACGACGATCAAGCCAAAAAAAATAAAAAATAAAATGTGGAAGCTTAGGTGAGCCTGTTATGGACCGTCTGGTAGTCATCTCTCTGGATTTGCCTGTATCTCTTTCTCTCTCACACAGTACACACACTCACACACACTTTTTGAATGCTGACTGATGAGTGAGGCTTATACGTTCGTTGGCTACCAGTTCACTCGCTCGCGCCCTCATATTTTGAAGATTTGACCTCTCGGAAGAGCTTCCATTCGAGGCTCGCCGAGAATCTCCGTCAGAAAATGACGAGAATCCTTCACCTTAATTTCCCGTCGATTAGCTTCAGAGATCTGTCTGCAAACTGGTGGGATGAGATCAACGATTCATCGGAATGGCAAGATGGGATCTTCTTTGCACTTTGTGCTGCTTATGCTCTCGTTGCTTTCGTCGCCCTCGTAATTCTCTTCTTTCTTTTTTTTCAATTAACTTTTATTACTCGCGCCTTGATTTCCTAATGGATCAATGGAACTTTAATTCGTTTGACTTGATAGCTGCTGGATCCATTAATTCTTTGAATTGAATTAGTGGAAGGGGTAAGTTTATGGTAGTTATTATCGTTATTTCTCAACTTCCAAGAACAGTTCTAATTGTGCGCAGATTTGGACCAGACAGTCAGAAATATAAAGTTTCCTTGTTCTAATTATGGGAAAAAAGTTATTGGTTCTATTAGCTTAAATTATGATAAATTGGTTTCACATAATCAGTTCTATTATCTCAACTAGGGCTAATATATCACCATTCTCCTAAAATGGAGGTTATTCAAGTCAACAGGACCTAATATACCTCTCCAGAAACCATCATGTTCTGATATTTACTGCTAATACTTTGAAATATTCTTCTTTTTATTTGAAACTTAATTTCTAAATTCTCTTTTGTGTTAACAAGGCATTATGACTTATCTATTGTCAATTTGTTAATGTCTTATGCTCTTTTGGGCTACAATAATAATAGTGTTTTGGATTAAATGTTACATATATATCTTCTTCAAAATTCTTGAAAATGGTAACTGCTTGCAGATTCAATTAATTAGGATTGAACTGAGAGTGCCAGAGTACGGTTGGACAACACAAAAGGTTTTCCATCTCATGAACTTTGTTGTCAATGGAGGTAACAACTTTAGCTTTGATATTGTTTTGTTGTTGCAGTTCATTCCCGGTTAAAGAATTCGTTGAAAGATAATCAAATTGATAGGATCTTCATCTTATCCTTTTTTTTTATTGTGTTACTGTCATTATTTCCTTATGCAGATGAAAGTGGTATAAAGAGTAATTTCTTTATTATCCCACATCTTTCTAATGGTTAAACTATAGAAAACTGGTCTAACTTTATGGTATTTTGGTTGCAGTGCGTGCTGTTGTGTTTGGATTCCACTGGAAAGTCTTCCATTTAAACCCAAAGGTAACTGCTCCAGAATGTTGCAAGTGCATTTTACTGCAGTTAAAGATTCATGCTGAGTTTTTATTTCCTACTTGTCTTCATCCTTGTTTAGGCTCACAGTTCTAGAACCTTGAGGCTTTTTATATTGCACTTTGATTTAGACAGTGAGATAACATATTATTATTTTCATTCACTGTTGATACCTCTTTTATTGAAACTATCTTGTCTTGAATCCCTATACAAATAAAGTTACCTGCAAAAGATAAAAGGTCGTGTAAAAAAACTGCTAACATTGGCATCTGCATGTGAGACAGGTTCTAGTCTTTATACTACTTGATCTTCCAGGACTTCTGTTCTTCTCCACGTATACACTCCTTGTCCTATTCTGGGCTGAGATATATCACCAGGCAAGTGAAATTTGTATCTTCTTATTTGCTTGATGTAGAGATGTATTTTTGTAATACAAAGTTACCCCCTTTTTCATTTAAAAAAAGAGAGTATATTTTTGTAATATATGCCTGATCATGCAAATCACGTTTTTAAGGTTTGAGAAAACTTCAGCTGATTTGTTTTATGTTGTTAATGTACAGGCTAGAAGTCTGCCAACTGATAAGCTTCGTCTCGTTTATCTTTTGGTAAATGTGGGGATGTACGTTATACAGGTTGTCCCTCCTCTCTTGTAGGCCAAGTGGTCAAAGAAGATCCTTTTCTTTTGTTTATTCTATGGAGAAAGTTAGTAGACCCCCACAATCATGGTGTATAATTTAAGAGTTACAACCTAGTTTTTCTCTTTTAGGTTGGCATATGGTTACTCCTCTGGATAAATGACAACACCATTATACAATTCATAGGACAGATATTTATTGCAGGTAGTTAAATTTGTTTTTTTTTCTGTCCCGGCCCATGTTTTACTGATAGTGATCACTCTTTTGGATCTATGCTTACTCTATATTGTAATTTTTTTATCTCCAGTTATATCATTCTTGGCAGCTTTGGGATTCTTGTTGTACGGAGGAAGGTTAATATTTTGGTTTCTGTACTACGGATCCTAGGCATTGATTGATTAAGTCATCCAAAGAAAACCCCTTATACCATCATCTATCAACAACTACACTACTAAAAGGATATTTTTCGTTGAACAGTATTTTTTCTTTCTTAAAATATTAGGATTATTTCTAAGAAAACCTATATCAAACAACCCCCTAATGTGCATCTGACAGATATTTGATATCATTTATTTACTTCTTTCTGTATGTTCTTTCTTATCTCATTCTTCCAGATTATTTTCCATGTTGAGACGTTTCCCTTTTGAATCAAAAGGGAGAAGAAAGAAGCTTCATGAGGTTAGCACTTTTCTATTCATGTGGGAGAAGATAAGGCTGCATTAGTTTTGGTTAATTACAGGGATATTTAATAGCTAAATTGAAACTGTTTCAGGTTGGATCTGTCACAGCTATTTGCTTCACCTGCTTTCTCATAAGATGCTGTGTGGTATGTATCATCATCATCATCATCCCCTGCTTCTCTCATTCCAATTATGAAATACTCGCGATCTTTCAAATATTACCCCCATTTACAGGTTGTTCTGTCGGCTTTTGATGAAGATGCATCTCTCGATGTGTTGGACCATCCGCTTTTGAACTTATTTTACTATATGGTATTTTATGGGAATCTGATGATAACATTTTTCATTTTAGGTTATGAAGAGAAACTGATATTTATAACTATTTGTTTTTTTTTATATAAAAAAAAGGTGGTTGAGATCCTGCCTTCAGCTCTTGTCCTGTTTATCCTGCGGAAGTTGCCTCCGAAGAGAATATCAGCTCAATATCACCCGATTCGTTAGCAACAACACACTTTTCAGTATTTTTAGTTGAGTGGATTCAGCTAGACAAGTATAGCAATGGCAAGAAACTAATCAAGATGATTTATTATTCTGATAGAGGCTGGTGGTGATGAAGTATATATTATATATATAGCCATGGAAATCCAGGTTGTGGGTGAGTCACTTCATTCTTCATTGGTTTTGTAGCTCTTTTCTGCTTGTAGTGTTATTATATTGCTTAAATAGAAAATCTCTTGCAACTTAAAGTTATCATCATTTTGTATGAGTTGTTTGTAATTTTCTATTTACAACCTCTTAAGTTGCAATTCTGGTACATACATTAAATATTATTATTCATTTGCAATTCTGATTGTGATAGTTGCATCAAATCCATTTTGAGGATGATGCTGTTTTTGTAAAAAACTTGGTATAAATGGTAAATTTTCATTTTCATTACTACAAAGTTTATAAACTCTGATTTTAAAATAAATGTCACTACACAATTATATATATATATATATATATATAATTTTAGCAAGATAAAATAAAATTAAAACATATAATCACTTTAACTTACTCTTTAATTATGGAATTTAATATATAAAAAAACAGTTATTTTTAATTTAATATATAAAAATATAATACACTCACCTTAATTTATTTTTGATTTTATATCCAAAACTCTTTCTTTATCTAAATCATTTTAAATAATAATAACCAAACAAGTCAATTTGTTTACTTTTAAAACCAAAGTTTATTCTATTAGAGAAAACTATTATAATTGTAACACCCCAAATTCAATTTAAAGTGTTCCTAATAGGAATATATTATGACCATTATAAGATTGAGAAAATAATACAACAAATCGAAACAAAGAATACTGGAAAATACAAAAAAAAAGTATATTTTATGTCCAACCACAAATTTGGACTAAAACCAGAATTCCACTGCTAAAACAAATGTTCTGCTCAAGTGGATGGATGGATGTTGAAAAAACAAAAAAATGTTAATAACTCTCTTGCAGTGCTTCTACCATTGTTGTATTCCTTGCAGAAAGTTTTGGTTTACTTTTTAAACAAATTGAACAAATAGCTGTGAACTTGCATGAAAAGTATCATGCCTTTTCAAACACTATGTACCATTTTGCAGCCTCCAAAGAAGTAAACCCTAAACCAGAAACCACTTTCCCTCAACCAGATTGCACCATCCCCATCTCTGTTCATCAAAATATTGCTACTAATCCTGATGAGCTTCTTCTTCTTCTTCTTCTAGAAGTGGGGGTGGCGCAAATCTTACATTTCCAGCCCTTACCATCACAACTGGTTCTTCTGCAAAAAGTGACCTAATCAAAGCTGGAGTCTTGAGGGGTCTCCGTCCAGTCATTCGTGGATATACGTCTTCAAGAAAGTAGTATGCATGCCCAGCTATCATTCCCTGTACCCAAAAAAACAAAGATAAAAATATCCAATTCTAGATTGTCAATACAAATGGCTTAACACGCACCAAAAGATCAACCCAGGCACTAGCTCCAACGAGAACAGAGAAACCTAGAAGAACCTGCCAACGTTTTAAAGCTTGTATTAATAAAGTTGTCGCGAATTTCAACTGATTGATCTCGAGATCAGTCACTCACCCATGGAAGATATGCTGCTGTAAATGTAAATAGGCCCAAGAAACTCATATGAATGAAAGGATTATGCTTGCTCCACACATAAACCTATTGATTAATCGAGGAATGAGTGATAAAAAAGTCATCTTCCAAAGAATGAACAGTAAGAAAAACAAAAACTAACTAACTAACTAACCATCATGAATGTGAGTGAATTGCTTAAGAATATGATCTTAGCAAATGTCTCTGAGACATAAGGGATACTTCCTCCTATAAGAACTATCCCAGTTAAAGCAGTAGCTCCAAATAAGATCATATAAAAGAAATCAGCAGTCCTTCCCCTGAAAGAATTCTCTTCAAGAAGTTTACAATATCTAGCAAGAAAGAACATGTGGAACAGGAAGTCCAAGTCTGACAACATCACAATAACAAACAAACAAACAAAAAAAAAGACAATGTGAGAATTGAAGAAAAATGGATCAGATCACAATTCAGGAAGGAAGGAAAGAACAGAAGACATAAGAAATTACCCATTTTTCGGAAGTAGAGGAAATTTGTGACGAGGCGCCAGAACTGGTAATGCTTCACCACAAGTCTTGGGTTCAAGTACAAATTATAAGGAGATATGATCTGCCCATATAGAAGGTGTATTAAGAGAACATGTTTTCAGTGATGAAACGAACCAATTCATAAATAAGAACAATCATTGGATGAAATCGGAAACCTCGAGAGAACAACCGATGGTGGTAACGACTGCAGCTGTGAGATACGAACGGGTGATGATGGGCATCTGTTTGTACCATTCTTCAATAGCTTGAGCCATCACTTTTGCTCCAACTTCGATTCCCCTCCAAAGCCCTGCCCTAGAAAGTATGAACAAAACTTCCTTTATCCAATATTGAGGATTTATGAAACCAGATTGAGAAAAAAGACTGTCTTTTTAGTCGAAGATAGACACAACATATTATAATAATAATAATAATATAATAATCTTTTGGTAGAAAATAAAAAATAAAAAATTAGTAATTTATTTTAACATTTAAAAAAAATAGTCCTAATCTTTATTTTAAAAAAAAGAACTTATGGGTTCTATGAAAAAAAATAACTTAAAGCGTCTATTATTACTAAAAACATTCGGATGTAAAAAAATTATGAAATTTAAAAACATATTTCTACTAATTCTATTCAATAACAATCAAGAAGTACATTTACCTCAAATAAAAAATGATAAAATAGTCTAATGCCCACTATATTTATAAAAGGAACTTCACTTCATATTTATTTACCCCCAATTACTTCATAAATTAATATTTTAATAAAATAAATAATATATATTAAAATAAATTGTATTATATTTATTTTTATAAATATAAAAATTGAGATTTAATTTTAATTCTACAATTTTCTTAATCATAATATTTTAATTGTAATTTAATATCATTTTAAAATTAAAATTTCAATATCAATTTCAATTTTAATCATCAAAATATATACTTATATAAATCCTTATTTATCTTATAATAAATCTCTTCCTACATCTAGAATATGTTGTGAATATTTTTAATATTAGTTTGAATCATTCCTTACAAATTTTAAATTAATAGTTGGTTGTAGCACATGCATATGGAAGATCTATTACTCTACAAGTTTGGTAAAGATTTTAATAGTACAAATACACAATTAAATACCTTTTTCATATATGCTTAGTCTATTTTAACTTGCTATTCTTAGAATTCTGACTTTTTTTTATGGGTTTCCTTTCTTTTGATACATTAAGAACCAATTTCATGGAATAGAGACATTAATTTGATATAACATTAGAAAGAAACTATGGTCTACACACTAAATTTCTAGGTATTCATCATTGCAAAGATAAGATCTAAATGAAGAACATTAGTATTAGTCAAAAGAGCTTGAGCATATATTTTGATGTTAATTCAACCCCTTGTAATCAAATGCAGCAGCTCAGCCGCCGCCTTTAACCTTCTTTCGATTTGATCCCTTAAAACTAAGCTCGGATTCTTCTTCCTGCATTACATAACAGCAGTCACAACTCACACCATACTGCAGTTAGTTAAATAACTGAACTAAATAAAATCTCAATATCTAACCTCTTTTCGGTTGCTGCCTTTCTGGTCAGGTCTTCAACAAGGCTGTTTAACCTTTTATAAAGGAAAGCCGAACTTCGCAGTGCTTTAAACCCACTCTTGTTTAGAGATATCTTCTTTAGAAGCTCAGAAGCTATGAAATAACCCTCTTCTTTGTTCCTGGAAAACAAAAGGGGTTGTACAGCTTAATTATGGGATTTGAATTGCAGAAAAAAGATTGAATATTATTATTATGTCTAACCTTAGAAATTCCAGGAATACTGTCTGTATCGACCCATTTGAGCTAATGAGAATTTCAATCAAATGAGGATACCTGGCCAGGTTTCTAATTGTTGAAAGTGTGTATTTAAGAATTTCTTGATCAGGTTTGCTGCGGCTGACTGATCGGATCAGTTTTAGTAAGGTATCGATTGCGCCTGCTTCAACTAGTCTCTCGCAACATAACTGAGAGTGTTGAGTGGTTAAATCTGCACAATGTTTATAAAAAATAATGTTAACCAATCTTTTTTATTGTATTTTAAATGGTGCAGAAATGCTCACCAAGAGTCATGCAGGTATAAAGAATGCCACTAGCACTTTTCATGCTCAATAACTCTGAAACTGCTGCCACAAGTCTGTTTATGAGACGCTTGCTATCATCTACATTTGCTGCGGTATTTTGCATTCTCAAGCGCAAATCAACTAGCTTCTCTTTTGAGTCTTTCCTTTGAAGGTAACCTCTCCAATATGACTGTCATATTGGATATATAGACCAAATCCATGAAAAAAAATAAAAGAAATATCTTTAGATCTGTACTATTCCATTTTCAACACAAAGACAAGACAATGGTAATGTATTTTTATTATGATCTTCCCACCTTAATCTGTGGAAATTAAGTTAAGATTTCCTAACTTGGTGTGAAATACGTTGACTAACAACAACCAAAAATATGAAGCCATAAAAAAAGATAAAATTTATTACTTGGATCAAAACAATTCGATGCCTATCTCTGTTAGCGTCTCTTCGGGCAATCCACCCTCGAGTATGAGATTGGATAATAATTGTAGCCCGGCTAGTTGATTTCAGTACCAATAGAGACCTCCACCACCTCTGCAATATCAACACTGAACGTAACTCTGAAACTGCTGCCACATGTCTGTTTATGAGACACTTGCTATCATCTACATTTGCTGCGGTATTTTGCATTCTCAAGCGTGAATCAACTAGCTTCTCTTTTGAGCCTTTCCTTAGAAGGTAACCTCTCCAATATGACTGTCATATTGGATATATAGACCAAATCCATGAAAAAAAGAAAAGAAATATCTTTAGATCTGTACTATTCCATTTTCAACACAAAGACAAGACAATGGTAATGTATTTTTATTATGATCTTCCCACCTTAATCTGTGGAAATTAAGTTAAGATTTCCTAACTTGGTGTGAAATACGTTGACTAACAACAACCAACAATATATAGCCATACAAAAAGATAAAATTTCTTACTTGGATCAAAACAATTCGATGCCTATCTCTGTTAGCTTCTCTTCGGGCAATCCACCCTCTAGTATGAGATTGGATAGTAATTGTAGCCCGGCTAGTTGATTTCAGTACCAAAAGAGACCTCCACCACCTCTGCAATATCAACACTGAACGTAGAACTGTATCTAATTCAATGCTCCCAAAACAAGCTCTTGAGTGCAAAACATCAGCAGCACAAATAACTTTAGATAGATGAGATGCCCCTGCTTACAGACATAATTAAGAATGAGAACAATTCCAACTACAGTAGATAGTTCCAAAAACACTAAGTACTTAAATTACCTAGAAGTCTCCTCCTACTAGTGTGTGCTCTCACAAATCGTTGAATTTCTATCACAGCAAGTCTACAAGAGCGGAAAACCTTCATGTATCGAAAACATCTAAAAGCACTTTGGATCCTTGTGGCAGCTTTCTTCTTGTCTGAAAGCTCTTTTCTTGTAATCCAGCCACGGAAGTGACTCTGCATTTAGTTCATCAAGTTATCGTTTGAATGTAATAAAAAGGCTTCCTTATTAATTCCAAAGAAAAGGGACATAGATTTGTTGCTTTAAACTAGCAAAAACCAAGTTGAACATAAAATTATATAGATTATTAAATAGATGTTTTTGCATGTCTTCAAAATTTTGTTACAAGAAATTTGACAAATTCAGAGTTTCAAAGTGAGATAGATGATAATCACCGATGAATGAAATCTATAGAAATTATATATCTGGAAAATGAAGCTTACCTGAATCAGTAAAATGAAATGACTGAACTGATAAGCTCTTCTCCTTGCAATCCATCCTCGTATATGTGATTGAATAACTAAGGCTGAATTGTTGGCTACCTTATATTGTTGCAATTCTCTTTGGCATTTGAAACATCTATAAGCATTTTGGATTGTTATTGCCACTTGCATATGCACCATATATGTCTTCCTCAACAACAACCCACGATAATAGCTTTGAATTTTTATTGCAGCTGAGTTCTGACGGCAGAGGGATCTGCGTGCAGTAAATTCCTTCCAGCTATTCTGAATCTTTGATGCTGCCTTAGCCTTAGTCTGGGGACCATCTATGCCATTTTCTTTGGGAAAATTTCTTTCAAGTTGAGTAATCATGGTAAGGTACTTGCACCTCATTATCCACCCACGTACAAATTTCTGAATGACTATGGCAGCATCAACTATATTTTCAGTAGGCATTTCCTGACTCGACATGCATCTGACAGCATGCCTTACAGAAATCCAGTTCCTTGTTGCGTGCTGAATTATTGATACAGACTTTTTCAATTTAACAAAAGTATGCCTCTCACGCATGAAAGTAAGATGTCTGCAGAAAGCTTCTGATTGGTTCCACACCTCTGTATTTAACCAATAAGTATAGGCAAGTTAATTGTAATTATCAATAAACAGCAGAAACACGTCAAATACCAGTTCGTGACTTACGAAGTTCATTGCAACTGAATTTATTCATGTATGATTCCTTCTTTACAGTTAACCATGCTCGGATAACAAATTGAAGGAAGGAAACTGATGATTTTTTGTGTAGAAATTTGCGGCGTTGGAAGGTACCTCGGAAATGAGACTGCAGAAGTTTTGCAGCTTTTTCTGGGATCACCAAATATAGTTGAACATCAAGAAGGTTATATAATTGAGAAGAACAAAATGAATAGATAATTAATCACAATCTTTTGATTAATAAGAAGATTGAGTTGATGCCTAAAATACTTGATGAAGCTCCCTAACATATATTCTCATGGAATTTGCATGTTAACCCATTTTGGTCAACCAGAAAGAGTGAGACCACATATCTTTAGAAGATTGTTGAATATTCACGACTAACCTTTCTTTGTATCACTACCACCACTTCCACTTGGCAGGCGTTGGATAGTAATTGTAGCTTGTTGTTGATCCAGCTTCTTGTTTTGCTGGGCCATGTTTTGCCACCAAGCCATGATAGTCTTGAAATTTTGAATTCCATCTGCATCAAACTAGGAAAATGAGGCCTACAAAGCCATATTCACATCCAAATTGTAGTGAAATTCAAATTGCATGCTTAGATACAAATGAATATGAAGCACCTAAACAAGTGATGAATTTCTAAGCATATATTGCTATAGATGTATGAAGTACTGAGGCATTCAGTGCTTTATCTGAAGCATCAAGTCATTTGCAGAAGTTTGATCCTGATATTACCATACGGTGTTTTTTTCTCTAATGCTTTGAACCTAAAGGACAGTAAAAAGATATCAAGTCTAATATGATATTCCTGAATCAATGTGACAATATCCCATACAGATGTTCATATTTGATTTTTTTTCTTTTGTTGTAAGTTTACCATTTCTTCAAGAAGTAACCAACATTTTCATAAATTAGGTAGCAAGGTCTTGTAATGTGACAAGTTTATGTAGGTTCAAGATATTCAAACTTAGTATTACTTTCAGGCTCGTTTATTACGACAAGAAGCTTGTGAATGCCCTTTAACCTAGCACTTCTGTTAATAACTTGATTTGGGAAGCCCAGCTGAGGGTTCAAAGCCTCTGAAGTCTGATCAAAGGCCTTTTATTTTAATGTATTCTTCTACTCGTATTGATAGGATTTTCTTTATATTCATCCTGCTACGTACAGAGAATTTGCATTGTGAAATAAAGGAAATTCAAGATCTATTTATGGTATTCACCAAATAGTTCAGAAAGAAGCATACAAACAGACATTAAATAAATAATTTAAACCTTCATCGGCATTCCCATGAGAGTCTTCTTGTATTAATGCTGCTTCAGAATGCATAAAACAGAATTCTGTGCTTAACCTTCTCTTCTCCGGATTTAGACAGGTCAAACCCAAGAATTTGTGGAAGTTCAGTTGGTCCTGGTAACAGTGAATCAATTACATTCACCACTAAAAAATGCAACTAAAATAAATTAATATCTGCTCCTGATTGTTATTATAAATTACCATGTTTTTCTTCACTACTAGTTGAAGCGAAAGAAAAACCAACAAGATGATTACACTTTGACTGCTGCATGCGCCATTGTGTTCAATTATATCACTCACTTGCAGAACCTGCAGACAGTTCAGTTCAATACACATGCTAATCCTATAACAAAATTTTAAAGATGAAGAAAAAATTTGATATTTGGAAGCAACAGAGTTGTCTTATTTCAATAGAACCAGCATATTAGCAAGCCAAGTTCAGCCAATATGTAAGAAGAAGTGCACTGAAACATTTGTGGTGTTGAATCATTAGTTAAACTGCTATTTTGAATAAACCCTTCTGGAAGTATCTTCATAATTTATGAGGCTGTCTATAGAAAATCCATGCAATAAGAGTACTTGCATATTTTCATAACTATGCACTCAACATGAAAGATTACTAAATCCATAAATGTCCATGGAATCCCAACAAAAACTCAGTATTTTATTTTATGCTCTCAAACAAGAATTCAGTATTGTATGCATCAACTATTGGTTGTTCCAATACATTTATTTATTTATTTGTCATTTCCTAGCACAAAATTATCAAAAAGTTACAGTACATACCTCTGGAAATTTTCCTAGTAAGGTAGTCAACTTCTGTGACAATATAAAGTTGTGAATTGCATCAGTATAACTGGAAGCAGACATTATAGATGTTTCTCCAACAGTATCATGAATTTCCTGTCACCAATGAATAAACAAAATGAAGAAGGAGAATAGTAGGAAGTAGACAAAAATAGCAGAGTTGAGATGACATGAACAAAAAACTTAGGTAACACCTTAAGGGGGCAGGAGCAGTGGAATTCTTTCCTGAAATAAAAATCAAGCAAGCACCAAATAGCTTTTCCATCAACCAATGAATCGAAGTTATTGATCTTCAGATCATAAGAATCACATATTGCCTGCATGAACAATGGAAACTTTGGATACATCTTTGTACACAAGCATAACCCAACAAGAAATTGCAAAGACCCACAACATGTTAACATAAACTAGCAAATTAAGTTCATGTATGACAAAACAGCAAGAGTACCTGGATCCAAAGTAAAAGCATATCCAATAAGGAGGTGCATTTTGAAACTTCCTGTTGAATCATGTGCATATAAATAAATATGAGCTTACTGAAACTTTATAACGTTTAGGGTATCACAAGAATAAATAATATCCAATCCACTTTATGCTGGGAGACTACATTTGTTTCAGGTGGAAGATTACCTTGCTCATGCATCTGATTTTTGAAATTTCCTCCAGTAAAACATTTTTGTCCAGCAGAAGTGGCAGCTGCAAGATGATTGGAAGTTAGATGAGCTCCCATCACTTACAAAATACAGTATATAGTGTTTTATATCTTTTAGGACCATGTAATCTAACATCGTTTCTTGAAAAAGCAACTGCATGCCTTGCTATATACATATATGTGTGTGTGTGTGTGTGTTGGAATATGAATCATATAATTATCAATTTTAAGAACCGAGTGCCAAATAATTGATGGACCCATAAAATACCGTAAACTTATGACTTGCATCACAAACCAAAGTCAAAACAAGGAAAACTAACACTAGAGAGAAAGATATAAAAGATACCTGCAAGTGGACAAATATGTTCCAAAGTATTGACAATGTAAGTTCCTTATCACCACTCACAATATCTTCAACCTGAATCACTTCGCCATCTTCGTCAACTTGTGGCACACCAGCTTGCTTCAGATATTGCAGGGCAATGCCACAGTTATTCAAATTCTTCTTTTGAGTATCAGATGGAACTATCAGTTTCTGATATCATAGAACAAGAAAAACACAAGTTACACTTGGTAACAAAAACATGGTTAAAGACAAAATTATTATCTCATTTGAAATTGGCCCACCAAGAGAATAGAAGAGTCCTGTTTCAAGAGCTGAATAACTCTACAAAGACGCACACCGTCTTGGAGATCTTCAAACAACTCTTTCACCTTAAAGTCGTATTCATTCAAGGGATTCTGGAAAACCAATAAATCTCCAGACAAGTTATTATTGTATCCATACTACTGATGGATGTATATATTAAATCTTAGATTAAGATAAAAAAAAACTAGAATACTGTTAAAGACTTAATGCTAACAATAGGCTGAATAACAACATTTTGAGAAGAAAGATGGAATATTTACTGTTTAGGATTGCTTACCTGCTGGTAAGATACTTTGTATCCTACTATGACCAAATGAGCAAGAATACTACCTTCTCCATGCATGGCATCCGTAGATAAGAAATCTAATTTTCACCAAAATAGGGAAATATGATAAGAAGAAAAAATAACAAAGTAAAATAGAGAAAATTGGTATTTTGCTCCTTGAACTTTTAGCAAATTTTGATTTAACCTCAATATCTTACACTAATAAATGAAATATGTTCACTACCTAACAACAAGTCTAACAATCACCAACATGGTTCTGAGATGCCTCCATGGCACATTAGTTTTTTTTCAAGCATATTCTACACTATTTCTCCTAAGTGGCAACCATGAAGTCATCTGCAAAACTAAGTAATGATGGGTTCTCAATTAGATGTTGACGTCACACAATGTTAGATTGCATTGTTTTTTATTAGTTGACATTAATTATGGATGATAATCAAAATCGATTGAAAGTTGTAGTAAAAATACCAATTTTCTCAATAAAAAAAATACATTACCTTTAACTAATTGGGTGCTTGATTTGATCTTAGATTCAATAGTAAATAGCAGAGGAGAACCCCCATCCAACCCATCAATACCATATTTGACAGAAAGACAGGTATGCAATTTAATCCTGTCTAGGATGAGAGCAAGCAGCAAAAATCTCTTCAATATAACACTCCCCAGCTTTTCAAAATACCCAGGTCTATAAAGACCTTCAACCAGTTTGTTATAAGAATAGGTTTTAGCTAAACCAACATGAGAGAAAAACTGCTTCTCAATAACAAGTTTCAAGAATGCAATTTCTTGATCAGAACTGATATCACCATCAGGCAATAAGGAATCACCCCCAAAAATTATGTAAAGACCAATACGAAGCCAGTGAGAGTTATAACACATTAGAACTTTCAGTGCCTTCTCCTTCATCCCAACGTCAGTTACCAAAGGGCAGTGCGGCTTCATTGATAGTCTTCGTTCATCTATATTCTGAACAAAGCAGAAAAAACAAATTATACCATTAATTGATTGGCATAACAAAGTCAACTGAGCTGTTGCGATATTGCTAAGAAAAAAATGAAACATGTTTACTTTTTATTGTGTTGGTGCTGCTAATGCAGCATGTTTTCTACTTCATGACTTCCCACCATGTGACATAAAATGCCTATAGTTTCCCCTTTAGTGTAAAAGCCTCATATTTCCAACTACACAATATAACTTGGTGCATTCTCCATGAAATAGCTAAACTAGAAGAGAACTCTATCTAAGATCTAACCTGAAGCTTGCTAGAAGTTTAATAAATGTCTAACTAAACTCAGAACCAGTATATAGTTAGTGTTCCAAAATTAGAACCTTAATAATCCAGGAAACAAATTCCAAAATTAGAAGTGAATTCACTACCGATTGTTAAAATAGAACACAAGTACAACGTTCACACATATAAACAGAAATGGTTAAAGTCATAAGTATCTAGGTTCAAGTACAAACCTTCACTACTTTTTCCATCACTTCAAAAATTTCTTTGCAAATGTCCAAACTCATATGAGCCCGCATTCGGTCTTTCAAGTCATCAAAGCTACAAATATCCTGTAAAGACTCTTTTAACACTGAACTAGAAAGAACCATGCTGTATCCACCACCACCACCACGCCAAGATGAACCTCTCTGCCTTTTCGGGCTCCTCCATGCCTTATCAACTCCAACAACCCTTATAGGCCGAATGTCCCTCTTCCCTTTAACCGGACTTACTTCTGACCTCATAGCTTCATCTGCACAGTTAAATTTGGACACATCGCAGCCGCATGCTGCTGGATCCTGGATCAAGAAATTGAGCCAGACAGTAAGCGATTTGGCAAGCGATTGCAGAGATTTCTCTTTGTTGATTTGAACCCTATGAGACGATTTGTACTGTTCGAGCTCGAACGCTTTGAGTCTACGCGCTGCTTTAGATCGAGAGGCTGAAGCAGAGTGGATGGAGGAAGGGAGAGGACGTCTCATTGTAGAAAAAGACTTGGGTGTTTGCTTAACAGCAGTGAAGAATTGAGAATGAGAAATTCGCTTAGGGGTTTTGAAATTCGAGACATCTTTGAGAAACGTAAATCGATCCTTTTGCGAAGGTGATGGGAATGGTTGTTGATGACGTTCAGATTCCATTGTTTCCGGCGTCTCTCTCTCTCTAGATTCCTCCGACCGGCGTACTAGAACTAGATGAGATGTCTGAAAAAGTAAATAAATGTTTGAATTTGAAAAGGGAGGGGCGGGGAGTCGGGGATTAATTTGTAGCAATTGATCGAGATTAATAACGTACAGAAAAACTAACAAAGAATTGCGCGCACGAGCTAAGCACGTGACGTACAATATTTTAATAATTTTATTATTAAACTAAATAAAGATATTTGAGTAACTAGAAATGATTTGAGAGGTAATTTCATAAAAAAAATGGGTTAGGCCCCAATCTGGTTTGTTGGCGAAAATAATAAAAAAAATTGTTTTACTCTATACTTTTTTAGTTTTTCAACTTTTTTTTTTTTCTTCTTCCAATTTTCTATATGTTTGGGCTCATAACTATGAAAAAAAAGTCCAATAGGTTTCAAATTCACTTTTAATTCATTGAGGTATTATAGTATTTAAAGGGCTATGTTATAACCTAATTGCTCTAATATTTAAAGAGCGGCAACCGTCATTAAAAAAACAAAAGTCAAAAATTAAAAGAGATGAAGAAAGAGAAAAATCTTGTAGCAAATTTTCGCCTACAGCCGCGCAGGTTAATCAAACTCACAATCAGAGATTCAAACGGAGTTTTTCTGGGCCTTAAAGGTTCTTCCTAATTTAAGTTTTTATTTGACTTGTTTGAGACCAAAAAGCTACTCACAATCGGAGATTCAAACGGAGTTTTTCTGGGCCTTAAAGGTTCTTCCTAATTTAAGTTTTTATTTGACTTGTTTGAGACCAAAAAGCTGTATCTTTTTGGGCATGTCATTTTATCTTTTTGCGGTATTAAAAAGTTGTTATACCTTGTTTGTATTCCCGACTCTAATTTTAGTGAAACTTAAACTGGACGTAAAGTCTCGTGGTTTTACTCCTTGATTTGAGAAGGTTTTCCAAGTAAAATTTATGTGTGTGCATTGTGTTATTTATTTCCGCTTTTACTTGTGTTTTATTTGTTCATAAGTTTTTCAATCAAGTAGGGAATAGAATATCCTTAACAAATAACAAATCCTTCATATTTCCTTTCCAAATTTGATAATTTGAACCATTGAGCAAAATCATCTTACTTGTGTTTATCTCCATAAACAACTAACCAAGCTCTGATATCACTTGTTGGAAAAAACGTATATTTTATTCCTTACTTAATTGAAAAAATAGGAGCAAATAAAGCACAAGTAAAAGCGGAAATAAATAACACAATGCACACACATAAATTTTACTTGGAAAACCTCCTCAAATCAAGGAGTAAGAACCACGAGATTTTACGTCCAGTTCAAGTTTCACTAAAATTAAATTCGGGAATACAAACAAGGTATAACAACTTTTTAATACCGCAAAAAGATAAAATGACATGCCCAAAAAGATACAACTTTTTGGTCCCAAACAAGTCAAATAAAAACTTAAATTAGGAAGAACCTTTAAGCCCTAGAAAAACTCTGTTTGAATGTCCGATAGTGAGTTTGATGAACCTGCGCAGCTGTAGGCGAAAATATGCTACAAGATTTTTCTCTTTCTTCCTCTCTTTTAATTTTTGACTTCTGTTTCTTAATGACGGTTGTCGCTCTTTAAATACTAGAGCAATTAGGTTATAACATAACCCTTTAAATACTATAATACCTTAATGAATTAAAAGTGAACTTAAACCCTATGGTGCCTTTTTCATAATTGTGAACCCAAACAAAACCCAACAGTATATATTTATAAAGAGGAATATAGAGAGAACGAGTCTGAAACCGTGACTCGCACAGCGAAGGGAAAGGGACGAGATCTCTTTTGTATAACAGCGAGGTGAAGTCCCTTCGAGTTGCGATTTTCAAAGTAATGATATATATCATTTCTCATTTATAAAATATAACACAAATAAAAAAATATCTTCAAAACAAAAAAAACAGCATTAAAAGATTTCTAACTGAGGTTAAAATATTGATTACAAAAATAATTATTGATTAGATGGTAGATGATGGGCCTAAAAAAAATTCAATAGAACCCTAATTTTTAATTTTATTTAAATTAGGATTAGGATGAATGCGTGGCTTCCATAAGCCATCAACAGACAATCAGCTAACGTAAGGCTATCAAAGGACTCGGCTTACTCTGTGGTTTGTTTACATACATACATACTCCCAGAAATTGAACCTAGTTCTTCTGGGATTCTCCTCACATACTTATTTTTGTTTGTCAATCTTCAAGGGACGAAAATGGCATCTCTACTCGCTAACGGAATCGCGGGCTTCTCTCTTCAGTCCCAGACGGAAACGCCGAAGATCGCCAGAGGCCCTTACAGAAAGCTTGTTTCTTTCACGCCTTTATACCGTAAAACCTCAATTTCTAGAGTCTTTCAGGTCAGGGCCGACTATGAATCCAAAACCCTCGATTCGGAGACCTACAGCTCGTCTTCTTCAGGTAAGCTTTCCGATAACGAAGACCCAATTCAGAAATTCCTCAAGCGTGATTATAAATGGGGTTTCAATGAAGACATAGACTCTTTTACGATTCCCAAAGGGCTTTCAGAGCAAACAATTCGGTTGATCTCTTCGCGTAAGAAAGAACCCGATTGGATGCTCGAGTTTAGATTGAAATCTTATGAGAAATTTCTCAAGATGACAGAACCCAAGTGGTCTGATAATCGCTATGAACCTATTGATTTTCAAGATATGTGTTATTACTCTGAACCTAAACAGAAACCATCCTTGAATAGCTTAGACGAGGCTGATCCTGAACTGCTTAGGTACTTTGAGAAATTGGGTGTTCCCCTGAATGAACAGAATAGGTTGGCTAATGTGGCAGTTGATGCTGTTCTTGATAGTGTTTCAATTGCCACGACTCATAGGAAGACACTGGAGAAATCCGGTGTCATATTCTGTTCAATATCTGAAGCAATTAGAGAATACCCTGATTTAGTTAGAAAATATCTAGGCAAGGTTGTTCCTCCAGAAGACAATTTCTATTCTGCGCTGAATGCAGCTGTTTTTAGTGACGGCTCTTTCTGCTATATACCAAAGGACACGAAATGCCCTATGCAAATCTCTACATACTTTCGGATTAACGCATTGGAAACTGGGCAATTCGAGAGAACTCTTATAGTTGCTGACGATAGGAGCTTTGTGGAGTATCTTGAAGGCTGCACAGCTCCATCCTATGATAAGAACCAGCTTCATGCTGCTGTGGTTGAGTTGTATTGTGCTGAGGAATCTGAGATCAAGTATTCAACTGTACAGAACTGGTACGCTGGCGATGAGGAAGGGAAAGGAGGGATTTACAATTTCGTTACGAAAAGGGGCATTTGTGCTGGTGCTAGATCGAAGATATCGTGGACACAAGTGGAAACTGGATCTGCAATTACTTGGAAGTACCCGAGTGTGATTCTTGAGGGAGATGATTCTGTTGGAGAGTTCTATTCTGTTGCGTTGACGAATAACTATCAGCAGGCAGACACAGGGACGAAGATGATTCACAAGGGAAAGAATACGAAGAGCCGAATCATCTCCAAGGGAATTTCTGCTGGGAATTCGAGAAACTGCTATAGAGGACTTGTTCAGGTGCAGTCGAGGGCTGATAATGCTAAGAACTCGTCTCAGTGCGATTCGATGCTCATTGGCGATCGTGCAGCTGCCAACACTTACCCCTACATTCAGGTGAAATTGAATTGAAATCTATCTAGTATCTATTAAAAGAAAATTCCTTTTATTAAATTTAGCTCATATGAGTAAAACACTTATCCTTCTTGTAGAAGGATCAATGCTCCATTCCTTGCATAGTAACCAATTATAAAACAAGAGCTTGCCTCTTTGCTTCAGATTCCACTTTGAATAACTGCATATCATTGTTTATATTCTTGCTCTCAAATCTTCTTGTATTCCTTTCCTTCCAAATTTCATAAATGCATGCTGCAAACATATACTTTTATAAATTTGAGAATAAAATTATTGGTTTTAGTTATCATCATAGTCATCATGTAGTTTCTTATCTTGTTCCATTCTTTAGGAGCATCTTCAACCACTATACACTTCTTGAGCAATAGCATTAGGAGCATTCAAACATAAAATGTTGCTATGTTTCTCCTTGTCCCTCTGTACAGCATGAAACATCTTCAAATCTACTGACCTTATCTTTCTGTATGAGCTTTACCAAAAATGCTAGTCATAAGGTTTAATTGGTGTCCAAGCACCATACTTGACGACCAAACAAGTTTCCACCACATAACTGTTTTGCCTTTGTTTCTGATTATATATCTCATACTTGTTCTTATTTTTGGTTCTCTACTCACAACTATTCCTGTAGACTGGAATGTTTTGTTTGATGGTTTTATAACTTTTATTTGTAATCAGGTGAAGAATCCGACAGCGCGTGTTGAACATGAGGCAACCACGTCCAAGATTGGGGACGATCAGCTGTTCTATTTCCAGCAGAGAGGAATCGATTACGAGAAAGCAATGGCGGCCATGATTTCAGGATTCTGCAGGGATGTGTTCAACGAGCTTCCTGATGAGTTTGGAGCTGAAGTGAACCAGCTTATGAGTTTGAAGCTTGAAGGATCTGTGGGTTAAGCCTAAGCAGCCAGTAGTAATTTTCATAAACATGGATAATTCTCACATCTTCTTGTCTGGAGATTTTGTTTGGCTGTTTAAAGAAGAAATAGGTGTATTAAATGACTTGAAAGTGATGAAGTAATAATAACTGATGTGTGTAAATAATGTTGTATTTAAATTGAAATAAGAATTTGATTTCTATTGTTAAGAGGTGATTCTATAAATTTGTATGAAGAATGTGAAGGGTTGGGTAGTGGGTATTTCCGGTTTCTTCCATTATAACAGATTATTAAAATGGAATTATTGAGGTCAACAATGTGTCCATTGTTGGGAGTGGGGGACAAAATTAACAACTGTATTAATACTTGCTTAGTTGACTTATGGTCGGTCACAGTTGCTAATTGAGGAAGCTTTTTTCCAGTTTATAGAAGTTTTAGTTTTGACATATTCACAAAGCCCTCAATGATCACCAATGGTCATTAAATTATCCAACGTGGAGAGTTTGACTTGTTATGAAAGAAAAGGCTGCATGACCCCAAATGCTAATTTGAAAGCTGACCTCATTACCCAGTCCTAAACTCTTCAACCCAATCAAAGAACCTCACCCAAAAGAATTAATATCAGATGAACTCACTTTCAATTTGATTTATGATTCCCCAACCCCCCTTATTATTTTTAATTGATTAATGTAAAGTCAACCAGCAAAATTCATTTTTCTTTCCTTTTTATGATGGGTTTCTGGGAATTCAATTAATTATAGTAACAAGTCACTTTAGCTGATGTGTTTTCAATATAAATCAAACATTTTTATCTCACAATTATAAACATTTCAGTACAAGTATCTTATTAAACAATATTAGTTTAAGTTCTGACTTTCTAAAGCTCTTAATCAATTTATATATTGTCTGGCACCTTGCGGGTGTGCCTGTCTGGATTATTGCAAGGCATGACTTATGACATATGAATTGGATCAGTCCACATTTAATAATATAACAAATTATTATTATTATTATCATACTTAATTGTGACTGATATATGACACTGATACATACTAAGAAATGAAGAAGAAGAGGAGGAGGAGAAGGCGTCTCTTCATGTAATCAATGTGGCTGTTTATTAAATATTAATTTTCTTTTCTTAAAGAAATGAATCTGGAGCCTAGCTGTTTGTTTGTTTATAAAGGCCTCTCAGGTTGGGCATTACAATTCACAATTAATCACAACAAGTATATCTTGTGGTAGATCAAAGTGAAGTGATTAATTGAAAATGGGTATGATGAGTAAAAGTGAATATGGTTACTCAAGAATGGAAAAGGAAGACCCGGAAGATGTAAAGCACAGAACTGCTCAATTCTTGATTTACAAGAATTTAGCACAAGCTGATTCTCGCAGGAGGCCATCTACATTGAGGATTAGAATAACCAAATTGAAGGTAAAGATTGGCAAGAGGTTGAAGAAACTGCGAATGACATTGTCTTTTGCAGCTTCTGCAGCCAAACGAGGACTTTATCGTCAAGTCCTTTGTCAGCTCAAAACATGGAAGCTTTTGTTCAATGCCGAGAGACAGTCTCTTCCATCATCCTCTGTCGTCTTCAAATGATATCTTCTTCATAAAAGTAAAAGAAAAGGTCTAAAAAATCATCACATCAGTCTTGTTCTCCTCCTCCTCTGTATTGTGCTTGATCAATATAAACATGCTCAAAGTCTATCTGCTTTGTTTTTGTGGCGAAATTTCCTTTGTGCTCAAATTTTATTGTACTGGAAATTCTATTTGCCTCGGCCATATATGCTTTTACTTTTACATAAGCTTCTTCCAAGGAATATACAATTGTAAAACTTACATTACATGGATGTATTTGTTTTGTTTTGTTTTGTTTTGTTTTAGAAAGTTTTAATCACCAGACTTCATTAATCTGTAATCTTCTTAATTCCTTCCTTCCATCAATCCTTCTTCAGTTTATACGGCCGGCCGGTCTGCCGGCTTACTCCAATATTAAATCCCCGCAATCTTCTTCCTTCCTCAGTTTATTTGCAAGCATTCTCGAATGTTTTGACTTTGGAGGATGATGTGTCATTGACATGGCTGGCCAGAATACCAGATCACCCTCTTCAATAACTGCTTTCTCAATAAGAAAAGACCGACAATTAACTATAAGAGACTGTAACTATGACATTGGTTAGTTTTCGATATTCAAAACTCTTTGTATTTGAGCTATCTTAAATGAGTTATTGCTCATGTGATATGATCATGTCCCACATTGGGAATTCGCAATAAATTTGATAAAGATTCATAAACTTTTAAACTCGGGATATTCGGTAGTTTAATGAATTTGGTTAGAGTATTTCAAATCTATTTTTTTTGGACTCTGTAGAGAATTTTGCACATTGCATCTCAATAGGTTGTAAATCATATTTAGGAATTAGAAAATGATGTATTCCTAATTAATTATTTTCTTCATTAATCTGCTCTCCTGACTTGGCACTGACATGGCGGCCTATTGTTTTGCCACGTCATTTGTTAAGCTAACAGATCACATGTTCGTTTGTTGGGCTCCATGAAACAGCTAGCTAGCCCATTTGCATGTGCGAGTCCATACCTTCTTGATGGGCTTCTTAGTTCTTTCCAAACCTTTCTATTTAATGAATTTGTGATATTTGTACTTTTATTTTCCAATTTTCTAACATAGATTAAAACTTAAAAAGTCTATAAGAAAATGAATTCAACTCGTGAGCATGATGTTGATCGATTTCGATTCATTAAAATACACTCATCCTCGTCCTCAAGTACAATATCCTTCTGGACCTTCTCCCATCAAATATCAAAATGATATGTGGCTCTCGATTCTCTTCTCTTTCGAATGCAACGCAAAGAAATATCATATTCATGTTAGTCAATTAAGTCTCTTTTCTTGAAAAAGGTAATTAGTCACGAAGACGATATTTCTATCATATTTCAATGAACCAAAATAAAATAAAATAATTACGCTTCAACACAAACCGTGGAGTTTATGAACAACACATATATAAATATAAATTTAAATTTAACTTTGGGAGGGCCCCTTGAAAACTCACCATCATCATCTTCAAAAACCCAATAATAGAAGCAACTTGATAATTTATTGCTTTCCCTATCTGATGGGGAAGGGATGAAATGATGATGGATGGCACCCATGGAATCTTCCTTGGCCTTATTAATCAAAATATTGAAGCACAACCATAGTGCAACTGTTTTGTGTTTTTTTCCTTTAAGATACACATTACTTTTTTTAAAAAAATTAATGGGAATTTAATTTTCAAACTACAAACTACCACCACGAAACTAGTCATCTATATCCTAAGAAGATGCTCGAGATAGGAATATAATTACTTTAATTATTATATATCTTTTTAATATATATATATATATATATATATATATATATATTAAAGTGGTGAATAAGTTAAAGGTTGTATAAATAAGTTCAGATCAATTATGAGGTATTCAAATTTAGAATTGTAGAGTAAGAAGATCAAACTAGATATTGTCGTCATAACAGTTGTATTATACTATTTATATTCTTTAATTAATGTAAAACACCTCATCATTAATTGTTTAATATATATATATATATAGCTTGTTAATTTTAGGCCATTGATAATAATAATAAATTAAGGTTCGTACGTATACCAGATCGAGAGAAATGATCTATCTTAATATGCATGGAAGGAAAATTATTATGAAATGAAACACTTTAGATGACTATTTGTGATCAAAATCCAATTACAACCCATCAAAATTTACTCTTGAAGAATAAAAATTACTAGTGATGTTTACTGTGGACAATTCAGTAAATTTCAAACCAACAGACAGACAACCTCACAAATATTATAGGGGAATAAAAGGAACTAGCTAGTGAGAGGTTTTTAGGACTTTAGAAGAGGAATAATAATAATAATAATAACATATAATATATAGTAGGGCTCCATCGGTGACGAGTTGAACGCGTTCAATCCGAGTTAGCTCGGTCGAGTCATCGCCCAATCAAAATTAATATATTTTATATTAAAATTTTCTAGCCGTCGAAACCGGTCTGACTCCAAACAGCATCGCGAACCCGCCTCATGTCGCGGCCCTTCAAGGTCCGGCCGACGCCTTCAAATACGGAATGCGCCGCCATTTTGCGGTACTCTTGCGCCAAATACTCGTGCGGAGGGACAATCTCCTCCGAGTCCCGATCCTCCGCCCCGTCGTCCGAGTCATGCATCGACTCAACCGAGTCAACACAGTAGATCTTCGACCAATCAGGTACGTTCACAGGAGCCGACGTCGCCATGTGGCGTCCACGTGTGCTCTGAAACCCATCAACGCCTCCTCGATACTGATGGAGAATCCTTGGCGACGACACGTGTTGTTGATCTCGACGGTTGTCGTCGAAAGCCAGCGACAATCCGCCTACGGGACGATCGTCTTGATGAATCCGCCCCCGCCCGTTCATACCCCCACCAATTTGCATTGGGGCGCGTGTCTCCCACTCTCTGTACGATGATCCGTTCATCATTGACTGATCTTGACTTCCAGCTCCTCCGCTGCCGTTAACATGATCGTCGACCATGGTCGACCAAACGTCTTCTTCCTCCAGCTCTGGCGAGTCCTCGTTGTAGGACACATGACCTTGACCATAGCTGTAGCTACCCAGGAACCGTTCGCTCCTGCTCGTGGTCAATTTCCAACCTTTAGCCATTAACTATAACCCAATTAGACTAATTTACTACTGCCGAATCAAAATTATGAATTATAATTTTATAGACACGGGCTCGCCATCTAAGGCCATGCTCTTATATATAAGAACTGGAACAAGAAAGAAATTAAGTGGGTCCCTTTTGAAATTTCATGTGAATTTGAGGTTCATTATCTCTGCATTTCATTCATACGGTGAGAATAGAAGACGAGAACGATACAGTAAAATGAAGCGACAGCTGAAAGTACTGAATTATATAAGCCTTGTTTGGATTCACAACTAATAAATGAATTTTACTGTATACTGAGTGGGTTAAAATTCATGAGGTGGGTCCCGATCAATTGAACTTGACCTTGGCAAAATGAAACCGCAATGGGCCCCGCAAGCCACGTGGGTTGGAAATCCGACACCTCAAACTTAGCTCTCCTTTGATCGCCCAACACGTGTATCCTTCCAGCAAGGTGGGTCCCTAAAGCCACGTCGACAAATAATGACCCGTCAAGAAAGCAAATTATGTGCTGTGTGAGAAAGAAATGCCTCCATAGATCATTTTTAATAAACATTGTACTTTTTAAAATAAAAAATTTTCAAATTTATTTTTGATTATTAGTACAGCCAATATAATGTTAAACTATTTTTTTGATTAAAGATAAAAATATGAAAATTGGGTAAGGGAACTTTCAACCCTACCACACACTAATATAGAGTGATTTATGAATGGGTAAGAAGCATTAATTTTAAGTACTATTTATCTAAATTAAGTTGGTATATTAATATTAAAATTGAAATATGATAAAAATATATATATTAAAAAGGCAAAAGTCATTGATGGGCACATTGGGCGGATGAGAATGGGTTTTGGTGGGCGGGTCAGGGTGGGACCCGATCAATGGCTGTCATTTATGATCCAAACAAAGACACATTATCATCGCTCACCATCAACCGCACTTCACAGTTCCCTTCCAAACATTGTAATATAATAATAGTTTTGTTAATGATAATCTATAATTATCAATTGATACATTATATAACTATTCTTTAAATCAAAATAAAGGGTAAATATTACTTATATTTCATAAACAAATAAATGGATCCATTATTATTTGAGATTTTAACTTTAAATTAAAGGGTAAAATATTACTTATATTTCATAAATAAATAAATGAATCAATTATTATTTAAGATTTTAACTTTAAATTTTGGAATGCATATTTCTTGCAAATTTAGTTATCTTTCAAAAGAAATAAATAGCAATTATCTTTTTTTATCAACTATTCTTACGTAGCATACATTTTTTAAATATTCAAACTGCATTGGATTATTTAAAACGAATATATCTTGAAACAATACTGAATTTAAAACACAAATACGTCTAAATTGGTTAATCGAATACAAAGGTATGTTGTATTGAAATTTTAAAAAAAAAATACAAGTATATCTTTATTCGGATTTTCTCAATTATTTTATTAAATCATACATTTTTTAGTCACTCAAAATACCTTCAACAAATTAATTTGCGTAAATCTCAAAACACGCTCAATTTAAAAATAATACATTTAAAATGTTTATAAATATCATTTCATTTACAAAATGTTAAATAAATTAAAATACGAAAATGATATGTTACAATATAAAGACATTTTTTTTTATCTATTTTGAGAAAAAATCTCATATTGTTAAAATTTTAATAATTCAAACATTATATTATACCATTTAAATTTAAAGTTGGAACATCCGATAAAAATGACACAAATTCAAACTATACACTCTAATGCAGGCTTGGTTAAAAAACAATTTAATGGCTTGAGAATATTTATAAGAAAATAGTAAAATCCCTTCAGCTTGTTTGATATGTTTTTATGTTTTTTTAGAAATTCTCTTCATAATATTACTATAACTTTATTAATCAAATCATTAATTTCATCAATTCAAATATATTTATTTTATTTTTATTATAATAAAATTTTAATAAAAAACATTTTAATATATATTTTTTTTAATTTGGAACTACCAAGGCCTTATTCGAATCCAAATTATTTAAATAACCTGGTTATTTAAAATAATTATTTGTGATAATTTTGAGAAATTATAAATTTTTTTAGTAAAAATATTTAAAGTGTATTATTATATAACGATAAAATAAAATAATTTAACTATTATAATATTTTGAATAATTAAGTATTTGACAAGCAATTAATATTTTTTGGTTTTGATTATTCAAACAACTTTAATTCAAACTTAATAAAAATTTAAAAAAAAAAAGAATTAATTATTTAGAAAAAATGTTTGGCGGTAATTTTAAGAAGTTAAAGATATTTTAGATAAAAATACTTAAAAAGTATTAATTTATAATAGTAAATAAAAAATAATAATTTAAAATAAATAATATTTTAATATTTTTGATTAATGAATTAAGTAACGTAATAGAGAAGAAAATGAGTAAAATAATATTTTATTAAATTTATGTTATTTCAATAACCCGAATTACATCTAGTCAAGAGATTTATATTTTATGACAACAATTTAATAGAAAATCATTATATTTAGTGTTTGTATAATAATTTGTTAAATTAATTTTGAGTAAAAAAATAATTAAAAAGTTATAATCAAATATATTTTACGTTTAAACGTGGAGAAATAAATTAATACGGATAAGTTGAGTATAAACTGAATTAATAAATAAAACATATAAATTGAATAACTTTTACCATATAAATAGTAAATAATTGACGAGTCTGTGTGGACCAGTGGTGTTGGGGGTTGGGAAGTGAACTGGACTTTCTGTGGGACCCTTGGATCAAACTCGAGGGCCAGACCCGAGGCTGGTGTTGCACCTATCAGTCTATAACCGTCTCTCTTTTTTCCTTTTCTTTTTTTACGAAAGTATCCTATGACGGGGCTACGTTGTCCGTCCATCTAACGGTTATACAACTGTGATGATCAATTGCCTAATCAGTTGTGGATACATATATAATTAAAATTAACTATTTTTTTATTTAATAAAATATTATTTATTATCTTTTATATATTAAATCACTACTAATATTATGAATCTGTTGGTAATCTGGTATAAGTGGCCAAATTAGACTTGTATTGTATAATGTATGAAATTTGGTTAATACTTGATATATGTTTGAATTTTTTTTATAATATATGATAAAGTTTTTTTATTAACTAATTAAATTTAAGATATTAGCACGATTATAATATATAATTTATTTAATATTAAATATCTCGTCAATTAAGTTAGGGATGACAATTTTTAATTCGACACAAAAACACGACCTGAACACGTAAAAATAAATAAGGTTTTGGAATGTATTTTTGAGTTCAGAATCGATCTGTTTAACTTGATTAATAAAAATGTAAAAAACGGATTGACTTAATATGACCCAAAGTAAACCTGCAAATCATTTTACAATTTTCTTGTGTAAATTTTTTTTGTTTATCATTTCTTACCCACTCAATTTCATTTACAAATTTAAGCCTCGTGTGCTTAAACTTGACCCCTCTTTTTTCTCAAATTTATAGTCCGCCACTACATTTCGAAATCTTCTATTCCTTATTCGGAATTGCCTGCAGTCCATGAATCTCTCTCCCTTGCTCCTTCTCACAGATATTGTTGGTTGTTATACACTGTTTATATGTCATCTCGTATCTAGTTATTAGAGTCGTTTGTAACTGTCGAAGTCACTATGTAGGGTCACATTTATTTTTTCTATTCAACTTGTAAGCGAAATTGTGATTTAATTTTATTATTTTTTTCTCTTGATGTCATGATTTTAATATGAAAAAGAGATGTATTATTAATTAAATCGGATTAAATCGAGTTGGATCGGGCCAGTTACAAATAAATGTGGCAGGTTCATGTTAGTAATTTTGACACCAATTACTAAACAAGGCATGTCATATCAGTATCGCTCCGTCCCCAAATTGTCCATCCGAACCCGCCAACATGAATCCTACCTAAATTATCGCCCTAACTAAATTAAGTCATTAACTGTTTATCTGAAAACAAATATTTTTATTGGATATATATATAATTATAGGATCTTTTATAATGATATAAGAAACATATAGGCAAAAAGAAAATGCAATGACATAAAATAAGATGTTTTTTTCTGAATGGACGACAAACAGAGTGGGAGAGTGGTAAAAGGTTAGTGTCGCATGTCTATGTATCCTTTTCAATGGATGAAGGAGGTTAACTTGTCACTATTAATCATTTCCAATTCAATAAGTGCTCTTTATTTGTTTACTCATTAATAGTATGAGGATCATTATTATTATTAACAGTAACAAACAATTATACATATATATTTTTCAATTAGGAAGAAGTGGCCTCCACCAATCAATACTTTTATTCTGATATGAAAGGTTAAAATATAACTGTCTAAAATATTCTTAAATCAAAATAAAAAAAGATCTATTTCTTTTCAATTTCTATACAAAGTCGGAGAATTCGTAGGCCCATACCTGCTATCATACTAATTACTTAAATGTTTTAAAATCACTAATTAAGTTAATATATTCAAATCCAGCACTAATAGTAATAATTAATACGAGTACCTAATGAGAATATTTTAATCTAATAGTATGACAACGGCAATATTTGTTAACTTTAAAAAATAAATAAACTATAAAGCACCTCAAATAATTTCATTTAGAACAAAATCTAATGAGATTTCTTTCACCTCAACATGTTATAAGTTCACTAGAGAAAAAAAAAATACTAATTTTTGTATATAATTAAAATATTGTGTGAATACAAATATTTTTTTTATTAAAAGAGAGTATCTTTTTATTAGTCTAACTATAAATAAAAATCCAACAAACTCAACTAATATTTTCATATTTATTATGTAAATTTAATCAAAATACAGTTTCGATCCAAACAGTGAAAAATAATTTAAAAAATCAAAATTTAATTGTCTATGTTATATTTTGTTATAGTTAATGTTGTTAGGCGAACTGCCATGCTATATTGAGTGATGTGCATGTGATAATAATTAATCATCCTCATTCATTGATTTTCCAGATTGGATGCATTGCATTTTGCATGTTCATTATCATATATAATAATTTCCAATTATATATACATACGTACTATCACATTATTTCTTTATCTTATTCTATTATTATTATTATATACTTTTAACAAAATAATACAGTAGTATATAAATAAACAAACATGGCCCATCTTTAAAAAAAATGAATTATAAAAGTTAAAAGAAGGAATATATATTTTAATAAATTATTTGATATCTCTGAAAATAATATAAATAACCAAGATCAAACAAGTTCAAAATTAATGTCATTTTCGTTATCACCATTGGTCTCTTAATCAAACCTAGTCATGTTAATAAAATGAAATAAAATTCATCAAGTTACCTACGTCAGATATTCGATGAATAGATTGATTAATTATTTCTATGTTCTAATCTAATCTAATATATAGTAGTTATATAATATAATAAAAATATTCGTACGTATGACAACCTAGCATTATTAGTATATAACCAATGATTATAAACTAACAAATTATAGATTAACAGTACGAAAACATTTGATGATTTATTAATAATATCATTTTATCATTAATTAAATTATTTAAATGATTAATTAAATTATTAATTAATTTTATAAATATAAAAAATTTCAAATAATTAAATTCATGATTAAAGATAATCATTTAAATAATCTTTGTCGTTTAGCGTAACCGTTGATGTGACCAATAGAGAGCGATACTCACACGCCTAAGTGGCAACGTGTGCACGGGTCCCGCAGGTTATGGAGACCAAACCACTCGCCCCCACTTGGCGTGTGGATAACACGCGACTAGTCTATGATTGCGTGAAGATTCTCATAATGGAGCCCACTCAATTATTTTTATTATTTATTTTTACAAATTAAAAAAAATTAAAAAATATATATATATATATAATATAGTTTTTGGTAGTGTACTTCTACCGCTAGCTTCCTACTTTCGGTAATAGCTATAAAATTTAAGTCCCTTACATATAATTGACATTTCATAAATCTCATTACATCAATTTTTTGTATTTTTGTTACTTGTAAAATTGATTCATATGAAAATATTATATTTTAAAATAAATCAAATCCAACTAGATTTATTTAGACCATGTTTTACAGATGATTACAAGGTAACATTTTAATAAATAAAAAATACATAAAATTAAGCTTGTTAACATTCTACATAGTTTAACTAAAATGTGGGTTATGACTTATGACCATGTACCCATGGTTATATAAATAAATGATTTAAACTAATTTATAAAAAAAAAAAAATGATAAATTATTTTTAATTTATTTCCATTTATCTTCTCTCTCTTTATTATTTGTTTTTTTTGTCACGATTCTTAGTTAATATTGAATCTTATTTAAAATTTAGAATATGAGAGTTTTAATGAATAAGGTTAATGTTATGTAAGGTTGCTTTGTGTGATAATTTAAATAAATAAAATCATAGGAGGTTAGGATATTAATTAAATATAAAACAATATCTCATATATATAAATAATGAGGAATCTTTTAATTATTGAACTTCCTAATCTCTAGTACCAATCCCATAAGCCATATTATTATAATAATATTTAGACATTGTATGGGAGTTGCTTAAAGCCCAACTAGACTATATTAGGTATTGTTTGGGATTAAATTCTCATAAAACAAAACTATTAATATAATTAATTAATTTAATGGATTATGTGATTTATGTCTATAGTTTTGTATAGAAAAAGTGGAGTCACAATGCATCATTAATTACTAAAAAAGGAAAAAATGGGAGAAAACATAAAAACTAGTCAAACAATCCATGATTTTTTAGCATCTTACAAAGTTTATTTTTTTATAAAGTTAGAAGTATATATTCCATTAAAAAATGCATGGTTAGACAATAAAATCAAACAAATTATGATTAATTAGCAACTAGCTAGCTAGCTAGCTAATTAGTGTAATTAATTAATTATATATAGTTTAAAAGAGAAGAGAATGAGCTATAGATATATAAAAATAATTTAACTTCTCTAAACAAACAAGA
This sequence comes from Impatiens glandulifera, assembly GCF_907164915.1. Taxonomy (NCBI): domain Eukaryota; kingdom Viridiplantae; phylum Streptophyta; class Magnoliopsida; order Ericales; family Balsaminaceae; genus Impatiens; species Impatiens glandulifera. The sequence continues at coordinate 36,569,546 of NC_061870.1, forward strand.
TTTGTTCACCAGATTAACATCTGATGACAGGATTTGGAAGAATCTTGTCCTTTGAATCGCCCAAAAGGGTTTCACATCTCTCTCTCTCTCTCTCTTAGCTCGGTCCATTGAAAATGGCATTAAAGAAAGACATATACCTAATATTCCTTCATTCCATTAACAAAAGAAAACCTTAATAAAACAGTAATTATAAGTTTGGTCTTAATTTGCTAGCCTATAAAAGTTATAAACATCACATCAATTCATTAATCAACGATATAACAAGATCGATCCACATATATATTTGTTACAATGAGCAACATGAAGTTAAGTTCAAGAAAAAAAAACTAGGAATTCACCCACATGTTTATTTTGGCGGAATTGAACTCAAGGTTTGTATCAAAATCAAATGAAGAAGAGGAAATATTATTGAACTCATAAAAAAATATTAGAATTATTTTATAATTGAAGATGAAGAAAGAAATGAATTAGTAGAGGTGGGAAGGAAAATCATGTGAAAAGAATATCATGATTCATGACAACTATAAGATTATTTTCATATTGTATGTATGTAAGTAAGATAAGATAAGATGGAAGTGGTTTGGACTTTGGAGAAACGCATGAATAAGCAATAGGAGAAATAAGATACTTATTTTATCTATTCCATACCATTTTAGGGTTAGTTTTATTCAATTTATTCGGTATTTGAAACGTTAATGTTAAGTGTGTTTGATACACTTAATTGTTAACTTCTTATTTTATCTAAGTTTTTCTGCTTATTTGCTAAACACTCTAATATGTTTGATTTTATTTATTCGCAACTAACTTATTCGATAATACTACGGTATCAACTTATTACGCGGTCACAATATATTTAAATTTATAAGGTGAATCAAACTAATCTTTAATCAAGTCATGATCATTACCTATAATAATTATATATGTAGGTAGGGTTATTCCCCTAGGCCTAGGATATTCAATCATTGAGTGTGACTATACTATACTATTTTACAAATAGAGTAGTGGTTGTTGTTGTTTCAACCATTAATTACATAATTAATTTCTTCTACAAAGTGGAAACCTAATGATTTCGTTTTGCCCTACTTTTAATAAGTGTTTAGCTTTTGTACACAATTACGTACTACTAGAACATAACTTTATAAAAATGCTTTAATTAATAACAACATTTTTAGCAACAAATCTAATGTGTTTACAACTGTTTTATGATGAAATTAACCCCTAAACTTTAGAAGAGATGATTTCGATAAGAATAATAAGAATCGAAACTAATGGGCCAAAAGTGGTCCAGCCCACAAATAAATATCAGCCATTTCAGCATGGACATCCCTTCAGAATGGGAGCGAGAAAACAAGTCTGAAATATTTTGGGCCAATAAATGTGTATAATTGGCTGGAATGTTGGTCCATATTAGAAATGGCCCACTAATATGTGAGAGACTGGGAGTTTATTTTTCTATTAGGATTTGAATATTCATGATTATTAAAAAAAAATTACTCCTAAATTTATTTGTCCTGGAATAGAATAGACAATAGAGACCTCTTTAAACAATTTTTTTCTTTTGCATTTTTATAATAAAAAATATAAATTTTGGGGATTAATTATCTTCTAGCCCTAAATTTGAAAATCCTTACATTGAATGAAAATTTATTAATGTCAATGTGTGGTTAATTAGGTCTCAATCACAAGCCTTAAATAATGAGTTCGATTTTCTAATCCTATTGTAATTTGTTTCGGTCCATTTTTCCATAAAAAAATTCATCTAAATTGTTGATGTCGTTTTTCTAAAAATTTAATCCGTCGGTTGACAGTTAATATTCAATTCGGTTTGATAGTTTATAATATCGGTTCGATCGGTTTATTCGTTGAAAAATTAATATATATATATATATATTAATTTTTAAACAGTGAAAAAAATTAATAAATATATATATATATATATATATATATATATATATATATATATAAACTAAATAAGGAAAAAAAATTGAGAAATATGGTTATAAATAAATTTTAATAAATTAAATAATAAAACTTACTATTTAACTTAAAAGAAAATAAATATATGTGTACTTTAAACAAAATAATATTATTTTCACTGTATTAAAAAAGTTTTCAACATTATTTTCTGTTTATTGTGTTTATAGTAGAAAACAAACGTCATTCTAGTGAAGTTTGAAGTTAAGTGGCTTAAAACTTAATCTCGATCTTATATGTATATATAAGTTCAGTTACTGTTAATTTTTTATCATTTAAATTGTCAACTAAACCTATAAGAAATCAATTTGGTCTTTTATAATTATTTTGATTGATTTGTGGACTTTTTTTTTTTTCAATCTATCTAATATTTTAAAGATTTTTAGGGGAGATTTTCTTTGCAGTTGAAATATGGGACAAATCACTTCACAATAATTGAACCTTCACCGCTTGTCACTATAAACAATTATCATATTAATTATAGAGAAATTCTATATCATACAAGTCATATATATATATATATATTTGTCCAGTATCTCCATTATCCATTTAATATATTAGAACAATAAGATTTTATTTATTTATTATTTATTATTAATTTTTTTTTGGGTAGGAATTCGATTTTTACTTAAAATTAATTAAATAGAAATAAAAGTTATTACGGTTGGTTTTGCTATCTTCCTAAAAAATAAAATTATTTACATTATTTTTTTTAAACGCTGAAAATTTGTTTCTCCTTTATAGTACGGTTAATTCTAATTCTCGTGAGTTAAGTAAAAATTTGTTACCTTTAAACCCACCAAATCAATTTAACCCAACGAGCAAAATTTGTTACCTTTAAAACTCCTCTTTTGTATTCTATTAGTGGTAAGATAGAGGAGAATACATTATTATCAGTGTTTACATTTTCCTATATATATATATATATTGTTGTGAGTTCAGTAGAAAGAGGCATGTGCTTACACATATATATCATAATATTAAAAGGCTTTGAAGCATCAAACAGATTTCAATTCTACTCATCACGCCTTCTTCTTTTTTATACAACATGATCACTTCATCCATTCATCCATCCATCCACCAACCAACCACATTAATTCATTTCATAAGTCTACACAAACATATAATAGAAGAAACTAATAATAATAAAAAACAGAATAGAGAGCGCATTTACTTTAATACAACCAAATCACCCCACACATGCATGATGCATATATCTTTAATTATTGGTCCTTTCTCCTCAATGGAAGAAAGAAAGAAAGATAGATAGATAACACAGTAGAGTAATATATAAGATAATTATGATTTGGTTGATTAATCTTCTCTTCTCTTCTCTTCTCTAGTGGAGCTTATTGACAACATTGCACTGTTTCCTAACCTCACCCTTGTTGCCCGTGAGAGGGTTGTTCTCGGACAGAATGGTAATTGCACGGGCGAACTCCTTAAAGAAATAGTCTTGGCTCTTTGCCATTTTCTTAACAAAAGGCTTTGTCCTCTTGTCCGTGGCCAGCTGATGATCCACCAACAGAAGCCCCTTGTTGTCCAATATGTTCCTGTAATAGTTGTTGTCCAGCACCATAGGGGTACCTCTGTCATTTCTCACATACTGAACCGCCTTCGGATCCGGGATTGGATCAGGGCACTTGTACAACATGTGCTGTACATGGTCTTGGTCCAGTGCTGGATCCACCTCTGGGTACAGCCGGTGAACCAGCTTCACACAGTGTGTCCTACCCACACTGTGAGAACCTAAGAGGGCAACAACTCCGGGTGTGTCGATTCCTATGCTGGAAAACCTCTCAAGAACAACAGACATGCTTTCATTGTGGTCAGGGAGATACTGCTCAAGAATATCTGCCCTACTCTGCCTCCCATCTCTCCTCCCAGTCTTCAGTGGAATCTGAGGTCCTCCAAGCTGCATGCATTCATTCATTCATTCAAGATCTATATCAAAAGATCTGACTCAAGGAAAAACACCCAGATAGCTAAATACAAAGAAAAAACTATTACCGCAGCAATACCATCCCTGGCAGAGAGCACAAGGATATCAGAACAAGAAACAACACCAGGGCACTCTCTCTCAAGAGCTTCCTTAATTGTCTCAACATATCTAAAGTTCCTCATCCCAAAGCTTCTGTCCATCTCCTTCTCAGACAACACTCTCCTTGTCGAATCCAACAGCAAGGAAGCATCACACGACTACAACAAATCAGAGTTCTAATTAATTAGTTAATCAGTTGATGGTTAATTATGATTATAATTATAATCATCAACTCACCTCAACAAAACAGTCATGGAAGATATTCCTGAGCCATGAGAAAGCAGTGTTCTTGTGGCGCTTGTAAAGGAGCTTGACTTGCTCAGTGATGATTTCCTCTGCCTGAGGACATGAATCCTTGTAGAAGTTCATAACAAGTCCAACTTCACCTTCTTCATTGATCACCTCCTCTGCAAAAGCAGACAGAGAGGAGATGACACTGAAGAGGAGGAAGAACACGATAACACCTTTCGAAACCATCTTTCTCATCTCACTTTGCACTGATCACTGACCTTGCACTACTTGTTAAATATATTATCAAGGGGGGCAAACATGTAATATTATAAAAACAAATTAAGATTATAAAAACAGTGTATATATTAACATATAGAGTTAAGGCATCACCTCCTACTCCCTTGAGTCAATGCTAGTTGTTTGGGCTACATTTATTGCTTAGTGACTCACCATATATGCACAATTAACTAATACAAGTTCTCTGGGCGACAATAACAAGAATTGTTTTTCTTACATAATTTTATTTAAAAAAAAAAGGAAGTAAAGGACAAAAGTAAAGGGATGAATTATTGTGTTGGCATTTTCTTTCTTACTGAATAGCAACATTGCACTCAATCTAATGGACCACATCTAGGGATAATGCTCAAATGTGTCCCAATTTAACTTACACAGTTGATTTAGATATTTTTAATTTTTTTTTGTGAAATTATGTCCTTTTTTCTTTGGAGTGCGATTAATCCCCACGAGTTAAACACATATACCGCAAACACACACTTAACCATTTAGCCAGATGCGAAACTTTGCGCCTAACAAACTCAAACCCAGGACCTGAGGGAGGCTGGGATATCAAACTCGTGTTATAGAGTATAAGAGGGGATTCCTGTTGATTTAGTTAAGCCTGTCTATATGTGAATCATCTTCAACTAAAGGGAACAGCACCATGAGGAATTCATATTACAGTTAATGATAAGTAATGGGGGATGGGGATATTTATTTTCACATGCATTATAAATCTACCCACCCTTATATCAGAGAAAAAAATTAAAATATATTGAGGAGAGGAAGATTTATTTATTAAAGGGAAGGAGGTAACACGTCCCATCTTTTTTTTTTGTCTCTCTGATTTGCTAACATATATTTTATTATCTCATAAGATTCCTAAACAGTGATTAAATTATAAAATTCATGGCAAAATTAATGCCTCCCCCTGTCCTTTTTTGCAAATTATAAATTGATGATAAGACACAAGCAAACTGCATCAATGAAAACAAACACCAGCTCATTTATATAATTATCCTACTTTCCTTTTTCAACATTTCCTCATTTTCTTATGACTTAATAATAACCTTCACATACTAAAAAAGAATTCAGTCATTTTCAAAACTAGTCTGTTGATTTTATAAAGTGAGTTAGGAAAGAAGCCTGTGAATCTTTAAATTGCACACAGGTTGTGAATGGATGATAATTATTCAAATAATAGAATTCTAAACTGAGAAAACGGAAATATAAGGGAACAGCATCACTAGGAATTCAAACTATACTTGATGATAAGTAATAAGTAGAATATTTAATTCACATACATTATTTATAACAGTCTTACATTTAGTATGATCTCAACCACTACAATTAATCAAAAATAAATAATAAAATGAGTCATTTTACTAAAATTAATGTCAGTTTCAAACTAGTCATCATTATTTTCTCACAGCCACTACAAAATGAATAAAGAAAACAGTATGATCTGATTTAATTAATTATTAAATTTACTGTTTATTTCTATTTATGCAAGCTGGTTCATTTGGAATTTTATAGCCTATATTACTTAATCTTATACCCTGTTGATCAATTAAATCAACGAATTAAAATACCATATATTCTAAACGAATCATGTTATTTTTGGAAATTTAGCAGGAGCAAAAAAAGAAATGAATCATTTTATTATTATTAGGAGAAATGAATTATTAACCGGTTACCGGCAACTCCATCGGCTACCGACATGCAGGTTTAAAAGCCATCCCGTGATTCTGACACTCTGACGATAAAATCACTCCACCCACCACTCGTACAAATAAATTGAGCATTGTTTTATCTTCTTTATTTAAATATAATAAAAATAATAATGATCATTTATTGTTTTTGTTATATTTTAAAATAATAAATTTTTGAGAGAATAGTGATTGATTGATAAGATAATATTTATAATTAATTAAAATAAGTTATGTAACGTTGAATTGAGATTTTTTGAAAAAAAAAGTAAGGATGGAATGATTTTGAGGAAATAATAATTATTTTTATTAAAAAGACTTAAAGGATATTAATATATGAATAAAACAAAAAAATAATAATTTAAAATTAAAAATATTTTAATATTTTGGTTAATAAAATGATTGATTGAAAAATTGATAATTTTTTAAAAAAAGCAAAGAGAAAAACCTAACGATGTTAATCTAATTCAATCATTTATAAGTAATCTCATCAAACAAGCTCTTAAATGTGATCAATTAAAGAACTTTGATAGATATTATTCAAACTTTACACAATTTTTTGTTTTATTTTTTTATTATTAAGTAGGCTTCTTAATCAAATAATTTTTTGTTTAATTTTCATTATTTACCTTTTAAATACTCATAATTACAAAAACTCATCTGTCCTATAATATTTTCAAAATCTATTAATCATCCTTATTATGATTATAATAATTATCAAACGAATGTATTTAGATAATTAATTATTGTTTATTATCTCCTTTTATAAGTAACTAATTGATAGTAGGCTATCACATGTGGATAAGGATTAACCTCACATCCTCTTTTCTCTTCTGTATAGAGATCTGCACAAATTATTATTATAATTATATATTTTGAAAGAGGATGGTGGTTGTAGCTAAAAGTCCTCATCATATATAAGTGTTAAGAATCCTCTTTTACTTGCATAACAAAGCATCAATAATAGTTAATTATTCACAATAACAGTCATTTATGCACCTTTTTTATATAATTGTTTATAATAATTATGTCTACTATCTCAAATATTAAAGATCAACAGGTTCGATGATTAGGGGATCATGTCCCTAAGGATGTCACAGCCTTAATTAGTGCATTTTCTATATAAAAAATTATATGTAAACCATATCACCAAAATTTTAAAATACACTAATTTTGAAAGATGACTCAGCCTTTTAGACTACAGATCCTCCCCGATTCTCAATAATTGTTTCCTATTAATTTTTTTTAAAATGAAGTCTGGGTCCTAATATAATTCTAGCTTTCTATAATATATATATATATATATATATATATATATATATATATATATATATATATATATATATATATATATATTGCAATATGAAATTCAAATACACATAAATTTTGAATTTAAAAGCAATAATAAGAATTCGCTTCAAAATATTCAGTCGCCCTACTACATTTTCTATTAGAGAAATCAAATTTCTCGTTTAGTTTAGATGCATCCTACTACATTTTGAATTACCACAAGCAAAAACACACTCTAAATTTTATTATAGCTTATATGTATTTATTTATTGATTGATTACAATACTGTTTTATAAATTAGGATAATTTATTTCCTTTGGGTGACAGTGTCAGTAGAAACACCCAAAGGAAGTAAAATAACCAGTATTTTTAGTAATTAAATACTAATAACTATTACCTGTGGAAAATGAAAAGACATATGCCATTTTTGCCTAAACAGTCTTTATATAAACTAATCCATGAAGTTTAAGTAAGCACAAATAAAATTAGAGAACTTGATGTGATACCTCTGCATTGTAGTTAGTGGTAGTAGTAGTCTAGTGAATTGACTTCTTTTTTAATCGATCTCTTATGTCCACAAAGCCTTCTCCTCCAAGTTCTTTGTTGTTCTAGCTATAAAAACAAGAGAATCATATTCAACTGCAGATTTCAAAATTTAAAAATAGCAATAGAACTAATTTTAATAGTTGCTTCAAAATGGACTTGCAAAATTCAACACCTCGGGAGAGTAGGTTACAAATCCCGCAGCAAACAAAGAAACAAACAACCGATCCCAAATACTGTCTAAAATCCTAATAGTAGCTCATAAGATTGCTATCCTCGCAGGTAGTCCACAAGCCAATACCCAATAGAGACTCTAATGGCAACCCTCCTTTTATATAGAGGCATCAAGCCAGAAGTGGAACCATATCACTCTTAATAAACTATCAACATCTTTACATCTTATCTATCATTATCTGTACCATGCAAATCTTTAGATTCTTTGCATCCTATATAATACATTACCAAAAAATGCAAGCCAGATTCTAAAGGTTCTGCAGCTCTGTTATAATCATCTTCAAGTAAGAAGCAACATAATTGGTAAATATTTATCTATGATTGGAACACAAAATCTACTGACAAACATAAAAACCTGCATTTTCTTTGCGGAACCAAATTATGGTAGAAATGTGTCAATAAGCAGAGATTAAGAATGCAGGATTCACTATAATAATAACACTGTCATGAGAATATATAGTAGCCTTCTTAATTTTGAGGTATTTTCCTTTTCTGTTTCTGTTTCAGGAAACTAGAATGAGAAATACCACTACTGCAGTGCCTTAACATTTGTTTTGGAGTATATGGACCAAATTAGGGAATGTCATTCCATCCTTAATACCATTAGCCCTTTTCTTTTTGTCCTCAAGCCCATTATAATTTGCTAAACATCAATTATAGATAATAATAGAAACTGAAATTCAAACAACCCTATGAATTATGTCTAATAATTCAAATTCTATGGGCTCGTAATCTAAACCTAAATTCAAGAAAGGGGGTGAAAGGGGAACAACAGCAGCAGCAGAAGAAGTGGGAATATCACAAGTGTTACAGTTCAGGGAAGACATGCAACTAAAGTATACCTAGCAAGGAACATCAACAGAAAGATAACTGTTCTCAAAGCCTGTCATAGAGTTTCTGTGACACGATTAAATAGAGTTTTAGGAATTATGTGAACCGGAGAACAAAGAGCTTTGTAACCCTACTGTCTTTATGTATTGATTTCAATGAATGAGAATGTGTATGATTACAAGAGATTCAATTCAATAGTGTTGCTAATGAATAACTAAATAAAGCTAATTAAAAGGAAAAGATTGAATTTGAATCGCATAAAGTAGCTAAATCTTAACAAACACAAATAACTAGCAAGGCTTTTTAATCCAATATCTTGTAATCATACAATCTCATTCATTAAAATCAGTAGATAAAAACAGTAGGGTTACAACATCAAAAACCATCCAATACAAGACGAAATTCCAGCATGATTGAACGCATAATCACAAAATAAAATTGACAAAAAAAATTACCAGATGAAGCAACTTTGTTTATACATTATCACCACTTTCCGCGCCACGAGTTTGTGCTTCCATGTGACAATCAGAATAAGGAGACAGACTCTCTTGCTGTTGTCACAGATTCAGGCAATTCCAAGAGCTTGATGTCATCTCCCGACGGGTCGAATCACAACTCACAAGAGACAACTATCTCCACATTGGAGGAGGAGAGATCACTCAGCCAAAGAAAGCGAGCGTAAGAGACGGTCGAGGCCGATAGATCGATAATGAAATACAGAGGAAGTATATAGCAAAGTAAGCGAACGGAAATCATGATCTCGGCTGGACGATCAACTCGATATGTTGCTTGCCCTAAGCAAAACCGAAATAACTGAACCGTGAGTTCTAAGCAAAATCGAATTTTGATCGATTTGTGACAGCGAAAATCAATTTTCACAATTAAAATAGATGAACTTATCGCGTGAATTGAAGGACACATATATATATTTTGAACAATGAACAAAGTACATCTGTATTATTGAATGATAAATTATGAATAAATAAATTAAATTGTTTATGTTAAGTTAATTTTATAATGTTGCATTTAAATATATATACTCATGAAAAATTTTAACAAAATTTTGTTTGCAATATGTATTTTTATAAGTGTAAACATAATTTAACTTAACATATTAGGTTTAAGTATAAAAAAGTCTTACTTAAAATATTAAATGTCTCATATTTATATGAGAATCTTAACCAAGATAAATCATGTTAAATGTGTGAAAATTTTGGTATTGTAGTATAAAATTATGTCAAACTTTAAACTTTTAATTAGGATTTAAAAAAAAAAAAATTAAAATTTAATGATTTTTTTTATGTGTTACTTTGCCAAAAACTGGATAAAAAAAATAACTTTATGTATTGTGCTTATTTTAGAATCAGTTAGCACAAATAACTCAAATCAAAATAAAATTTAATTATCAAATCATCGGAATTCGTCGTCCTAACTCGCCGTGCAATTGTCGCGTCATCGACGTCGTGCCGTTCATTCGTTGTGTCGTGTCCTGTCGTACAATAACAAACTTCGTGTCGTGCAATTGTTGTGTTGACGTGTCGTGCCATGTAATCGTAGTGTCGTGTTATGTCGTGACGTGTAATCACAACCGTCGAGTCGTGCAATCGACGTGAAAATGTTGTTGAGGAAACTAAAAAAAAAGACACCAAAAATTTGAAAACTGAAACATAGAATTCTAAAGCCGATAAAGAAGATTTCAAAACCGACGTGAAGTATGAAGCTATAACGAAGATAAAGAAGACAACAACACATAAATTCAAGTTCAAGATAGTAAAAGTAAAATCCCTAAAATTCTTGGAAACAATTCTTTCTATCAAATCAAAACGTGGTTATACAAAGAGAGAATTTAAATGAAAAATAACAATACTCACCATCCTATTGAATACAATCTTCTTTCATCGTCAGAGAAAGGGAAATAAGTTCTCTCCATGAAAACGAATGACATGCGAAAATGTCAGGTTGAGATTGTTAGGTTTGAATGTAATTTTTTCTGTTTGTAATTTCTGTTTTTTTTAATGTATGAATGTTATTAATTAGTTTTTTTAAAGTTTTTTAATTGTCATTCTTAATCATAACTATGTTTTGTCTAACTTTAATTTCGACATTTCCAATTTTTCAAATTTTATTAAAATGATTCTAACCGTTTTAAAAAAAAACTAAATTATAGAACATGTCACATTCAATTTGCCCCCAACTTCAATTTTTGTATTAATAATTTTGACCTAAAATGTAAGTTCTCAATCTTAACTAAAATAACTGATTTTATATTATTTTAGGATTTGTAAGTGTTTTTTATTTAATCTTATTTGATAAAATAAATAAATTATTAAAATGTTTTTTTAAGAAATATATTTTTATATTTTAATTAATGAATTAAAATAAGATTGATGCCATATAAATATAAATTTTAAGAAAAAATAAATAAATACCAAATATCAAACAAGCTCAAAAACTTCAAGCAATCAATTAACAAAATAAATCTAATAAAATTAAAAAGTAAATCACACAACTATTTTAATTTTAAATAATAGTTTAACACACTCTTAATGAGAAAACAATGCTAAATAGTCTCAACAGTATTAATAAATCATTAACAACATATGGAATATTATTCATTAATATAACATTAAGAAGAACTTAAAATATTATTCAATTTTGGCTGTGGATGAACCATATTTTGCTGTCCAATACTCCTCAATCTCTTCAGATGTTCGTCCCGGAATTCTCCCAGCAATTAACCTCCACCTTTATCAAATAAAAAGAATTATAAATTACATTTTTGACAAATTAAGAAAAATCTAAAGTTACCTTTTCCCAACCAAACGAAACATCCTGGCTACAAGCAATTCTTCGTCTTGGGAAAACTCGGGTCTCGAGTTTTGAGTATCTTCTTTGTCTAAAACACAATTAAACAACTAAATATTTAGAATAATCGTTGTAAGATATTTGTAACATATAAATTGAAATAGAGATGATCACATAGGTAATCATATATTCTTTCCCTAGACATGAGATGAATGATTTACCTTGTTGAAGCTCTTCCATAATAGTTGTGGTGAAGAAGCTATAGAAGGAAGAGATAAGGTATATATATCCATATAACCTATATATATAATATAAGAATGAAATTCAAAATTATGAATGAGGATAAATAAATAAAAATAAAATGAAAAGCTTTCATGACCGGTAGTTTCCATATTTTGATTAGTTGTTGGGATGCTAACAATATTGAGTTTTTTTTAAAAATTACTTTATTGCGATCTAATTGATTAACTCCACCCCACCACATTAAAATCTAGATTACATAATTAAAAAAATATTATAAATAAATAAACTGATGGAGGAGAAAACAAGACAAGGGTCAACCCGAACCGCTCTCCTAACCGGTCTAACATTTATTATTAGAAAATTGGATTCCAAACAAGGAGAGTGTTTAGCGGGAAAAATAACTGACCAGGGGAGGCGAGAAGAGAAACGGCGTCGTTAGCTTACCAAGTCGCCTAGCAGGTACGGCAAATACCCTTTCTCTCTCTCTCTCATCGATTTCGTGTGTCATCGGTGATCTTAATTCTCACCTTAAGAATCCAATCCATCATCATCGATTGCTAACATTCACAATCAATCTATTTTCATCCTTCTCTATTTCTCCGTGCTTATATTTCTCAATTGTTGATATTGACAGGAATATATTTTGGTATGTTCTGATCAATCAATTCACATAATCCAAGCTTCTGACCTAATTTCTTTTCGTCTTTGACAATATATGTTAGGTTGCTGAGAAGGAAGCTTCGTCCACATTACCTGTACGTGTTAATTCTATGAGATCATTTAAATATATTGCTTGATCATGACATCTTGTGTATGAATACGGAAGGATCTAATGTTGTTTCGATGCTTCTTCATATTTCCAGTATATTGTTATAATCAGACTAGATCAAAACCTGCAATGGCTAAGAGTTCCTTCAAGCTTGAGCATCCATTCGGTTTGATCTTCTCTTCTCTTCCTTATATACGTATCTTATTCCAATTATTGATTGATTGATTACTAGCTAGGACGATTTCTTAATACATTGATTGATCTTCATTACTTGTACTGTTTTAGAGAGGAGGCAGGCGGAGTCTTCTCGTATCAGAGAGAAATATCCTGATCGAATTCCTGTACGCTTCTTTGTTCTATTTGAGCCTGATGTTCATTATTCAGATGTGTTAAAATTGGATCAAATTGTGCAGGTTATTGTTGAAAAGGCTGAGAGGAGTGATATACCTGACATTGATAAGAAGAAGTATGCCTCTCCTGCTTAGCCTAGCCCTAGCCTAGCTTGCTTATATTTATTTACATGGCTAAGATATATTATCATGAATATGCATGATGCAGGTATCTAGTTCCAGCTGATTTGAATGTTGGCCAATTTGTTTATGTTGTGAGGAAGAGGATAAAGCTTGGTCCTGAAAAGGCCATTTTCGTTTTTGTCAAGAATATGCTTCCTCCAACTGGTAAATAACCAATTTCTCTCCTGTTATTTTCTTCATTGAGATCGAATTTTAACACAATTTCTTACAGCTGCCCTCATGTCTGCTGTTTACGATGAGCATAAGGATGAAGACGGTTTCCTTTACATGAGTTATAGCGGTGAGAACACTTTTGGATTCCTTCCCCCCAACCTGTAAAAAAAACCCAATCCCCTAGTTCACTATTTTCATATATAAATGATGTTGTATCACTATGATTATTATAATAATAAATTAGCTGTGAATGCAGCAAGCAAGACATAAAATAGGAAACCAATTAAACTTTTTCTTTAGTAGTAGACAAATAAAAAACAAAGAAAACAAACAAATATCTGCTTTGTCCTTTAGCCAGGACATTACCAGTTACCACACACAGTTCCAATTTTATCAAATAATCTACCACAGAAACAACATATTAATATTTTCTCTTTATCTACAAATATTTTCCCGATGACTTTGTAATTAAGTTGCTGGCCTTGTTGGATTTGGTAATTTGACCTCTCAAATAGTCTTCTTTCCCGATGACTTGGATTTCTTAGTTGTCTTCTTATTAGTTGTCTTTTCATCAAAACTACTCCACCTATATCCGCTTGGTATTGCAAATGGGTTAGATTGTTGGGCAGGTGTAGCCGGCAAAGAAAAGTTCACCTTCTTGTTCACCAGACTCGTCTTGCTATTGCTTCGCCTTAACCACGCTGTTGCAGAAGATGCAGCAGCGGTTGTTGTGGAGGAAGAAGAAGACTTATCTGTCTCATTGTCACAACCTGCTGAGGAAAAAAGCCTTGGACTTGACAATGGGGTATAGAAATGTTCGATAGGCTGCTGCAGCTCGGTAAACTTTGTGAATGTTATTACCACCTTGACCGTGGGTACCACAGGTATGGCTAACTGTGAAAAACAAAAATATATAAAGTCGTCGTTAAGATTTGGGGCCCATTATATTGACCGTAGGATTTGAAGACAAATAATTCGATCCTTTGATACTAAATAACCGACCATCATAAGACCCCAGTTGAAAGTATCTTGCTTGAACAAAAACCCTCCACCCTCAAAAGAAGTAAAAGGGTAAAGCAAAGCAAGATGCAGAAATCGAATGAAATCAAAGGGGGTCTTGTGGGCCATATTAGTATGTGATTTGCTTTTGCAAATCTCTATTGTCGTTATCAAGTTCGATTTTATTTATTTAATTGTAATAAAAAATAGTAGTAAATTACCTTTACCGGGAATGTCCCCGGGGGAAACTTGGTCGTGAGCAGATCTCTCATTCGTCTGACTGCTTTAACTTTATTGGCTAGAATGTCTAACAATGGAAGCAATTCTTCCGTCTTCAATGGAAATTGATCCGTCAGCCAAATGGACGGCCTTAAGCTCTTAACATAATCCTTTTCTTTCGTCTGTGGCGGTACCACAGAAGACGTCAACGTCGGCGTCTGCCTCCGTTTATCTGGAACACTTGAGGAAGAGGGGATATCCACACTGTTTCTTGATGATACTAATACAATATCATTATCCTCTCGAATAAAGCTGCTGTGCCGTCGATCCTCACGAACGAAGCTACTGTGCCGTCGTCGATCCTCACGAACGAAACTACTGTGGCGATGACGGTCGTCGGAGAAACTGAAATGCGGATTCTCAGCCACCAGGAATCCATCTTCAGTGTCTTCGTCGAGCTCAAGCGGGAGAATCTGCTCGCTGCCTGCGAGATCGGAGTCGGTTCCAATGATTTTTTTCGATCGATAGCTGAAGACTACATTATGAACTTCATACACCCTAGCTTTCCACTCGCCAACATTTTCCGTCTTCTCCTGCCTTCTCCAATTCGTTCTACCAACGAGTTCCGCCTGCGTAACGTCCATTCCAGGACGATATACGCTAGTTTGAGAACAATAACCAGCAACATCAGATTCAGTCATAGGATTTCCAGCGTTCTCGAATGCATCAAAAATCTTTCGTTCGTCGCGATTAATAACTAACAACGAACCTGGAGGAACATCGTGATCCGAGTCCCCGTCGCCGAGGAAGAGAAAGCTTTGATCGGCGCGTTGTACTTTCATGCCGTCAAAACCAGCAAGCGAAGTATCAGCTCGAAGATTTCCATCTCTCTTCCAGATCTTATAAGTATCTGACGGTGCGATCTTCCCAACAAACGGAACAATAGAGCTCTCAAAATGAAACGAAATCTCCATGTAGAAATCTCGCATTCTCCGAAGAGCTGCAATAAGTCGAGGCAATCGGCGACGCCACTTGTGCCAAGCTGCAACGTGTTGATGCTGGAGAAGAACGATTGAGACATCGGAGCAACGGCGTATCATGGCATCTTGTAAGGCATTCCAACCTGTGGCATTCTGAAGTGAAATGTTAGCGCCGGCGGAGGCTAGAGTTCGGGCGGCGAAGACATCGTTTAATCGTACAGCGAGGTGCAGTGGTGTCTCTCTATGAGGATTATCACGGCAGTCAAGGACTGTGGATATCTTATCGGCAATTCTCTCTTGGGCTAGGGAGTCGGCTTCGTTGAGTACTACCTTGGAGGGATCGGCGAGACGAGGTAGAGAGGAGACGATTCGAGATAGAGTAGCGTGGTCTCCTGTTGCAACGGCGTAGTGGATTGGACTGTGTTTGTAATCCTCTGGTTTAATCGGCGCAGCCATTGCCGTTGTGGATTTCGACATTTTCGATTGCCCGAGAAAATTAAGGTTTAGAGAGAGAAGTAAATAAATGCGAACAAATTGCGGAAAGAAATAGATGTAGGAGTTTTTGTAAACTGAAGAAGGGGTAGAATAGTAATTTGGAGACAAACGGCCCAAAAAGAATACACTACAGTACTACTGCTTCGGCTCGTCTTTTAGTAATTCTCTTCTTCTTCTTTAATCTCTTTCTCTCTCTCTCTCATCTATTGTCATTTTCTCTGTGAAATTCTGGCATTTACTCTGATCCTGTTTTTCTGTAACCCCGAACATAATAATAAATTCTCAATTAATGAGATGCAAAATAAAAGGCTTTAAATTTTATCTAATAAATAATAAAATACTCATCTTCTTATAATATTTTTTTAATAATTAAAGAGCTTTTTTTTTTATATATATATTATATTATGTAGGCTTAGTGCTTGGTCAGAGAATGAGATTTTTTGAGATTTATTTAGATTTATCTTAAAAATCCTTATTTGATTAAAAAAAGTATGAAAAAATTGGTTTTTAAAATTTAAAGACTAATTTATTCTTTGATTTTAAAGGATATAGTGTAGGTGAGAGAATAATAGTTTAGAAAGATAATAAAATTAAAGGATACTTTTGGTATTTAAATGATAAAATTATTTGATTTGATAGTTGTTAAGATGTTTGGGTTTTGGAATAAAAACAGAGTTTTATCTCAAAAATTTTTAATCAAACGAACTCCTAAGATTAATTAAATTCAAATAATTATTTTAAAAGAGTTACTATTCAATGATTTAAAATATAATTTTTCATAATGTTAAAAATAAACTAAAAATGAAGAAGAAGGCCCAACCAAAGTGTTTGGGGGCACAAGTTGACCGACGTGCAATAGTACTAATAATAGTAGTAATGATGTAAATTTGACGGTTGCGATGGAAAGATGAAAAGTGTGGGATGAATGAATGATTGGTTGAGGAGCACGAGTAAAACTCTCAACACCAATCAGATTTCATGCCAAAATCTTTTATTTTTTATTTTTTCATCAAGAACTAGAGTAAAAAAAAAAGCTCAAATAGCAAGGGGAATATTATATCTATCTGGGTCAACCCGGTAATTATCCAAAGATTATCGATTTTGCCGGCCATTATTAAATTATTGTTATTTCAAATAATTAGTGAAATATATCTCAACTTTAATAAATTAAATATAAATTATATCTTACCTTTTTTTTTTCTCCAGTTTCTTAATTATTTTCTAGTTACTTTTTGTTTCTTTGTTGTCGCGGCCTTCTAGTACGTCAAAATAAGACAATTGTGGTTTTGTTTGATTTGATTTTCTCTTATTTGAATAAGTAACTTTATCATATATATTTTTAAGACTTTCATAAAATGTGTATGTCATAAGTGCAAATCTTGCTAACATTTTAAATTTTAAAAAGTATATTTATTTATTTTTTTTAAATAATGAAAAAGGACAGATAATTGATATATAAATTGATGAGTGAATAAAAGTATTTTATTTATTTATTTAATGTCTTACAGTTTGTAAAATTAAAAGTCTGGATAACTTGATACATTGATGGTTACTTTTATGGTTTTATATTTATTTTTTAATTGAAGAAGCTATAGGACTCCCCAAATCATAATCCCTACTTAATTAAAAAAATAATCATTATTGAGAATGAAATCATAATATTTTGTCTATTAGTCTTTATGCACAATTTCTTTACTTGAGTTTGATACTCAATTCATTATTATTTGTACAATGCTACAATACATGAATATGAAAACTTTATAAGTATTAATATAAACAAATAAATAAATAGGCTAGTTTATATCAATGTTATTAAGAGAGACTCATCAAAGTTGCTCTACAATTTTTAATTCTTTTTATTTAAAATTGTGAATAAAAGGAGTGAGAATGAAGATGAATTTTGTCATTTTTTAAAATTAAATAAATAATTAATTAATTAAATTAAAAAAAATTTATAAAATTAACAGGTAATTTCACATTTTACTCGTGAAATAGAATTTGTGACTTTTAATCTCTTAAGAATTATTCTTATTACTTAAATTATCTTAGTGATATTTAGTGATATTGGAATGTGTTATACATGTGAGATTAATTAATATGTTATACCAAATCTTTCGTTTAGATGTCTTTTAAAATATTTAATTTTAATTAACACTAATGCATTTTAAAAAAATAATTTGTTTTCTTCACAAGCTAATGAACCTAAATTATTGAAAAGCAACAATCATTAACACAATAAGGAAAAAATAAGTTAAAATAGAAGCCACTCAACCAGCTCCTTTGAAAGATTTTTTTATAAACTCAATTATCAAAACAATCAATATCTCTCATGATTAAAAATGATTTTTTACAATTAATCTTTACTAAGTAGACACTTTTGTCTATTTGAAGACTCTCTTATTGGATTGCTTACACAATTTTGTATGTTATCTAGCTTAGATATTAATTTTTTCACATAAACACCTTAAACTAAACTTGAAGTAAAAAAAAAAAAAAAATCTTATACTTGTAACAAGGTTTTTCTATCAGAAATGTTTTTTTTTTTAATATGTATTAAGAATGCTAATTATAATAATAACCACGATTTTAATTGGCCTGCTGCTATGTTGTCTCTATATATATATATATAGTTTGGGTCATGAAACATGATATCTTATTTTAATTTTCTCTCTCTTACCCACGCGACATATACCTAGTCGAAGACTTACTTTCACTACACCTTCGCTGAGTTATTTCGATGCTACTCATACAGAGAGTGCTTGTATTCCACACTTATACACAAAAGTGAAACAATATCCTCCCCATTTGTTGACTTTTTCTATCTATACATGTGGCGGTACCTTAATGGATACAAACCTGTATGGATAGTATCGAACTAACCCCTTCGCTGAGTTTATAGTTTCTCTAATAAGAGTTAGTTCGATGATACTCATACAGGTAATGTACTAATTCATTAAGAAAATGACACATATACAAATAGAAAAAAATCAACAAATAAAGAGAATGAAATAAAGAAAATGATGTTTCAAGTTTGTATATTGGTGTCACTTAATGAATAGAACACATAATTATTATTGTATAGGTACCATCAAATTAACTCTCTAATTATATATATATATATATATTATTATTTTTATATTTGAAAAAAAAGAAACAGTTGTCAAGTAGGGCACTGTGATCGGAAAATACTAACCGTTGGATGGAGCATCTATATAGAAACCCTTACGGGTAATCTCCCTCCCCCATTGTTTGTAGTCTTGTGTATATATCCATTGGTAAACTTCACCTCCTCCACCTTCTTTCTTTCTTTCTTTCTTTCTTTCTTTGCTATAGGTGAAAACGTGTATACCAACATTCTGCTTCGGTTCACCTACTTTATCTCTTCTGACCCCCTCCCTCATCTGCGAAGACTTCCATTTCCTCGTACAACTCTCTCGTGGGTTCCACTCCGACCCTTCTCTGTCGCCACTATTTCTTCCCCATTGCGACTCTACTATCTCCATTACTTACCCAGAAACACCCACGAATTTTGATGATTCTGGGTTATCTGCCCCTCTCTTTCCCTGCATTGCAAACTTTCAGACTGGTACCGTAAATGGCTCTAAAGGCTGCTCCAATCTGGGTCTCCGTTAATCGCTCTCGTCTACAATTCGACGCTACAGATTTCGGCTCTAAGCGTTCTTCCCGCCGCTTCACTGTTAGATTCGGTCTAGAAAAATATGGGAAATGGGAGTGTTGTGGCTCACTGGCTCAGAGGGCCACGATCCCTGTTGAAAACGAGGAACAGGTCAAGCCTGGATTAGGCACAATTTGTGAAGATGATGAGACCCAGATTACTGAAACCAAAGGGTTTCATAAGGATCTCAATTCCCTCCCAAGTGAGTTTGCCATTCCCTTTAACAGTAATTTTAGTTATTTTTGATTTCTCTCAAATTATTGTTTACTTACTTCTCTGTGTATTAGTAGTGGTTGATTGATTTAACTTCAATGCGTAATGGTTAACATGAATCATTCTACATATAGTCAAAGAATAGTTGTTTTAACTTGTATGTCTGTTTAGGTAACTCAATGATGGCATATGATGCCGAATTCAGAGTGATTATGATTCTCCACTAGGAGCTTTTTTCAATTTGGGTTCCAATACTTAAGGTTATGTTTGGTTCATTGGAATTGGAATTGGGGGTTCCCATCCCAAAGTCTTTATTTTTATTTGTTGGATGACTTAAATAATAGATTTGCAAATTGAATGTATGTATATGTTTAATTCAAGTTTCAATTCCACCATTTCCACTTGGGAATGTTATCAATGATTTATCCAAACATATGAATTGAATGTTAATTCGTATAGTACTGTAGTCAGTTATAATATCAATTCTCCTTGTCTAAACACAGCCTAAGGGATTTCAGGATTACTGTGGCCTATCACCAGTTTTATCAGGAACAATTATGTTGGCAGCTTTCGAATCCTATTCATTGTTTACATGAAAAATTGCAGGACCTTTATCTGCAGCTGATCTTACTCCACAAGCTAGTGATGGCTTGAAAGTGCGAGTTGCTTATCAAGTACTGAATTTGCTCCACTCTAGAAACTATACATATATATGTATATTTTATTGTATTATTGTGATATTAAGGTAAGATGAAATTGCAGGGAGTTCCAGGCGCCTATAGTGAAGCAGCTGCAATTAAAGCTTACCCAAAATGTGAGACTGTCCCATGTGATCAGTTTGAGGCTGCATTCAAGGTTCAAATAACAAATATCTAGTTTCAAAATTAACATCTTATTCTTTAATTTTCTAAATCTAGTAAACCATCTCTTTTGGCAGGCGGTTGAATTGTGGTTAGTGGACAAAGCAGTGCTACCTATTGAGAATTCAGTTGGTGGAAGCATCCATCGTAACTATGATCTACTTCTTCGACATAGACTACACATTGTAGGAGAAGTGCAGCTGGTTATTAATCATTGTCTCCTAGCATTGCCTGGCGTTAGAAAAGAGGAGCTAAAGCGTGTATTTAGCCATCCTCAGGTATCATATGCGTAAAAATCTATATAAGAAAAATGATTAACATATAGTAGTAACAAGCAGAAAAATCTCACATTTTGTTATTACAGTTTCATTTCTGAGAAGATGGTTTTTGTTCTTATCTCTTTAGGCACTTGCTCAATGCGAGATGACCTTGACCAAGCTTGGAATTGTCAGAGTAAATCACGACGATACTGCTGGTGCTGCTCAGGTAATGTTGGAAGTCGTTCTTTATTTCTCGTGGCTTACCAATAACCGTGTTAGCATTCAATGTTTCTTATTTTATTTTTGTTTGGACAGGCTGTGGCTGCCAATGGCCAAAGAGATACTGGAGCGGTTGCAAGTGCTAGAGCTGCAGAGATTTATGGACTTGACATTGTTGCGCAAAGAATACAAGTAGGAGCGACAAATTGACAACTAGGTTTCCACTTTTCTTGAATTCAAGAAAGTCCTTAGATGGATGTGGAATTTTTTTTTATAGTAACAGAATTAGGTTTCTATATTCATCGAGATCATATATTTTGTCTTCTTCACTCGTCCAGTTTAAATATTTTTTTTCTTTTTTCTGAATAATGTTTTGATTTGTTTTGGCATTGTTGCATTGACATGGCAGGATAATTCTGAAAATGTAACCCGCTTCTTGATACTAGCAAGAGAACCTATAATTCCGGGCACTGACAAGGCATATAAGGTAGGTAGTCTTAATGTTTGCGGTTCAATTTAGAGGGAAACTAATAGTGTTTTTATTTCTGTTATGTATGTATATAGACTAGCATTGTTTTCACTCTAGATGAAGGCCCTGGAATACTATTCAAAGCATTGGCAGTGTTTGCTCTAAGAAACATTAACTTGACCAAGGTGTGTGTATAAAATGAAGATATATTGTTGTTATTCCTGAATAAAAAATAAAGGTCTTTTCATATTATATTGTAGATTGAGAGCCGGCCCCAAAGGAAACGTCCACTGAGGGTTGTTGATGACACTAACAGAGGAAGTGCAAAGTGAGTGAAATAATAATACTTTAAAAACGGATGGCTCCCATTGAAAAGAAAGAAACTTCACTTAACATATCTATATATCTTATTCTTATGGGTTATGATTGGCACAGGTATTTTGATTATCTATTCTACATAGATTTTGAAGCTTCCATGGCAGATCCTCGTGCACAAAATGCTCTAGGACATCTTCAGGTTTGTCGACCCTATTTTGAAGATCTATGTCACAGTCACAATCCCATTAGAAAATCTTAAACTTTATAATGGAAAGTGATTTTCTCTTTTTTGGCTGAAATAAGATTTTTGTAAGATCATGATCACCCATTTGGAAACACTTTTATGAACCTGGATTTGGATCTAACTCCCCCTCAATAAAATTTTCAATTTGAGTCTAACTAAATTATTTTTTTTCAATAGTGATATATGTGAAACAGGAAATAAACTTATTTGAAAACATAATTATTTTGCCCAAGTATCTCATCTAGATCCAAGAAAGTATTTTCAAATGGGCCTAGAGTGTACTTTTTGTTGCTTTATTTATTATACAAATTATTTTATATGATAAGATCTAAACTATAGAGGATTTTTTATTTATTTTTAATTTAGAGATAATTGTGCTTTTTGAAATGTAGATTTTTTGCATAATAATTATCAACATGAAATAAATGTTATAATGTCTATCTGACTTTGAACTCACAAAAACTAAGCATCATCCCTCTTGTTCAATCTGTCTGGTTATGGGTGGAGAGTTTAAAGAGTTAATAATTTAACGATGATATGTATATAATATAATATATACTCAGGAGTTTGCAAGATTTCTTAGGGTTCTTGGAAGTTACCCAATGGATACAAGTTTATGAAGAAAACGAAACTTCATCGTACTCTTTGGCTGGTGGCTTCATCACCATGGGATTCCTTCTGCTTTTCCATCTACTACACATTGGGCTGCTGTTTACTGTTGTGTTGCAGAAGAAGAATATTTTTTTTTCTCAGATCTCTCTCTGTCTAGTATTTATTTATTATACAGATTACAGATGAACTATTTTTTTGTTTGTATTTTGTATTTGTATACAGAAGTTTGTCTTCATTGTTGCATCTAGTGCTTTTTCCAATTACAATAATAATAACAATAATATTAAACTTTATTTTCCAGGATTAAAATACAGATTCACTTCAAATCCTTTTAAATGCAATCCATTTGTAGCTCATGTTTCCTCATAAGTTTTATTGGTAAAAAAAAGTAAAAGTTAAAATGGTAAATGCCAGTGTAATTTGCATTGCCTATCTGCCCTTTAAGAACTGTCACCAAACCAACCAAACAAGGCCTTAGGTCTTAAACGAGAAGCGGGGTGAGTCACAGTCCATGGAATAATAATGTCACCACCTCTGTTTCTTTCTTTCTTTCTTTTATATAAATACATATACACCCTCTACTCTACTCCCATTCTTTCTTTCTTTCTATCTATACAGAGAGAAAAGCAGCAAGAATGGTGGGGGAAAAGACGAATACGGGCTTCTCTTTTTTCATTTCTTCCGTATTTCTTCTTCTTCTTCTCCATGTCGTTATTGCAGATAACCCTTACAGGTACTACACATGGAAGGTCACCTATGGTGACATTTATCCTCTTGGAGTGAAGCAACAGGTTCTTTCTCTTTCTCTATCTCTTTCCTCATTATTACTCTCAAATGAAATCTGTTTGTTATTTAATGATATGGGTGTGTGAATGAAATTTCGCAGGGAATTCTAATAAATGGTCAGTTCCCAGGGCCTCAGATCGATTGCATAACTAATGATAACTTGATTATCAGCGTTTATAATTACCTTAATGAGCCATTTCTCATCTCTTGGTTAGTCTCTCTTTCTTGCAAGATCTACTATTTTTCATTCTTCTAAGTAGTATGTATTGAGCTCAGTGAAAGTCACATGCCCATTTGGATCTCTGTCTGACCCGCATTTAATTAAGACAACTCATATTTTATATTTTAGGGGAAAGAGTTTTGTTTTTTAGTTTCCAAGCTTTTGCCCAAGATCCAAAAAACCCCACTTGTATTTATTATTAATTATTACTTTCCATTTCCATTTCCCGCGGTTTCCCGACAACTGATGCAGTGATACGGAGATTTTAGATTATTTATTATTTAAAACAAATGTTGCTTTGGTTCTTGTGTTAGGAATGGTATTCAACAAAGGAGGAATTCATGGCAAGATGGGGTCTCAGGGACGACATGTCCTATCCCGCCGGGAAAGAACTTTACTTACGCCATGCAAGCAAAAGACCAGATTGGAAGTTACTTTTACTACCCATCTATGGGACTTCACAAGGCTGCCGGCGGTTATGGAGGAATCCGTGTTTACAGCCGCCCTCTAATTCCTGTCCCCTTCTTTCCTCCTGCTCGGGATTTTACTGTCTTGGCCGGAGACTGGTACAAGAGAAGTCACGCGGTTAGCTAGTCTTCTTTTCTTTTCTTTTCATTTCTTTTTTTCATGTTCATCATCACTAAAGTTTTGCTTCTGCTACAGAATCTGAAACTGATCTTGGACGCCGGTCATAACCTTCCTTCTCCCGATGGTCTTATAATAAATGGTCGTGGCTGGAATGGGTACACCTTCATTGTTGATCAAGGTCAGTTCTTTTTTCACATCAAAATAATCTAAAGTTCTTTCATTATCTAAAACTAAAAAGCAGTATACGATTTGCAGGCAAGACGTACAGATTCAGAATATCCAACGTTGGGATCGCTACATCCATAAACTTCAGAATACAAGGTCACTCTATGAAGCTGGTAGAGGTTGAAGGTTCCCATACGGTTCAATCCACGTATTCCTCACTCGACATTCATCTGGGTCAGTCCTACTCTGTTTTGGTCACCGCCGATCAACCTCCCGCTGACTATTACGTCGTCGTTTCTTCCCGCTTCACTTCCCAAGTCCTCACCACCACCGCAGTTCTTCATTACAGTAACTCCTTCACCAAAGTCTCCGGCCCTCCTCCAGGAGGACCCACAACCGAAATCGGTTGGTCCTTAAATCAAGCTAAATCTATAAGGTAATGTCTTTCCTTCCGTTTTATTTATTAACAGAGTTCAGATTTTTTCTCATATTCTTTTTCTTTTGGACACAGATGGAATCTAACTGCTAGCGGGCCAAGGCCAAACCCACAAGGATCTTACCATTACGGTTTAATCAAAACATCGCGGACAGTAATTCTTGCCAACTCTGCCCCTGTTATCAACGGGAAACAGAGATATGCAGTCAACAGTGTGTCATACATTCCGGGCGACACTCCTGTGAAGCTGGCTGACTTTTTCAAGATTGGAGGAGTTTTCAGGCTGGGAAGCATTCCGGACAGGCCAACATGGGGGAACGCTTATCTTGACACGTCGGTTATGGATACTAATTTCCGATCTTTCATTGAAATTGTTTTTCAGAACTGGGAGAACACTGTCCAATCTTGGCACATTGATGGTTACTCTTTCTTTGTAGTTGGGTAAGTAAACTAAGCATTTTTTTGTTATCCAATAAAAAAACATTCAAATCTTTAACAAATGTTTTGTTGGGGGCAGGATGGATGGAGGGCAATGGACTGAAGCAAGTAGAAGGACCTACAATCTGAAAGATACAGTAGCTAGATGCACGGTTCAGGTATACCCGAAGGCGTGGACTGCAATATACATGTCTTTGGATAACGTGGGAATGTGGAACGTTAGGTCGGAGGAGTGGGCGAGACAATACCTTGGACAACAGTTCTATCTTAGGGTTTACACGTCCTCAAATTCGTTTAGAGACGAACTTCCCATTCCTAGGAATGCACTTCTATGTGGTCGTGCCTCGGGTCATCGCACTCGACCTTTCTAAGTGTTCAAGTTTGAAATTCCGTGTGTCACGAATGGGTGACTTTGGAATTAAGAAAATTGAGATTATTAGGCTGCCTTCAATTGATTCTGGTTCTTGTTTCTTATTGTCACTTTATTCTAATGGAGAAGGAATTTGTTCAAAGAAGTGTTGAACAATCAATGACCATTGATTGGAGGTGTTGTTTTAGAGCCCTCCAAATCAATTTTTCACAACTTGTTTGTGTCTTGTCTTTTTCTCTTTTATTATTGGGATCAAAATTGCAGCATATTAATAGTACTGATTAAATTTTAAAATAACTATAAATAAAAATTGAAAAATTCAATTCCATGCGATTTAATCAAAGTTTTACGACATGAAAACATAATTATTTCGTGATGTCTTTGTCTTAGGGAAATAGATTTATCGTTTGCTATGATTGATTGAGCTTAGGGAACCACCAATAGAAAGAGAATAAAAAATTATACATTTAGGATCACATACAATCAATTATTAACTTACACTTCTTTTATTAATACACGGAAATTTTTGACATTTAAGTCTTGGTAACTATTCTTGGTATTTAAACTAGTATCTTGTTAGAGTCAATACTAGTTCATTCTATATTTAATTCATCCTAAAAAAAAAAGTAATGATATAAAAAAACAATATATACAATATTAATATTGTCTAAATGTATGAATTAGTTGATGTTGAGTATTTCATTTGGTGATTCGTTAGGAATTCTAATCCGTATAAATAGTTGGGTACAATTCATATTATGTTTTGATAGACCATTTGACTTAAAAAAACGTCATTTTTAGTGATTGTATTCGACTTATGTGTATAATTCATAACGTAATTATTATGACATTATGAGATTCGCTCTAAAAAGCTCGTGGAGATTGAGTTCTTAAAGAGCTAATCTCTTTTAAAGATCTCCTACATGTTAAATTTTTATTGTGTTTTTGTTTCTCTTATTTTTTTTCTCTTATTGTCTTTCAATTTTTATTATTCTAATTCTAATGATTTGTTTAAACAATTCCTAATTTTTTTTTTTTTTCATATTTCATCAATAATTTTCAAAAATAAAATAAAAATAAATGTATGAATTAAGGTAATATAAATATTTAGCTAAAAAATCTGAAAATGGTGTGAACCCTTGCAATCATCAGCCTTGGTGTCGATTTGGCTGAGAAACCTCATCCACCCAACTCCGTCCCCGACCAAACATGTCCTAATCTTTACACCGAAACCAAAAAACGAGCACAAAGGTATTATTACGTTATTTCTCTCTACTCAGTTTTAGATTGGTTCATCGGCTGCTGCTTTTATAATTATTTGGTATTTTATCAGAATAGTGAGACCTTCAATATCCGATTTTGTCATCAATTTAAGATTACATTTTGTAGATGGGGTTTCCCCTAATTTGAATTTGCTACTCATTATTGTTGAGCATTCTGATTATTAGAATCTCATTTAGATCATTTTAAGGAAAGATGCGAGGAGGTGGTTTATGGCAACTAGGACATTCAATTACTCGTGGTCTTGCTCGAACAAAGAACCGTGCTTTACCTCATCGATGTTTTTCATCAGAAGTCGAACTCAAGAAGACAGTTTTGCATGATTTTCATGTTGCTAATGGTGGGAAAATGGTGCCTTTTGCTGGATGGAGCATGCCCGTTCAGTACAAGGACTCAATAATGGAATCTACAATAAATTGTAGAGAAAATGGTGGTTTGTTTGATTACTCATATATGTCTGGTCTTAGCTTAATGGGAAAAGATTGCATCCCATTTATTGAAAAGCTTGTGGTGGCTGATATTGCTGGACTTGCTCCTGGCACTGGCACATTTTCTGTGTTTACTAATGACAGAGGAGGAACACTTGATGATACTGTAATCACAAAGGTGAAAGACGACCATATTTATTTGGTTGTGAATGCAGGTAATTGCAGAGTCATGAATCTTGATCACATTGAGAATCACATGAATGATTTCAAGTCGAAAGGTGGTGATGTCTCTTGGAGAATTCATAACGAAAGGTCCCTCCTTGCTCTACAGGTAGTTAGTTCTCAGTCTGAAATTTGAATTATTGGTTTTGACACTGAGTCATACATACTTGGTGCAGGGTCCTGTAGCGGCTACAGTTTTGCAATGTTTGACTAAAGAAGATTTGAGCAAGATTTACTATGGGCAGTTTAAGATTGTTGATATCTATGGTGCTCAATGCTTCCTGACTAGGACTGGGTTTGTTAAGTTTTTTTTTTTTTTGTTTTCAACTATTTTCTTCATTTTGTCCTTGAAAGTAGACTTTTCAGGTACACAGGAGAGGATGGATTTGAGATTTCGGTTCCATCGGATAAAGCTATAGACCTTGCCAAAGGCATATAGAGAAATCTCAAGGGAAGGTCAGGTTGAGCGGTTTGGGTGCTAGAGACAGTCTCAAGCTCGAAGCTGGGCTATGCTTATATGGGAACGAAATGGAAACTACACCTGTAGAGGCAGGACTCACATGGGCAATAGGAAAGAGGAGAATGACAGAAGGAGGATTTCTTGGTGCTGATGTCATCCTCAAGCAAATCAAAGAGGGACCTATTATCAGGCGAGTGGGGTTTGTTTCCTCAGGCCCACCCTCGAGAAAGAATAGCCAGATCCAGAACATGAATGGTGAGAATATAGGTGAGGTCACGAGCGGAGGATTCAGCCCGTGGCTTAAGAAGAACATTGCCATTGGTTATGTGAAGTCTGGAAACCACATATATGGCACTGATGTGAAGATCTTGATCCGTGGGAAGTCTTACAATGGAACTGTCACGGAAATACCATTCGTGAACACCAAGTATTATACAAGTCATCTTAGTAGTTAATCATGTTGCCGGTTTAATCATATTATTTCACTTAATAACCGAACCCAATATATCAGCTTATACAATAATGTATTTGGTAAACACACATTTTACAACATGATAAAGAATTCATTTAGGATGGTACAACCAGCTTTCTCTATTATGCTGCTTCAGCGAATCCAACTCTATGGTTGCCATAATCAAATACTGTGTGATAGCGACCCAAGAAAATATCACCAAGTATCCTGCACCACACAAAATTGGCGTCACCACTAAGCACTAGAATAAATAATAGTATACACACTAATAAAAGAACCAGATTCTAGCTCACCAGAGTGGTCCAGAAGGAGGAGGAATGTCCATAGCAGTAAAACCACTAATGCATTTAGCTGAAGCACCTTCTCCAATCTTCAATATGTACTGATCAAACCCAAACAGAAAAAAAAAATGGTTTCAGTTTATGTTCTTTCAGTTAATCATGTTCTCCAATGTATTATCAGATCTAGAGATGGAACAAGAACAGGGACAGCTTACATCCTTAGGTGAGAGGTCAAAAACTTTTCCGCCTATTTTAAGGGAAACTGTAGGCATAGATGAAAGACGCGAACAGTCCACAAATGATTCTTTATTTGAACTAGGGATGGAATTGCAAAGCTGTGTAACAAAATTAACTCCAAATGATCAATATGTGATCACATTAGCTATAGCTTAATATATTATTTATTACCTGATCAACGTAGCTGAATATATGATCATCTGTCTGATTTTGCATAACCTGAGTTTGCATCCACACAACCGCCATTTCACAAGCTTCGCACATGGCATTGGGGAGACCATCTGATCTTTCATCCACTACACTCTTGATACCAATACTGCGCAACAAAAATAGATGCACTACTCAAACAACAAACCATATCCAGGAGGAAAAATTGGCTCTAACAAAATACTATTGTTCCTGACCTTACTCCATTTGTTCCATCAGTGCATAGTCCAATTTGAGAGCAAACTTTATTCGGTGGCCTCTGTTAAAAATTAAAATGAAAGTTTGATATTAGGAAATTGATGATTGGCCATTTCAAGAACCAACTTTGTTATGCTCAAATTCACCTGTCCGGATATTATGTTTAGAATTGTTTGGCCATATTGCTGAACTACAGCCTTGCATTCCTGGCTAACCACTCCAGCCGCTCCAATTTCACGGTTTATCATAGTAACTGCTTCCTGCATGTTAGAAATCATGAAGCATTCTCACCTACTGGTTATGACCACCATAATATCATGTTACTTAATAAGAATTAGAGAAATCATTCTCCCTATTGCATACCGTTGGACCAGTCAACAAAGAAGTTCCAGTATCCGCAATTGCAGAGCAACCGGACCTGCAATAACCTGGCAAATGAAATGAACTCCATTATGATAGCTCAATAAGATAGATAGAGGAAATGGAAGATCTCCGGTCTGAGTTGATGTCCTATACTTAACTAGAATTATAGGGAGAACATTCATATGTACCAGTTCATAAGGAAAGAAAACATACCGATTGATTTTCCTCTGATGAGAACATCTTCCATATGAAACTACAAACAAGACAAAATTTTAGGACATAAGAAAAATAACTAAAACAACATTAGTTGTATGACCATTATTTTTTCAAAAGAAGATTAATCTGAAATAGGCTAATCTGGATTTCCAACCTGCCAATAGCCCTTCCTTGTCACAGGAACATATATATGTTCACCCTTGTAGTGCTTTGGATCAACTCCTCCAAACACGAGTTCGCCTCCTTCCTCGTCAGCAGTGTTACGATTGAGCCAAAATGAAAACACAGGATCCTTAACAAGACCTTGGTTCATCATGTTATACCTGTATGCAACATTAAGCTTGATTACACTACATTATAGATAATTCAGAAGTTTAATATAAAGAGACCACATAAGAAATCTGAGCACTTACCAGACCGGAACAGATTTCCTAACAGAGATCTCCTGATATCCAAGTCCAAGTATGCCATCAAACTTTGCAAATACAAATGTGAGACCAGGCTCCGATGTTGCTTCGATGAAGTCCTGTAATTCAACAGTTGGCTATAAATAAACTGGTAATAGGGGGTATGATAAAATTATGAGCTGGAAAGTCTTTGGTAGCTACCTGATTGCTAATAGTTAGATCACCAACTTGAACATTGTCTCTACTAAAATGTCCAGATATTGAACCAGTACCATATCGTATCTCAGCTTGTGTCCCTGATACCATACAAGATTAACTTTGATTAACAATTTCAACTTTATACCTACGTTTTATATTGGCTTAACATTGAGTGTATAATGGTTTAGATTGTAAAATATCATATTGAATAAAGAAAGTATCAGATAATAAATATACAGGACATTGATAATTATAATAAATGTAAATGAGACATACCATTCAATTTAAATGAGCTTGATCGGCCTGCGGTGTACCTGGAATGGAAATAACAGGCAACCTGCATAGATTTTTATGCATTGATTACACTCCATACATCCTTATACAGGATTGGAAAAATAAAATGCTCCCTAGTTTACTTTAAATGAATAAGAAAAACAACTTACAGATAGGTAACATTTTGAAGATGGCACCCACAAGTTAGAGCTTCCTGTATCAAATATTACAGTGAATTTCTGAGGTGGTGTACCAACAGAAATCTCTCCGTAGTACTGAGCATCCATATAATTCTTTAATGCTACAACATCAGCTGAAGGAGAATTTCCTATATAACTATGGAGATGGTTTCTTCCACCAGAAGCTCTGAGTGTGTTTATCTCCTCATTGATAAGCCTAGCAGCAAGCCGACTGTTTTCATCAAGTGTAATCTTTTTTAGTCCAATTCTCATAAGGCCATTGCTAGATATCGAAAGGACTATGGGAAGGAGGAGGGATGAAATGAGAAGGTAGATTATTCCTTCCAGTGACCTTGTTCCCATGTTTAACCTACAAAAGGCATTCATTACATTTAAGGTGAACAACAAAAAACATGAAGGTAATTTGTTCATTTTTTTTCTGTAAATAGGTATATAGTATTATCAACAGAGACTTTGAAGATGCTTATATGAAATCAGATCAAAGATACATACAGAAATATAAAAAAGTGACTACAGAGGACCTCTCCAGACCGAAGTGAATAGGTAGGTATAAGACAATGACGGACGTGCATAAAGTCTATGATTTTGTATGATGATGTTACAGTAACTTGTAAATAAATCTAAATGCTGATTTTAGTAAGATTTAACATAAAAAAATCAACATACTGATACAAAAATATAACCTAGCCGTGAAAATTGATCGATGCAGGTTGAAAACGTTCCTCATACTTATAATCTAGAAAAGAAAAACAAGGACCTGATTGTCTGGCGTAGGTCAAGAATCTTCCAGAAGAATTCCGTGAATCCTCGAGAAACTTATATAGAAACTCTCCACCAAAATCTGATAATAAATTCATTCAAATGAGCGTCGGTTAGAATGAAGACGTAATATCTAATTGATTGTGAATCGGAATTCACATTCCGATTGACGGAATGAATACATTTCATAATTGAACTCGTGCATGCGTTAAGAAAACGATAGATGGAGAAAATCAAACAGAGAGAGACATTACTCACCGGTTCAATATTCGAAGGAATCGCCGGCCGTTGTGCAGCTGAAGTGATAATGAATGAATGAAGAAGACGAGGACGCATACATACATGAATGAACGTGTGTATATATATATATATATATATATATATAGATTGATAAGAAAAGAACCTTGGAAAGTAATAATGAAATGCAGGCGAAGCGACACTTGCTGCCACGCCAGTGAGTAACTGCTCTAAGAAAAGCCTTGCTTTCAAGGGATTTATTGTTATTAGCTGTAACAAACTATTTTTCTGTTTTTTTGTTAAGGCATGTCAAAAAAATACAAAAATACAAAATTTACACCTTTAAAACTTTATGTAATAAATTATTTTAAATTAATTAAAAATTCAAATAATCTGTTTTTTTATTAAACAATATTTTTTAATAAAATCCCCAAAAAAATCATAAAAAAAAGATCAAACAAAATCTACAAGTACTAAAAGAAAAAAGAAAATTAAAAAGACAAAAAGAACTTCAAAAATAAGAAAATTGGGGTAAGTCATTGCAACTTCATTAATGAAAATATTAAAAAGTATATAAGAAAGAAAAAAGAGATAATATAATGGTAAAGAAAAAAGAGCAAATATCTTGCTTCATGATTTTGACAAATTCTATAAAATATTACCCTCAACTTATTTAAAATTTCTATACAAGTTAAACTTGTATAACTTCATTAAATAGGTAGAAAAAGGTTTATTTGGTTTAAAAAATATATATTTATTATTAATATACATTTCCATTCATCAAATTACTAAATTAAAATAAAATACCTTAATTTATTTTGTATAAAATTTAAATTTAAATAATAATAATTTAATCTAAATAATTCCAAAAAAACTCAATCTTTTTGTCAAATAATATTTTAATTTTAATTAATGATATAAACGGTATTCATATTAAATTGCATAATTTATGAAAAAATGTATGAGTTTAATGATTTATAAAAACTAGTTTAACTTTGGGTTATAATGCAAAATTAAAAAAAAATTATTGGGTTATTCTCTTAAATAGTTAATCTCGTTGTATTTTTTGTATTTGATGATAAAATAGATATTTATATTTTTTTAAAATTATTTTCATAACTTTGTTACCTAAATGTTTTGTTTGGATAGAGGTTATTTTAATAATTTGAATTATTTAAAAAATAATAATTAGTAGTACTTTTGACGAGGTATTTATTTATTTTTAAAATATTTATATTAATACAATAATAAATAATAATTTATAATATAATATATTTTAATATTTTAATTAATTAATAGAGTAATGTGATAAAAATAAAATGAATAAAATGATATTTTTTAGATTTAGTTATTAAAATAACTTAAACCAACCAAGCTCAATTTTCATATTTACATACATCCTTTCATATTTACATACATCCCCTTACCGTAACTGTTTATTTTGTGAAAAATGGGATAAGTGATGATTATCATTAATTTTGTGAGAAAAAGTGATATTGATAAACTGATTTAATTTTTTTAAGCACGCCACTCTCCATTCCTTTTAATTCATAATCTCTCTTTGCTTGCTTCACAAGTTATATATATATATTATTATATATGTGGTATGAAATTAAAACTTAGAACTTTGATGTGGAAATGACTTATAATATTAATAAAGTAATAAATCGTAAGAAGAGGTATTTGAAGAACTCAGAGTCTAACTATATATTAGAAACAGAAGTGATTACAATCGATAAGAAATTGTCTTATATACAAAATAAGATATTTTATATAATAATACATGATTATTTTAATAAATTATTTTCTTTATTTTTTTTTTGAAAAAGTTAAAACAATAGTTAATCTAGAATCCTTTTAATATTACTGAATTAGGTTGGGTTAAGGTTAACGGGCCAATGGTCTCTATAGCCCATTGTACTTTCAATCCATATGATTATATTTTCTTTAACTACTGAAAGAAAGAAAGTTGGGAAGAAGAATTAATCACATGGCAGGCACGTGAAAGAAGAAGAAGTGGTTGTACGGTTGAAGAAGTACGGCAAGACCCCACAACGTTCCACGATCATCGATCTTTCTTATTTCAGTCAACAATTATATTTATATTGTCAAGATTGAATATAAAATTAAAATTATGTATCTCAATAAAATAAAATAAAAGGATTAGGTGTGATCGAGGGCGGTTACATCATCTTTGCACGGAAGTCAAAGAAAGTATCTCACTCCTCAAATTAAATACCATCACATGATTGCAACCACTTCTCGAACCCTCTTAATTAAATAAATAAATAAAATCCCATCCTCCATTATTTCCAATATACGGTTTAAATTTATTTATTTTAAATTATTTAGCTAGTTTGGTTTGGTTTAGTTTGAAAACTGCATCTTATCAAATATTAATCAAAAAACCATTATTTAATCATTTTTTATTTTAGAATAAATTCATGAAGCAACACATTAATGTAGTATATTAGTTTTCTATATTAAAAATAATAATATTAGTGTTCAACCTGACTTATATAAATATATATGTATTTAAATAGATGACCATTTTAATTTAATATAATTTATATATATATATATATGTGTTAATCAATGAGTGTCACTTGATAGCAACTCAAAAACCCTTATCTTTTTTCCCGTATTAATCACGACTGTAAGCGTATTAATTAATTAATCGGGAAGAAGTTGCTTGGAAACAACACCATAGCGTGTCAAACATTGATTGGCCGAATATGTTGACTTTCTTAGACTACGTGTTTGATTGTTTGTCCCTTTTTCTTCTAATTCACACAACAGAAGTTGTCATTTTTGAATTTTCTTATTGCCAGCCTAACTATCTAATTAATGACACCCCCCAAAACCAAACAAGGTCTAACATGTTAGGCTAATAATCATACTCTCAATTAAAGACTACATGTATTATAAATACAATATTTACTGAATGTTGTTACAAAAATACAGAAAACAAGTTAAATTATGATTAAGAGATAAAAACAAAAAAAATTAACGTACATTTTTGTGTTTGTATGTGTGAATTGTGTATTGTGAAATTGTGATATCCCCCGCCCACAATATATGGACATGATTTGATCCCGGAAAATAGAAAAAAAACAAATGAATCATAAACAACAAATGAAAAAAAATAAATAAAACTCATTAATCAATCAATCGATCGATCAATTCTCCTTCGTTGATTTTGTTTCCATTGCTCGAATTGCGTTTTGATTTGCTCCGGCGCCGATAATAGAGCTGATGGCCGCCGCTAAAGCGGCGGTGAAGTTCGGATCAGATGTTATGGCGGCAGTGGCAGCGCTGAGTGTACTGTTACCGATCATCAACGTGTTGTTAGACGGTTGTTGTTGTTGTTGAAACTGTTGAACTAACGCTTGATTCAAATCTTGAGAGCTATACAAGCCGGAGAATTTTGATTGATTATAAGCCTGTTGGACCGTACCACCACCGGCCATGACCGGGAAGCTCGGGGCATGACCGGCAAATTGTGACTGATGAGTAGTCGACGGCCTCTGGAAAGGTGCGGGATTTGGAGAGTGTGTGAGGTCTAACGTGACGGTTGGAAATGGGGCCGATGCAGAAATAGTGGCCATGCTTGTTGAACAAGGAAGATTAATCGCTCGGGCTAGAAAATTCTGGTTCATTAGCCCGTCTGCACTAGCCATTGATCCGGAAAGTAACATACTGGCTGCAGCCGAGGTTGTGGATGCCATAGCCATTGCGGCCGGTGGAAGTGGGTGGTTATGAGTTCCCTCGTATGTTGTTATCAGGATTGACTTGTCTTCTGCACATCTTTGTACCTGTTTACGAACCGGGCAACCAACTGCCATAGTGCAACGATAATAAGCCCGTGGACACGGGTTTCCTTTTGCCATCTTTTGCCCATATTTTCTCCATTGACATCCATCGCTGATCTGCAAATTCATGAAATGAAATGTTATATTTTATTTGAAGTCAATATAAAGAATTAAAGCTAGATTTGGCAATATGTACATACCATGGTTGCTTCTGATCGGGCGCGGACAGACACTCGAGCTTTTCTCATGGTGGCTTCGGTAGCTTGATCAATAGCTTTAATTCCGGATGAGTTGAGTTTAGGAAGCTTGTTAGGACCACTCCAACCTTCCGATTCAGGACTTTCATCTCTAATTCCATTTCTCTTCGTCATTACTAATTGATCTGCCCTGTTTGGAGGGGTTGACCCAGATAACGTTCTCTCTTCCGACGAAGAAATATTAGTGGACGGTTCATGATGATGATCCTGATCTTGACCAGTTATGCTACTAGGACCCATATCCATGAATTGTCTTGGCACCATTGACGACTGTTTCTTCTTCTCTTCTAATTCTTTTTCTTCTTGTGATTTATCTTCATCAACTTTAATCTCGGTCTGCTTTTGCATAACTGAGAGATGCATATGTAGAGCGTTGTAATTGTAATTGACTTGGGCTAACATCTCTTTCAGCTTCTGATTCTCAATATTCACACTGTCTAGCTCGTTTTGTAATATCTCTATCTGAAAATACATTAATTAAATATTATTATATATGATAAAGAAAATCTGGGTAATTAAGAACTGGGTTGTGGGGGAATTAATTTAAGTAAAGTACCTCGCGTTTTGTTTGTTTATCTTCGTTATTATGAGATGAAATCCCCTCGTCCACCACCGTAGATTGATCACTTCGTGCATGAGATGTAAGGAGACGCAAACCAGTCTTCATTTGAAAAATAAATTAAAGAACGTCAATAAATTAATTATATGAAAGAAAAGAAAAAGATGTATGAAGTTATTACATTGACTTGGTTTGATAAATTGTTTTCCTTCTTGACATGGTGACGAAGGAGATCTGATTTGGATTGATGTGAGAAGAAGTCGACCTCCAAAGATCTTTTCCGATCAGATGTGGAGGAGGGTACTACAGCAGTACTATCTTGTTCTCCGGCGCCGGTGACCGGAAACTGGTGAGATTGAAACATGGTAGTAGGTCCTCCTAGTCTAGGAGTCAAAGAAACCAAGTTTGAAGAAGATTGGATTAAGCTTGTATTGTGTTGTTCTAAATCAAGGGTTAGTCCCCATTCTTTTCCCATATATGTTGATTTGTTTGTGA
The DNA here is from genome assembly GCF_907164915.1 of Impatiens glandulifera. Lineage (NCBI taxonomy): Eukaryota > Viridiplantae > Streptophyta > Magnoliopsida > Ericales > Balsaminaceae > Impatiens > Impatiens glandulifera. The sequence continues at coordinate 36,607,307 of NC_061870.1, forward strand.
TAGAGTTTAGAAATGAAAGTAGGGAACAGAGTCTTCTTAAAATGCAGAGAGGGAGACTATATATATAAAAAACAGAGTTGAGGATTTATAAAAGTTAGCGTAAGCAGGTGCGTCAGCTTGATGGACGGACAGCTGGGATGGTGGGGCACCCTAGCCAGTCAAGGGTATAAAACCTTTGGGAGAGGGTTTCGTGTGTATTTCGTCTAAGACTGAGTTTGACTGCTTCTTAATTAATCAGATCCGAACAAGTTCATTAGACGAAGACCGAAGACGAATCGATAATTTAGAAAAATCGCCAACCGCCCCGTGCCATGCGGCGGGTTCCACGTGACGAAAATGAAAAAGCCCACACCGAACCTCTTTTTCTTTCCTGATTACATGAAGTCAACTAATTTGACGGCAGGCCAATACTTTTATCATCTTTTCATTACAAAGATAAGACTCTATTCTACCGTCATTTAATTAAATAAATACAATTTTTTATTGTTATTTTTATGTTAAGCTAAGTTAATTCACATTGATAAAAGATAAAAGTGGTTTTATGAGACTAATTGTTAAATGTAATTTCATATATATATATATATATATATACATGAACATTTTATAACTTAATGGGTCGTATCTTCGGCCCATTTAATCATATATAATAATAGAATATCAACTAATATAACATAGTCTAACACCGCTCCTCAAATTGGAGCATGTAAATCACAGATGCCCAATTTGGATCTAAAATGGTCGAATAATTGTTTTCCAAGAGACTTAGTGAGAATATCAGTCAATTGAGAAGTCGTCGGAAGCAACAATAGTCCCATCCTGGATATGATCCCGTAAGAAATGTAAATCCACTTTAATGTGCTTGCTACGTTCATGAAACACTTGATTCTGAGTCATATGAAGAGCTGATTGACTGTCTGAGTACACATTTATACCCGATTGAGGTACTCCGAGGAACACCATGACCCCTTGTAGCCACTTTAACTCACAAATCAAAGCTGCTAAAGATCGATATTTAGCCTCAACGGAAGATAAGGTCACAATTGGTTGTTTCTTGGACTTCCAGGACACGAGAGAAGAGCCAAGAAACACCAACCACCCAGTAACCGATCTGTGAGACTTGGGACATGATGCCTAGTCCGAATCGCACCATCTAGATAACCGAAGATCACAATCACTCCTCAAGAGTATACCCTATCCTGGGGCATTCTTCAGATATCTCACAACCCGTAATGCTGACTGATAGTGATCCTATAATGAGTCATGCATAAACTGAGATAATATATGTAAATAGTAAGCTATATCAGGTTTTGTGAAAGACAAATATATAAATCTCCCCACCAACCGTCGATAGCTCTCCGAATCCTCCATCTGCGCACTCACTAACTCCCCCAACTTATGATTCTGCTCCATAGGAAAACCAACAGGCTTATCACCCAGAAAACCACACTCGAAAATAATATCTAGAACGTATTTCCGTTGACACAAAGAAATTCCCTCAACACTCCTGGCAACCACAACCCCCAAAAAGTACTTCAGATCTCCCAAGTCCTTCATATGAAAACATGATGATAAATATTGCTTGAAAATCTCTAATGTTCCCAAATCACTCCCTGATACTATCACGTCATCCACATATATCAAGACATGTAAGACATCATCACTACTCACAAAGAAAAATAGATAATGATCCGAACGAGACTAAATAAAACCATAAGAAAGTAAGGCAGTTGTCAGTTTGGCAAACCAACAATGAAGCGCATGTTTTAGTCCATAGAGAGACTTACGCAGGCGACACACTTTGTTGGTATGACCGAACTAAAAACCTGGTGGTAGACGCATGTATACTTCCTCTGTCAGATCACCATGGAGAAAGGCATTATGCACATCCATCTGGTGTAAGTAGGGTTGTAAATGAATCAAATATTTTTGATTCGATTCGGCATTCGTATTCGAATTTTGATATTCGTATTTGTAATTTTGTGATTCGAATTCGAATAAAAATATTCGATTCGATTCGACTAATAAACGAATACGAATACAAAATCAAGATATTCGATTCGATATTCGCTAATATTCGATTAAATATTCGATTATATATATCAGTAACGGGCGTGTCTGTAACGAATGGTAACGGGCGTGTCTGTAACGAATGGTAACAGTTTTATTTGCCGTTACAGATACTTATCAGTAACGGCTTTTGATACTTTCAATAACGGTTTTCGCCCTTACTGATACCTCTTTTTTACTAGTATATACCATTTTATTAATTTTAATTTTATAAATATTATTTATTCTAAAACCCTAGTATATATATATATATATATATTTCTTCGGTTGAAAACTTAAAACCCACATCTAGTCATTCTGCTGCCAATCACTCAAAACCTACCACCGCTTTCATCTCATCTCTTCTCTAGTCGACGTTACTTTGATCGCCGCCGCCGCCTCCATGTAGTTCTCTTCTCCGCTCGTCGTCTTCTCCATCGACACTACTCCAGTGATTTCTCCGGTGAGTCCTTTTCTTCTCCGGCCATGTATTTATTGACCAGCTGTAACCCATATCTAATATCACTATTAAATATTGTACATCATTTAGAATATAGATATTTTTTTTTAACATTTTAAGCTCTATTTACATATTTGTTATGAAAGGGGGAGAAAATTATGATCGAGATAAATGATGATGAATGTGATGGTGCCTTGCGAATTGAGAATGTGAATGTTGATGGGGAGAAAGATAAGAAAGAAGGTAAAGATGATGAAGTTGAGGAAAATAAGGGGCATTTTGAAAAGAAAAAGAGAAAGAAAGTTTCTAAAGCTCATACCGAATTCATTGAAGTGATCGGAAATGATGGAAATTTTAAGTATCAATATATATATTGCAAAAGTCTTCTTTCTATGCCAACTACCGGTACAACAAGTCATATTTGAAATCACTTGAAGAGGTGCGTGCAAAAGAAAATGCACACTGAAAAACAAAAGACATTGCAATTTCAGCCTTTCAAATCCAAGTTTGAGATGAATCCTTTGTGAGATGGTAAATATGATCATGTGAAGCAAAGAGATGCCATTGCCCATTGGATTTTAATGAATAAGCAACCGTTTAATGTTGTAGAAAGTTTTGGTTTTACTTTCATGTTGAGTATCAACCAATCACTATTTGAAAAAATTTCTCGTGCCATGTCAAAGAAAGATGTCATTAATGTATATGACATAGAGAAGAAAAAATCAACATGAAATGGAGGCGGTGGTAGGTTTTCAGTGATTAGCAGCCGAATGACTAGATGTGGGTTTTAAGTTTTCAACCGAAGAAATATATATATTTACTACGGTTTTAGAATAAATAATATTTATAAAATTAAAATTAATAAAATGGTATATATAAATATATATATATATATAATCGAATATTTAATCGAATATTAGCAAATATCGAATCGAATATCTTGATTTTGTATTCGTATTCGTTTATTAGTCGAATCGAATCGAATATTTTTATTCGAATCGCAAAATTACGAATACGAATATCAAAATTCGAATATGAATACCGAATCGAATCAAAAGTATTTGATTCATTTACAACCCTATATATGATTTGGGGATCAGTTTCATTCTTCTTATGCAAAAATGTTATTTATTCTTGTGAGATATTGTATTTTATGTAGAAAGTAAGATTATAAAGTCTTATTCTATCTTCTCATTATTTGTGAGGTAGCAAAATATGTCTAAGTCTTCTCAATGTTAGTAATATAAATAGTGTTTGAATTGTACTTGTCAATGTTTGAATATTTTTCATTGGAGCATGTAAAATTTCTTAATATATTTCCTAATTTTTATTGAATTTGTTTATATTTTATACTTTTCCTTTCAATACAATTTGTCATATGTTGTGTCCCATTTGTATTGTAATGCAGTTAATTCTTCAAATTCAACATACTAACGTCTCTCAACAAACTTATATATCATTTTTTAATTTCTCTATACAAATATTACATCAATTCAATTTGGAAAATAATTTTAATGGTATGTTTTATGTTAGTTTTCAATTTGTTTTTTTTTCAACTATATAAATAATACAAATTCAACTATTTATAACATATTAGAATAATTTAAATGTAAATAGTTTGATTAAAAGATTAAGTGGCATATTGAAGTTCAATTAAAAAGTTGAAGTTAAGTCGGTGCATGGTAGGATCTGGCCTTCTTTAAAATAAAAATAAAATAAATTAACCATTTATTATTTAATTTGTAATATTAAATTGTTCTACTACTCAACCATTTTCTTTATCAAATAAGAATATAAAAAAACCATTTTACTTTATTAAATTATCCTACTCATCTTTTGTGGGTTATAATTAGTTTTTAAGTTCAAATTTTATTATTTAGCAATATTTTAGTTGTTCAAACTTCTCCTCATACAATGAATCAATTTAATATGCTTCTTTTTCCATTAAAATGGTGAAATTTTATAACAGAAAATAAATTATTATTTTAAAAATAAATAGAAGCTATCTTTTGTAGAGAGAAAAAATTATTATTAGAAATATTTTCTTAAATTAAATGAAATAAAACATTTAAACTAAAATCAAACAACATTTTTAAAATGTGTATTTACTATTACAAATTTACATAGAAATGTGGACATGTCCCTCAGTAGATTTGGATAAAAAATAAGGAAAAGAAAAAGATATTAACACTTTCCCAATCAAGAAAATTTGTTTATTTCAATTATATAAATAGTTAGTCATACTAATATTTGTAAGTTTGCAACTAGTTGTTATTTATAAACTTATTAAACATGCATGTTTAAATCACGCATTATTCAATAATATCAATGAGTAATAATTATTTTTAAATGTTATGATATGTATTTAAACATTTTGTAAATTCTGAACGTGTTTTTATTTCAATATAACTAGTATAATATTATTTAAATATTTTTAATTACTTTTATGACAAAATTTTCAAAAAGAAAAAATCATTGACCAGTCAAAAAGAGGAAAAAGACACAATGGCAGCCAAGCCCAAGTTGGGGACCCATTGTGTGAGGCAAGAAGTAGACCAAACTATTATGTTTTTGACAACTCTAATCCCATTGGTTTAATTTCAGAAAGAGCAAATAAAATAAAAAAAAAACATTTTAATATATAAACTATTATTACTAATTTAAGAGTTTGTGACATACCTTGCTTAATTTAGTTATATCGGTTAATGTCAATGATTATGATCCAGGTTTTAATCTTGATTTCATCCCAGGCCCAGGGTTTGTTTATCTGATTGTTTGTTCTTGTTTAAGTTTTTTTTTATTTATTTATAAATTTGTGGAATTTAATATGTAGACACATAATTATTTTAAAGTCTAACTATGAAATTATATATTTCTTAATAAAAATAAATTAATGTTTGAAAAAATATCTCTACCTTGAAATGTGAGATGAGGTGAGGTGCACCATAATTCAACGGCTTACGTTCTTTCCCAGCTATATATTCAACTTAATTGATGACTTATGAATTATTATTATTATTATTTTGTAATACAATTCCTAGCTCAATCCCACTCTCATTTTTGGACATATATCATCCCGGTATATAATATAATAGTCTTATTATTTATTTTTAACTATTTAGTAATAATGTGTGCTCAACTACCCAAAGAAAAATAAAAGTCAACAAAAACAAAGTCATCAAGTATAATAATAACTTGTAACTCCTTAAAATCTTAGGATTTTGCAGTCATGTAAATATTTTTCTTTTTCTAGAAAGGAAAAAGAAAAAAAAAAACTGTCTCATTTAGAGTTTGTTTGATGTTGAGTTATTTAGGATTATTTTTTAATATTATTTGATGAAAATGTAGTTTATATAGATTTTCAATTGGTTGAATTTTTATTTTGATAGATAAATTTTAGTGAATTGATTTTGAAAAAAAAATATGATGTGATTTATTTTTCATAAAAAAACTTTAAAAAGAACCATACTTAAGCCAAAATAAACATGGGAAGATTTTTTTGTTGTTGGATATATATATACATGTGTATCGATTTGCTACAAGAATTACAATTTACATTGAAATTATTTGATTTTATTGTGGCATAGAATTGATCTATTGGTGTAGATTTGTACGGGAATCATGAATATGATAAAAGTTGCAACTACTAAAAATGTGAATTTCAAACAAATATCTATAGCTAACTATTTATTCAACTTCTTTAGGATAAGGATGTCACATCTCCTCACAAGAAATTTTCCGAATTTCCCTGATCCACTTATTTGCCCAATGAAATTTGACTTTTACATATAATATTTATAAGATCATTTGAAATTTAGGAACGATAATAGTCGTGAAAACAAAAAAAAATTCCAAAGAGGTTTGACTGATTCAACTCTAATAGCTAGAGTAAACATAAACAATACCGAGTGACTTAGTTATAAAAATAATATTTAAGTCTTTTTTTTTAAATAGTCAAATAATTAATATATCATAAGTTCGATTTTATTTTAAAATGTTATTATTGGTAATCTAAGATCAAGTTATTTTTTGGGAACACTATAAAAAATTAATTTGATTTTTTTGGGATATTTGATTTAATTTTTTTTTTATCACATAATATATTTTTTAATTATAAAATCAATTAATTTAATTTTTTTAATAAACTTTTTAAATTTAAATAAATATAATTTTAATAATTTAACTTAAAAATAATTTCAATAATTTAATTTTTCATTGCAAATATATATGTCTTCTTTCTTAATAGATGTTTCACCAGATTAAAAAAGTAATTAACCCAAGATCAAACAAGCTCTAATTAGTTAAAATAAAATGAAGGATTGGTTGTGAAATTTACCAATCCTCTCTGACCATTGATAAGTCGGACATGGAATCCATCAAAATCATGGAATTTCTAAAACCCTTCGTATAAATTATATTCCCTTGAGATAAACTTAGGACCTAAGAAAAGTAAAAAACAAACAAGGAGAGATCAAACCGGGGGCGCCTAAAGATTGGGATTAAGTAATTACACTTCTGTTTCTCTTTTCATTAAATTACATGATTCAAAATTCAAATATATACATGTCATGCACGTGTTTCAACTAAAAATTAGTTTATGAAATTTTTGATTAAACTAATTAAGATGAAGATATGAAATACAATTAAGTAAGTCATACTCTTGACTAGAAATTAAAGGACAATTATATTTATAGCATGTCCCACGGTTTTCAAATCGAACATTTTGAACAGGGATGAGTCGGGATAATATTTGTGTTCCCGTCTCAACTCTGCCATTATTTCACCCCAAACTCTAATAAACATAATTGAACATATTATATTTATTCTTCATATTTGATAAGAGTGATAAGTTTACTTCGTTATAAATTTTCAATATACATAATATTTTATTATAATTTTATAAATATTTTTATAAATATTTTTTTAGATAATAATGGTGTTTGTGAGGATTTCCCGAAAACGAACAAGACTGAAATGTGAGTAAAAAAAATCCCGAAGTAAGAATGGTAAAGACATTCCCCGCAATATTCTGTTATTGAATTTGGAGTAACAATTAATATTTCTAACTATTATCATTTATATTTTTTAATAAAAAGAAATATAATATTTTTAATTATTTAATCACTCAATTGATTAAAAAAATATTAAATATTTTAATTCTTTTTATAAAATTTAAATTATAAATATAAAAATATTTAAATCATTATTTTTATTTAATAAAATATGATTAAATTAAATAAATAAAGAGAAGAGGGGGAGGTATGGAAGAGAAAGATCCCTTTCTTACAGGCAAGGAAAAATTGAAAATTAGTGGAAGACAAAAAGAGGGTTGACTACTTAATCGATCAGATCTCTCTTTCTTTCTTTTGCATGGCGTAGAAATTATAATTTGCGTTCATTTGATTGGTTGGCCTCGTTTTCTCAAGTCAAGTCTTGTTTGGAATGAATTATATTATAATGTAAAAAGTGATAGATGAATATAATATAAACGAAAAAAAAAATTATTTAAAGATTTGTAATCAAATTCAAACAAGGCTTTACGGCAGATGGAATATCTTTGATACCTCTTTCCTTTCACATTGACGGACGAATAACTAAATATAAAATTAAATTAATAATTATTATTAAATATATCGATAGGACTGTTTGGCATGTTCCGTGGAAATTTTGTAGACCCGTGAAGATAAATGAAATCAACTACTCTCTCTATTTTTAGGAATAAGTTGGATTCAGCATTTACTCAAACAAACAAACAAACGGGCCCTACCGCGTTTCCGCCCTCCTCTTCTCTCTTATTCTAGAGATTTAAAAACTCATACAAGTAATACAAATAAGTCACCCAAAATGAATAATTTTATTCGGATTAAAAAAAATCTATTAATATACATGGTCATTTAAAAAAAAAAATGTGACAAAAAAAATCTATTGAGGTAAACAAGTCACTCGGTAAAAATAAAATATATGAATAATAAATTAAAAAGAGAATGATCACATAGAGAAATCAATAGAATGAATCAGGAATAAAAGAGAAAAAGAAAAGACCAACTTAATTTATTAATTTAATTTTATACTGAGAAAAAATCAGTAATCAAATTTTGAATCAGCAAAAGAGAATGCATAACTTTAATATTTGTCGAGGTAAAATTTTGAAAAAAACTTCATATCATTAGAAATTTAATTTCTCTTTATTAATTATTACTTAATACAAAATTTAAACTAAAGTAGTTGAATCAATTTAAATGCAGTTTTAAATGCTGCATGCATTAGAGCATTATTCTTTTTTTTGAATTATTTTTAAACTTTAGCATCCCTTGCTCTTCTATATATGAAGTCTTTCTGTAAACAAATGAAGGCTATTAGCCGATTAATTAAGCCACGTTTAGGTCGGACAATATTGAATATTGATTATTATACCATATTTCTAATACAACTTATTATTTAATTATGAAACTGACAATTAGGTGAATAATTAGCAATTATTTAATTTGAATAAGAAAATGAAACTATTTGTAAGAATATAATTGGCTGGAGACAACCTTTCTTTTTCTATTTGCCCTATTAATGCCAACATTTAGTTATTAATTAGTTTTTTTTTCTTCAAAGCTTATTTCATACTAAATAATTAACAATTATTTTTTCAGAATAAGAACATGGAAGTATTTGTAAGAAATAAGTTCTTTTTTTTCTTATAACAATGTCAAACTTTCATATATCAAAATGGAGTGAACTTCACAAAGAAAAACAAGAATATGTTGGAATAATAGAAAGAGAAATTGTATTCGAATAATATATTTTGTTACCTAAGTTATATCTAATATATAAATATTATATTAGACTTATAAGAAATTAAAACTAATATAGTATTAATATTATCATAATATAATATCTTTTATATATATATATATATATATATATATATATATATATTAACAATCACATTTCAATCACAAAGTTTAAATAAATATTTAAACTTCTAACAAGAAAATAATAGAAAAACCAATTAAACAAAAAGGTAAGAACACAAAAATTGACATCTTGAGGTAACCAATTCACATATCATTTTAAAGACATTTGGTGCCATGACGAGAAGTTTAAACTATTCCATATTACAACACGGACGGTTAGTCTCGCTCCATGTGTTAGCCACATTTCTCTTAAAATAGTTCAATCGTTTTCTGTTTGTGCTAAAACTTATCGCAGATGACTGTCTCCCAAGGTACAATTCTGCACTGAAATTACTACGCATCGAACTTGATCAATGTACCTAAATCACAATTACTGAGTTTCACACAGAAATGGTCGAGTCAAGAAACTCAAAAAATGCTCACAAAGAATAGTCACAAAGATCAGAAAGACTTTTAGAAATCTAGAGTGAGAAATTGTAAAATGATGTGTAAAGAATAATACACGTTGAATGAATAATTTATAATTGAAAATTAAACTCATAATCAATTTTTTAATGCAATAGGTACTAATCCATTACAATAAGTATTTGGTAGTTACATGCATCCTCCAACAATAAGTATTTATAAATTGTCTCATCTAACAATAAGTATTCTTGTTTGTCTTTTTATCATCTTTTCAAGTTACATTCAAACAATAAGAATTTTGTAGTTATAATAAGAATTAACATCATTTGTTAATTACCTCATTCAAATCATTAATGTTAATTATAACAATTAATAAATTAATTTTCATTTGAATTTTATTTGGATTAATTTCACTTTAATTCACAAATTTGGTATGAATTTCATTTGGATTAAATTTCACCATTAATTCACATTTAAATTTGGTGTAAATTTTATTTGTCTAAATATTATTTCCGTTTAATTAATAAAATTAGTTAAATTTCAATAAGTTCAACTTGGGTTAATTATAATTGCCTATAATTTTGGTGTTTGTAACAATATTTCATATTAAACTAATATTTTGATTTGTTCTTTTAAATGAATCATATGAAATTTTGAAACCATTACTTTGTGAATTTTGAACATGAATTTGTATATATGCTCTTCTATGCTATTTGTATTGTTGGTAGAGAGTTTTTAAAATAAATTTTAAATAATTTAAAATAATTTGATTGATGTCGATTCTGAAGGTGTTTTTTTTAGTAAAAAAATTTGAAATGTATGATTATGAGAGTAAATAAAAATTATGTTTGATTTTTTATATAATATTTGTTTTATTTACTTAGAGTTGGATCATTATTCATTAGTCATCAAATCCATGGATAAGTAAGCTCAATACCAATTAACGTTTGGGTAGTGAATTATATAGGAAGAGAAGGGACATGGAAGGGAATGACCTCGTTTTGTTTTGGAAGAATAAAGAAAAAAAATTATTATATTTTTTCAGGCAATTAATGCTAGTAATTCATTCTCCCAAAATATATATATATATATATATATATATATATATATATATATATATATATATATATATATATATATATATCTTTTTTTTTATACATTATCCCGTCACCCAAAACTGAATTTAATACCCTGTGTTGGGCTTTACATATTACGTATCACATATAATATGGGCCTTTTGTAATATTATATGGACAATAACTTGTGGGCTTTTAATTTACTTTCTTACATACTTAGTAATCACAGTAAATTTAGAAAGAACAGCCCAATAATACTTAATAACCCTGTATTTTTTATTTTAAAATCTTGAGTAGAATATATAGGGTATTTGGGGTACCCGACTAATTAATCTGACATGGAATAGAGATTTGGGTTCCTACAAGGGTCGGGTATTTGCAAATCAACCGGGTTGAGTTTCTATGTTAATTTTAGACAAGTTCATTCCCAATAATGTCTTTAATTGATATTGTTACATTGTCAAATTAATATTTATTTTGAAAATTATATATAGTTATATATAAATAAAACAAAATGTAGCATGTACGTACTTAATCACTTAAATTGGTAATTAAGAAAAACACAAAAATGAAATAATCATAAAGTTTGAAGAAATAAATTGGTAATTGATAGATCGAGTACTAGCTAGCTACTAGCATGATTTTCCGGAAACACAAGGAAGAGGGCCGGCTTGAGATGTAAGAGAAGGAACGGCAGAACCGTCGGCGACGTTGAAGGATTCAGAACGCAAGTAGGAAGGAGCGATGGTTCCATATCCCGACTGTACAAAATAGGCTCCGCCGACGAATTTGTCACGAGAAGACCTCCATTTCCAGTTTGACCACCCACTCTTAACCTCCCTCTTTGTCACCTGCATGCATGCATGCAAACGTAATTATTAATTAAATTACTTCATATCCTCATAGCCCGGCCCGGCCCAGATTAGACCAGCCCAGCCCATGATCAGGCCCAGCCCAACACAAGTAATTAATAATTTGAACCTGTTTGGCAGTTGGGTTATTTGGAGCGACAAAATAATTGCCCTCACTAAAGATGGTGGGATTAGCACTTCCTCCTATTGCATACATTTCCCATTCATCGTACCGATTGTTTGCCACGTGGGCATACCCAAATCTCACCCTGCATGCATGCATGCATGCGTTAATTATCAAATTAATCAACTAGTAATTAATTAATTACCTACGATAATTAATTAATTATAAATTAAACCTTGGCATTCTTTGGACAAGGCCAGCCCCAAAACGGTTGAAAACAACCGTAACTTTAATAGCCTTATCTTCTTTGTTGTTGTCATTGTGTCCGAATAACATCACCTTCCCGTGCCCAAAACAAATTAAGTAATAATTAATACGAAGAAATATTCGAAATCATGCATGATACGTAATATATTACACGTACCTTGTCATGACGAGTGAAATAATTGTTAGATATAGTAATAGCGGTGGAAGCATGAATAACATCAATTAATCCGTCAGTGCATTTCGCTAGAAAGCAATGATCAATCCAAATATTAGTAGACGCAAACACATCGATGCCATCTCCGTCGGAACCCTGACGATGACCTAAATGGTCCGGGCTGTTCCTGACAAGACCCGATTTCCCGGGCTTACAATCGTGAATGCTAATCCCATGGATGATCACGTGACTCACACGTTGAATTGTAATACAAGGTCCATAAGCTATCTCCACTTTTGCTCCTCTTCCATCAATTGTCTTGTAACTATTCATAAGCAATTCATTCTTTAGAGTTATAACCATATTCTTACCAAATATTATCCACAATGGCTTCGTTTGGATAACACCATATCGTAATGTCCCCGGTTTTGGGTTAACCGGATCGTCGGATGGGTTCGTGACGACATAGATGGCCCCGTATTTCCCTCCCACGGCTCCTCGTCCGAAACCGACCGCACAATCCGCCAAGGCCCGACGGTTTGCCGCCCAATTAGTTTTGGACCGCCAACACGAGTCAATTTTGTTTAAAACCTTTTTAGTTGAGGTTGTTGGTGCATAATAGTTAGCAGCATCCAAATAGCAAATTTGATAGGAAATGATAATAGATAGAAGCAACAAGAAATAATTAGAGGACATTGTTGAAATTGAATGTAGGGAAGAATGTGTAGATTAATTATTTGTAGACTAGAAAAAACATGAAGAAGGTGGAAGTCACGATTTATATATATTATATTAATGTATATAATTAATTAGTTATATATATTGGCCATCTTGCAATGGAGAAGAAGAAACGTGGGTGCACGGATAGAGAGCATATATAGCTAGAGAACTTGTATTGTTGACTAATTGAATTCTTAATTAATTGACTAGTCATGTTTATTCAAATTATATTTAGAAGAAACAATTCAAGTGATTAAAATTGTTTTTTTTTAGTAAAAAAATCTTAAAATGAGACGACCCCGATCATGCATCCTCCCCTACAAAAGTCGTCCATACTAACAATTTTGATTTTCCTTGAGTTTATTAATCCGTACAAATATAATTAATTAATGCAAAAGATATTTGTAGATAGGAGTGGATCATGCCCTATTTATAGAGAAGAAATGGTCTAGTGTGACAAATGAGTTGTGCACAACAACAAAAATTGAAGTGCATGCATTTGCAACTTAAATAACTTTATAACATTTAATAACAATATCAAGTTTCACAAAAAAAAAATAGAGACATAAAATAACCAAATAAAATAACAAAAATTAAAAGAACAGAGTAATTAAGAAAATCCAACTAAAAACACTCTAAATTAAGGTGGAATCATGATGATAGAGAGTTGGATTATAACTTAAAAGGGAAAAAAATAGGGAGATGTAATACAAAATTGCAAATTGCAATTCATATGGCAACCTTATATACTACTAAAGATTAAACGTTTAATTGGAACTGTTTTAGTAACTTAATATATTTATTTTAAAATAATTTACTTTAAGGTTTGTTTGGATCGGAATTATTGTTATAACCTGAATTATTTGAAAATAATGATCGAGGGTGATTTTAAAGAAATATAATTTTTTTTTTTGATAAAAATACTTAAAATGTATTAATATACAAGTATAAAATAAATAATAATAATTTAAAACATAAAGTATTTTAATATATTTTTTTTTGTAATAAATTGAATGATATAATAAAAAATATAGGAGTGAATTATTTTTTTTTTTGGATATTGGTTATTTAAATAACCTAACCTAGGCCTTACTTAAGGTTTTTGAAAGATAACACAATATGTAAAATGAGTTTTACAATTTTTATTTACACAATTAATTAATTAAATATTTTTTAATAAATTCTAAACATGAATAATTAAGGTTTCAATTTTGATGAGAATTAATGAAAACGTGGGTTACATAAAAAATTGACGAGTCAAATTAATATGGGAATATTTAAGTTGACTAAATTATATTAATTTAATCACATAGTAATTTTTATTTTCATTTTACCATGTCTTTTTTCTCGATCACTAGCCTATCTATATTTAATATTCCTCCTCTCTTTATTTTACATTCAGAAAATTGTGGTAAAGAATATATATATAATTACATTATGATAGGGTTTATAATATAAATTTTTTATTATAACTTTTAGATATATTTTTTTTCAGATGATGACAACTTCTGATAGAGTCTTCCGGTCGACCAACAAAAGCATGTTATCATAAGCCTGTTGACGATAAGATGGGTGTGGATGTTCACAACAATATTGGGAGCTTTTTATTATTATTTTTTTTATCAACTAGATATTAATTATATATAAATATATTTGGACTATTTAATTTGGAAGCTTCAATTATTAATTATGGACTATTTACATGTCAACGTTATAAATATTTAAATGCACTTGGTTATGAGTTTCTATGTACTATAAACTCGACTCCACTATCAATTCATTAATTATTATTATTATTATTATATTTACTTTATAGATACACATATCCTTAATGATGCTATTGCTTTTGCGATTGATCAAGACAAGACAATACACTTTATAATAATAATAATTAAAAAAGTTCGGCAAAAGTAACTAGAACTGATCAGTCTCATTTTACTGTCAAATATCCTTTTATTCATTTCTCTAGCTTAAACAGTATTATTTAAACAACCCACTTAGGCCTCCCAAAATCTAATCTAAAAATGGAGAGATAAATATCCCATAATGGAGATTAATGACACTCTATAATAAGGCTTATATTTTCCCCACAAAAGGAACAATTAATGTTAAAATGAAGTGCCCCCACTTACTTTAGAACAAATTAAGCTAAATTTACAATGAAAAAAATTGACGATGATATCATCTTTTAGTATACATTTACGCAAAAGCTCATTAATTTTTAGAAAAATACTATATCACATCTCATAATCCATTTCATAATATCATTGTATGAATCATTTTTAAAAAAATACTACATCAAATTTTCTCCCAATAGAAATACCTAATGTATCGGTCTCATTTAAAAAAAAAAAAAAAAAGTATTTAATAGAAGGTACTCTATCTTATATTTTAGACACTTCTTCAAGAATATGAGAATTAGTTGACTCAACAATAATATGAATAACAAACATTTATCATATTGTTACATTTTGACGTAATTTAAGAAATTGATAGACATTCTATTATTTAAAATGCTAACACGCGCAAATTTATAACATTTGAATTTTAGACATAAACTCTTACTACTAATCTATTATAGTGTATGAAACTCTTTCTTGTTAACAAATCTCATGTTAGCCCTAGCTAGTAGCTTAGTGTTACAATACTTGGAATTAAATCATCTTCTATAATTGGTTAGAAAAATGAATATAATTATATATTTAAAACCAAGAGGCAAAACGTGTACGCCACACGCTGAGTTGTTGTTGAGGACACCAGCCAAGACCCCAACAACATCAAGACTTTTTGTCACTAAATAAATAAAAACATTTATATTATTCTTTCTTCTTCTTATCTATAAACATAAAGTAGTGACTGTTTGAAAACTTTTCATCTAATCATCAATAAATCTATAAGTCTTTCCACTATATATATATAACCCCATTTCTATATGGATATATATGCATATATAATTCTTTTTTCTTATTATTTATATTAATTGAGATTATTATATATATTATCACATGTATGCATAATTATTTGATATTTTTGTACATTTCTAAGTTTAAAATATGAAGAGGAATACAAATTTCTAAACAGGTCATCATTTATATGTAACATATATACATAATGGTTGTAAAAGAGAATCTTGATTTTTTAAAACATTAAAAACAAAACTAATTAATAGCAGAAAATACCTGAGTTTAATTACTTAGGGCTGACGGAGGGCAATATATTGTTAAGGCATTTTCCTATAGCTAGGAAGCTAGAATAGATAGGGGCCTAGCTAGGGCATAGTAGAGGCCATGGTTGACTAACAATTGCACCTTTTTATTAACGTAAAAGGCCAGTCAAGACTAGCAAAGGGAGAGTTCTATTCGAATCAACCCTTGTAAATTATGACATTGATGCCGCCACTCACACACAATAAGGGCATTATCCAAATTATTTGACCATAAACTATAACTTATACACGCCCCCACTATAAGCTAGCTACCTTATAATTAATATTGTCAAACCCCAACCCAACAAAACTAATTACCCATTTTCTTATTCAATCTTTGTTCAAATTTATAATCAATTAATGCCTAATGCATAATTAATTAATATCCCAACAATTAATTAAAAATCTTAATTATAATGCTTCATTAATAATGACATACAACACAAAAGATTTCAAGAGAGTTTTTATTTTCTCCATCAACGAATTAAAAAAAAAAATCACACACAAAAAGTACAAAGAAAGAATGAATGAACAAAGACAAATTAATTAAAAACCGAAATTTGAGAAAAATAATGAAACAATTACCACGTTAATTAATTGTTCTTGTCCTCCTTAATGGCCATAATGGCACATTCCATAGGCACACTTAGTCCCTTTCTTGCACTTGTTGCCGCACTTACCACAATTGTTTTTGTCCTTCAATGGCTGAATGCATTTCCCTTTACAACAAACTTCCATGTACTTACATTTCTTTCCACATTTTCCACAATTCACCTTGTCTATCTTCACATTCACGCACTTCTTTTTGCAGCAATCTGGCCCCGGGCTTCCCTTTGTACGACAAACCCTAGGGTACTTGTTGCATGTCATCGGTGGACGCCAATCTTTTTGGCTAAGAAACCGGCTAATACCTCTAAGAGATATTAACGTCTTCTCTTCCTTAACTAACACCTCATCGTCATCAACACGAGATTCTTTTTCAACTTTTGTTGCTAAAGAAGTGGCCACAAGAGCCATTAGGAGTATCATAGCCCAAATGAAGAATAAGGTTTTCGAGCTCAACTTCATGGTGTCCTCGTGTTGAAGATAGACTTGATCAAATATCGACTTTGGTGAGAAAAGAGGCCCGAGACCAATGATCGATAGATGATGGATATCGGGAAACAAAGTGTGATGTTTATATAGCTAGCAATGGAATAAGGGAATTAAATTTTAAAATACATCTAGATTAGTGATCAGTTCATGTACTAATTAAGTACTAGTTGCTAGTTAAAATATGACAGTCAATTTTTATTGATCAATTAGAATCGTGCTTGTTTGGTGGTTAAAATAAGTCAAAATATTAAGACATGCTTGCACGAGCTCTAAGTTGAATTTATTCTAACTCTCTAGCTCTATAATATACTTCTTTCATTTATTTTATTTTTTATACAGAAAATATCAAATCCTTAATTAATTATTAAAAAAAAAACTAAATTCTTCCAATGAAAACAATCTGTCTAAAGTAACTTTGGCCACCACCATATGAATGTCAAATGTTAGTGCTTCTCCACAGTAACCACCTTACAATTAAAGAAAAAAACACTTTACAAACGAAAGCTAAGTTTTTCCAATATTGATTTTAATATATATATATATATATATATATTAATTTATGTGAATTGTAATATAAATTTAAATTCAGATAATCTTGACATGTAACAGACGAGGCGGCCGGATCGATGCTAGATCCCACCTTCAATGGCAAATAGGCAAATAGATAGATAGATAGCTAGGGTTAGTACTTTTCCACTTAGAACCAAATCTAAAAAAGTATGTATATATATACGCAACCATTCCAGATTTATTTGTTTTTGTGAACATTAATTAATTATTTTTTCAATATTTAAATACAATGGACACGATATTTTAGAGGAATCAAAACGATAGAAACAAAGTGAACATTTGATTAATTATTAGCCTACCAAAAATAAATAAACTTGGGTAAAAGAACTTTAAAAATATCTATTATGAACACTGTATATGATACAAAAATATATCTTCACAAGCTCAAACTCATGATGACCATTATAATTTGCATGTCTCACTAATTTACAAGTGATCATCAACTACAAACTAAATATATTTTCCATTTCCTAGCTAGCTAGCTAATTAAGTGTCTGCTCATCAAAATGAAACCCTAAATTTATGCATAGTTGCACATTCCGTGAACACATTTATTCCCTTTATGGCACTTCTTTCGACATCCACCGCAATTATTCTTGTCATTCAAAATGTTAACACACTTTCCTTTGCAACAAATCTCCGAGTACTTGCATTTCTTACCGCACTTGCCACAGTTTAGCCTGTCTTTAGACAAATTTACACACTTCTTCTTGCAACAATTTGGCCTCAAGCTTCCTTTCGCACGACATATCCTAGGAAATTTGTTGCAAGTTATAGTCGCACGAAAATGTCTATGGGCCAGAAATCGGCCCGCTCCCCTTAGAGAGGTTTCTTGATTGTCAAGCAACGAATTTATCATGTCGTTAGCCGACATCTCAACTTCTTCTTGTTCTTGTTCTTCTTCGTCGTGGAGTGAGGTGGCAGCAACCGAGGAGGACATTATAAGGGATAAAGTGAGCAAGAGTAGCGTAAGAAACTTGTTCATGTTGATTGTCTTCATGAAGATCGATCGTCTTAATTAGGAAGAGAGGATAAGGCAATTAATATTTAATTGAAAAAGATGAATTATATTTTTGAATGGAGAGAGAATGGTTACTATTTATAGATTGTTATTTTCAAATTGTAGTGCTTGGCGTAGAAAGTTGAAGAGTGGAACTGTCTTATTCAAAAGATTAGCTCTCGTTCGTACACAATATATGAAATCTATCTTGTTCGATTCATCTAAGTAATTACCTAGCTTCTTCTTTAATTAAGAAATATATATATATAGCTAGTTCTTTAATTAAGAAACATGTAGGCCTAAATTATGAATAAATAAAATAAATAAATAAATATTATATTATAAAAAAAATTGGCCACATGATTATGCACATCAATCGCAAACACATCTAACTATTTAATTAGACGCAGAATTTATCGTCTAACAGACTCGAACCCTATTCACATTTTATTCCCGCTATGAGATATTATATTATTTTTGGGAAAATAAATAGGACAACGAATTAAGTATGTATCCCGCAAACACATTTAACCATTTAACCAGACGCAGAACTTATCACCTAACGGGCTCGAACTTAGAAATTTAGGGTTAGTATCGGGATCACATATTATATTATTATTAGTAACTATAGTTTTATATAAAATTGACCCAATATTAGTTTTAATTATTTGATCATCATCATTACCGGATTTAACACTCTAACTAAATTTTAAATAACATTAGCTTATCTTCTAAATTAATGGACTTTTTTTTAAGGAAACGAACAAGGAACTTAAGTAGATATATTTTCATTTTTATGAAATGAAATTAATTAAAAAAAGCATATTGCAAATAAGTTGGGACCATCCTATGAATTAATTATATATATGCCAAGTACGGTTGGACTGAGAGGCCTGGAGAGTTACGGAAACACTATGAAACTGATGCATGTCTCCATCCCTCTTTCTTTGACTTTCAATTAATAAACTTATAATTACTCCCACAATCATCCTCATCAAATGGTTCTAATTTATTTCCTTATGTGAAAACAACTTTCATCCAATTAATCTTTTCAGATTATTATTATTATTTTAAATAAACCCACTACACATACACTAGCTAGTTTGAGCTGGATTCATTTTCATTAAAATGTCTTTTAAGTTCCTTTTTTTTATTATATGTTAAAGCTTAATATAGTTTCTAAATTCTAATAGTATATTCAAATTATAAAACTTATTAGGTTAAATTTTAAGTTAAAGTGAGGACATTATGTTAATATAAAGATGTCAACTCCCTAAATATAAAAAAAAACTTGTTAAAGATTAATAAATAAAATCAAATAATGTTAAATTTTTACAAATATAAACAATCTAGAAAGATTGGTTAGAACATTAATTGAAAAAAAATAAAACTGTTATTCCTTATTCCTTGAAAGAGAATTGTCACAAGTGTTTTGAGTTGTGTCAAAATGAATTGACAGATGACATGACTTTTGTTGTGCTGCTTCTATTTATTTGTTAAATGCTCAATTTAATTTTTCAACTATATATGTTACTTCATTGTCTAGAGCTTGTTTCATATGTTAATTTATATATTTTGATTTGATCTTTATTAACTATAACTCCACTATTCAAATTTTCAACAAAAATCAAATATTTAACTATTATTTAAAATTAATAAATATTTACTTGAAAAGATTTTAGGTACATAGTTTAATTTTTACTATTTTATATTTAAAATAATAAAATTTTATTATCGAATTTATAATAATTTAGATTTTACGCTTCTATACAATTTTAAACTTAGAAAAATAAATTTATATTTATAAATAAAAAGTATATTATTAATATATATAATTTTTTTAAATTGTTAATTTAGGGAGATTTAAGATTTGAAATAGTTGGGCTGGGTCTTATAATGAGTAGAAAAAACATTTCGGCCCATATTTCGGAGAGAAGAGAGAAATCAGTTAGGAAGTAGTTAGTTTCCACAGTGAAAGTTCAAGATCCTGAGAATAAGGAAAGAAAGAAACATAAATAGTTAGTTGCATAATAAGAAAGATAGAGAATAAGAAAGAGATGAATAGCAGTCAGCAACAGAAACAAAAGCAGAAGGGTGGTGGTGGAAAGCATGTCGGGGGAACCTGCACGCCGAAGATGTTGCAGATGGCAATGTTGTTGACCGGAGCAGCATTGGCCGGTTATATAGTTGGCCCTCCCTTATACTGGCATATCTCCGACGCCTTGTTCTCTTTTCGTCGCTCCTCTTGCCCTCCCTGTCTCTGCGATTGCACTTCCGGACCCCTTCTTTCCCTCCCACCAGGTCTCTCTCTTTACTCGTATCATCTTTGCATTCCTTTTCTCATCTAACCAATTCCTTATTACTCTCATCATTTGCAGGATTGAACAGCACTTTCTTTACAGGTCAGTCATTCAGTCAGTGTTAACTAATCAGTATTCCTATTTCATTCATTACCCTTTTAAATAATTAAATCAAGATCTTGTTTTCTGGTGGCATCTACTAGATTGCATTAAGCATGATCCTGAAATAAGTGCTGAGAAGGAAAGAAACCTAACCAATCAGCTGACAGACGAGCTCAGGCTAAAAGAATCCCAAGCTTTAGAAAATCATCGCAAGACCGACGTGGCTCTGTTAGAGGCCAAGAAGCTATCCTCCCAATACCAAAAGGAGGCAGACAAGTGCAACTCCGGAATGGAGACTTGTGAAGAGGCCAGAGAGAAAGCCGAATCTGCACTACAAGCGCAGAGACAAATTACATCTGTTTGGGAGCTCAGGGCTCGTCAGAAAGGATGGAAAGACCCGCCCCCAAAGACCAAAATCAAGTCCTTGAACATCGACAAGACCCAACTCGTCACCAGCAATCCCGCAGCTCAGTTTAGTTAGTCAGTAATTCGTTTTTGCAAACCGGTATAGAAAAATTACAGCATTCTGGTTCCTCAAACCAAATAAATAAACGCATCTATATATATAAAAAGCTGATTACTTTGTTAGAATTGTACATTCTTTGTAGTAAAGTAAGCTGTATAATGATGTAAATGCAATTCTCATTTTGTTCTATAACTTTTCTTTTTCGTCATTTTCAAACCTGATCGGTCAGTGTAAAGAAGAACTCAGTAATCTTGTCGGATCAAACGGTCCGGTCACTCCTTCGCTCAGGAGACGCATGGCAGCCGCTCTAGAGAACTTTCTTGCAAACAGAAAGCATGGAACAGATGTTGAATTAATAATACACAGCTCAGTTCTCAATTCAGTCTCGTAGTATATCTGTTTGATGTCCTGTACAATTTGAAACTTAATAATGTGAGGCTTTCCCAATCAAAACTTGTCAATAAATTTTGTTGACACCTCACCTGTATTCTTTTAATTTGTTCAGGGCCGACATTCGTGTATCCAAAAGTAACAGGATGCCAGGATTTAGTTTCCATGCCAGACGCGGACTCGTTCCACTGAGTGTAAGTCACTGTTCTCCGTTCAAGCTCAAGTTCAAGCTCACTCATCTAAACGAAATAAACGAAATGAATGAAATAAACAAATAACTAGTTGAGATTGTAATTTGCAAACAAAAAAAATGATATCGAATCGTGACTATACCGCAAACAAAGTAGGAAGATAATGCTCATCCGGGATGCAGTTATGCTGCTTCTGAAGTTTCTGCAAGTAAGTGAAACTTATATTAACAAAACATACTATTATGATCTAGTTTCCAATAGAAGAAGAACACTACTCACTTACAATATTCTCTTTTCCCTTGCTTGGGTCTACAGCTGGTCGTCTCTGCAAAAGTATCGATACAGTTATAACCCAGAAAAGCAGAGTGATTACTCTTCATATAGTTTTGACCTACCCTGCAGAACTTCTTGAAGGCAGGGAAAACAACATCATCATCCACAACAACTTCTGCGTGTCTCTTTGTTAATGTAAACCACTGAGGAAACAAATCAAGTTATATCTCGATCATATCGTTAACAATTCTATGACTAAAACGCAAACCTGTGATCCTTTTCTCCATTTGTTCCTCGGTATGACATTCGACATTTTTGGGTTGTAGCGGCCTTCCTTCTTATCATGAAAACTACAAACAAACCCAAATGGGGGTGGATTATTTGGTTTGAAAACATAATTCAATTATGGATGTTGTTTTATACTTACCTGTCAACAAAACTCTTGGAGGAAGAAGACATTAGGTAACTGTAAACATAGGTGAAGTTGTACAAAGGAACACAGCTGGGCAGACAAACAACAAGACAGGATTAGCAGACGAAGAATGGGAAAAGGATATGGTGTTTGTTGTTATTAACAAACAACAAACCTATCAGATAAGAGAACAAATCTTTGATTAGCAGGATCTTCAAGAGCTGCATCTAACAATAACCTCTCCGCTTGAATCATGCTAGCTTCACCCCATGACACCTGCAGATAAAACACAAATCATTTCCATGTTGTTTTTGATGTTATGCTCAGCTGAAGCAGTTATGATTACCTTAATAGTATTAGTCAACTGTCGATTATAGAAGAAGCTGGACCTTGTGGTGGAATCGTCGAATACAAATCCGGGCTCCGAATGAATGTATATGGAGAAATGAGCCGCATCAGCATTCTGCAACCTCAAAGCATGCATCATCACTAAAACCTCCCAAAGTGTATCATATCAGTATTTCCCAAGAAACTTGAAAGGAAACAAAACCTCGAAGAAGTCTCCCCATAGAAAATCGAGGGGAAGGTCACGTCGAGCAAGAAACAAAAATGCAATCTTTGCGCTGTCTTCCAAGTGTGGACTATGAATTCGGGATCTGCTGCGAGATAGTCTATAAGAAGAAGAAGAAGATGTTTCCGGTTGAGAGTATTGTCGAAGCCTGATTAGAGCCATAAGACAGAGGCTAACAGATAGAGCGATCACGAGCTTCCATCCAAACCAGAGGACGCGGCGAGAAGAGAAGAAGGATGACGATGACTTCTTCATCACCATCATCAGACTTCCAGGATCCAATCAGCTGCTGCAACTGGAATTTAAGAGAAAGAATGGCGCCTTTTGAAATGAATGTGAATCAGCCAGCAGCTCAAACACAACTGCGTGGAATTTGAAACTTTCTTGTTACCTGAAAGCAGAGATTTGGATCGAAACACAATCTTCTTCGCTCTTTGCCTTTTTGGGGTAATCATCATCATCATCACTTGCAAGATACTGAAACGGCGCCGTAAGACCTATATTTCCTCGCAGAAAAATCCTTATTTTTCTCAAAATGGATCATTTATCACTTTATTATTAATTGAACATATTCAGCACATATAGTTGTTATCACGTTTAATATTTCAATCATAATCTTAATTTAGTAAAAGCTTAAAAATTAATGCACTTACAAATCCAGACATGAGAGAGACTGTTTAGCTGAATTGAATTTCTAAAAGTTTTTATTTATTTATTACTTTTTATTTTTTATGTTTGAACGTATCTTGTGTTTAAAAAAATAAAAAATAAAAATAAGGATCATGATTTGGAATGATTCAACATTGTTTGGAGGGGGAATAGCAGAGTTGCTAGCAAAACTGATGATCTAACTAAACCTAGAAAAAAAATATTAAAAAACACTGGAATCCTTCAACAGAAGCCTTGTCCTTGATGTTTTAGAGATTTAGGTTGATGTTGTATTAGAAATCTATTCTAAACAATTCATGAAAAAGGGAAAACAAACAGCAGCAATGACAAGTCAGAACCAACAAACATGTAACCTGAGTGCAAAAACAAATTGAAATATCCAATACAAAAAATTAATTAAGATGTGCAAGAATATGATGTTAAATGAATCAGAAATTAAGCAAAAGAATCAAGATATTAGTTGGAGGTATAATCAAACATTCAAAATTAGTTTATATATATATTGAAGGCTAGCACATATGGAAAATTGCTTGACATTAGTTAGGTCAAGGCCATCCAGGTAACATGTTTTGTTTCTTATGTGGGAAAAGAAACATTACTTCCTGTAGGAGAAACTAAGATTACAACTATGGTTGGAAGAACAAAAAAACATTACCATAGGATGATGATAAACTAAGATTACTAATCAAAAGAGATAGCTAAATTTGTCACAAAACACCAGTCCTCCAAAAATAAGGTGCTACAGAATTTCATTGTGTGGAAATGCCAAGGCTTCATAATCTTCAATAGCTCGGTTCATTGCATGAACTATCATTTTCTTTATCTGTCCATATAAAAAAAAAACAATTTGAGAATATGAAATTTCACATGACAGATATAATAATAAAAAGAGTGCCAACCTCTAGTTTGTCTTCTTTGGCCCTATGACCCTTCGGCAGGTGCCTAAATTCCTCAGTCAACCGAAGGCACTCGTTAATGTTTTCAGGAGAAACAAAATCTACCGCTACCTTGGTGCATGACTGCGTTTAAATAGAATATTTATTAAAGACACGATATGATCGCAAACTACAAAAAAAAAAAAGAGAGATAAGTTATTACTTTCAAATTCCTGACTTGATGGGGGCAACCAGCAGGAATAAACACCGCCTCTCCAAGTCTTTGTTCAAATGTCCATGGTTCTACTCCTGACAAGTTAAGTAATGTTGCGTCAGCTAGATTATTATCATTAGTATTCAATATTTCCTGACATACTAACCATATTCATCTTTGAGTTTTCGTTTGTGATCCATGGTCAAGTAGAAGGACTGATCATGAATTGGATGAATAACTTGTTCAACTGTGGAGCAGTAAATGTGCCTAAACTCTCTCGAGTGCTTTCTGAGGTACTCTTGTAATTTTGGAACATCTTCTCTTCTAAAAATGTCCCACAAAGCATCCCCACCACTTCTTTCATTCGTTTCAACTTCAACCGGGTCTGAGCAAACCTGATTCATCTCTCGATCTGTTATTATATTTTCCTTATAATCTTGAGCCATATGCTTCTTCTTCAATGAT
Organism: Impatiens glandulifera; assembly: GCF_907164915.1. Lineage (NCBI taxonomy): Eukaryota > Viridiplantae > Streptophyta > Magnoliopsida > Ericales > Balsaminaceae > Impatiens > Impatiens glandulifera. The sequence goes on from NC_061870.1 coordinate 36,633,113, forward strand.
TTGATAGCTGCTTGCTGTTCAGCATCCACCTCTATCTCAGCATTATGTGTTAAGATATTCACCTAATATATACAAATTTAGGTATCAGTTTGTGTGTTTACCTAAAAAAACATTTATATTATAATAGTCAATTAATAGTTTACCGCATCAGACATATCAAGGTGAAGCTTGGTAACCGAATCGCCTCTTCCAAGTTCCTCAAAGATCCCATATGCAATATATGATTTTGGACCCATGTCTGGCTTTAGGACTCCTGAAGGCAACTTTACCGCAATATTGAGAAATCCAGCCCTTGGATCTGTATATTCTTGGAATGGCAATATGTTGATGAACTCGTCAAAGTGTCGTGGCAGTAAGTCCTCAAATTTGTCATATGGAGGCCAATCTTTAAGTTTTAGCATTTCAGGCCAAAAATTGAAGTATCTTCTTCCATCTGTATAACCCTTAAAAAAATGCTGGCTCCTTATCTCCACCTGCACAAGAAGCCCGCATAAAAAATTGAAAAGAGAGCGACATGTTACATAGATCACCGCTTTGACCTCTGAAATGACAATTGAATATGATATGTTAAACACAAATAATCCATCACCTTCATTATGAGGTGGATAGGTTGAGGATTTGAGAGAATTTTTTCTCTTCCTTTTAAGGGGTCAAAATAGTATCTTGGATTTATCACAAAAGGTTTGATCTCCTACACCTTAGGTGTTTGAGTATTGTATGTTAACAACCATATCGTTTGATAAAAAGTTAAACATAATAAGCTTTAAAATAGTATATACTATACGTTTTCTTACAATGTTATATAGTCTAGTATTTAGTCCAGGACCAGATTTTATCAAATGTTGTCTAAGATTGTATGAGAACTAAAATGAAATAAATAATTGGCTGTGGATGTTTGTGCTAGCTTCCTCAAGAGAAGAAATCCTAGTCTAAAAGAAATAAAAGTATTGCGCATTTATATTAGCTTTCTAGCTATAAAAATAACAAAAAATTTGAAGGAAAAATTGATAAAAAGATTCATTAACTAACCAACCTCACAACCAGCCAGGCAATCAATAGCCTTCACTTCTGACATACTTGAACTCAAATTTTGATCCTCACTCTCACAAAGTGCACGCCACATAACCATGGGCTCCCAGCTCAATCCACTTGACTGTTTAAGAACATCGCGAACAATTACAGGTTTGCCTTTCGCCCAATGCTTCTGGAATTGTACAAGACTTTCCCCCTTGAGAGCATCGACCGAATCCAAACAATACAAGTAGTTGTCATCATTGCCTTCACTGGATGCCGCTCCCGCTCCATGTAAAGACTTGTTGAGCCCATTCATTCGATGATCTGCTTCATGTATCGTCAATGTATCAACTGCTTTAGCTATTAGATCCAAAATCCAGCCTTTTGGAAGAATGTGTTTGAGTTCTAGCACACAATTGTCACATCCACCCATGATTTTTGGAGCACAATCAATACTCTGATCATCATTTGCAGTCCATCTGATAAATGGTTCTATATGTTCCTTTAAAGTCTCCAAATGAGGAATATCTGGTATTGGATCTCCTCCATGAATGTAATCAGAACCTCTATTGGGGTAATGAATCTCTACTCTATCAACTCCAAATGCCACTCCTTGCCGAATCTCTCTACAACAAGTGAGGCAAAGCTCATATGAACAATCAGGGCAACCTCGATGAAGGTCAACAATTGAAGTTGCACAATTGTTGCTGTTTCAACAACAAAAGATATCAATCGACACTCTTTAAAATAACTGTGGGTATGTTAACTATTAATCCCAAGCTAAAAAGAAGCGTTACCAGAATACACGCTCATCGTTTTGGCAAAAAGACTCCTGTATATTAATTGAAGTTGTCGACGCCCCTGTGAGAAAATATATGGTAACTGGTAAGCAAGAAGCAATCATTTATTTATCCTAGGCATTCTATCATAAAAACTATAAAAAAAAAAAAAAGTACCCTGGATTATGGACTCTATCTCTATTTCCTGCTTTTGTTCTTCATTAAGTTGTTTCAGAAATGGAAGGAGCAACTTGATCAAGTGATGAAGATGGTGGATCTTCTCCTCGGGGGTGAGATCCCTCTTTGAAGTCTGAAGGATGTGACTATTTACTTAAACTACTTATGGGGAATTAAGCGAGAGGTGTAATTGAAAAGAGACACAAACCTCAATCAGACCACTTGATTGCAAGCAAATGTTGCAATTGCAGTTTCCCGAGCAAAATGGGCAACACTCAGCAACTTCTTCTTCCAGTAAGTGTGGGTACCTTTGTTTTTTTAGTAGAATTCTTGTCAAATACTTAGGTAGGTCTGGAATATCAGGCAAGGAATGTAAGAACTCGTATAGGGGTATTTACCACTTCTTGACACAATAGGTGCAGTATACTGCCTGTCTACACTTGGAGCATGGAATAACAATTCTTTTATCATTCCTCCTGCACTGATGGCACGTTGGATGCTTCCCTTTGCTGTCCTGTTTGAGATAGACAGTAGTTTAACATAATTCAGATAATTTTTCCTAAGATGCAGTAGAAATAATAAAAAGAGCAGGAGGCCATCTCTAACCTTCTGACTCCCTGATTGACATTTGCCCATATCACTTTGGTCAATTCTAGAAGAAGGCATTGTTGAACATGAAGAGGAAGAAGAAGAAGAAATTACAGATTCAGTATCCCTCTCCCTCTTAAACTTCGAATTTCTCTTTTTACTATCAATTAAGCCACCACTTTTATAATCACTTTTTACTCCATAAAATCCATCCTCTTCTTCAACATCTATCCATTCACCAACATAAAAATCATCAAAAACTCCCATTTTCTTACTCAAAGAATCACAACACATTCCCTTAGGACTAGAGCTTACAGCCTCTCCAGTTGGTAAGAAATCTGAACTGGAAGATGATAATTCCCCATGTACCTTTCCCTTTGGTTTGCATATTTTATTATCCTTCTTGTAATCATCCTCATAGTCGTACCTGGCTTTTTTAAGCCCACTCATAGAGCTATCATCTAACTGCTTGTGTGTTTCAGCACTCCATTGTTTCTTGTCCTGGCATTGTCTTGATACTTTTCTAGTATCATAATCTTGTCCTTTTAGATTATTGTTATGCCTTTCAAAAGATGGGTCTGAAACATAATCATGGCTGTCTTTCTTCTCATTATTTTTCTTCTTGCAAGTATCCTGACCATTCCCACAGATTTTCCAATCATCTAAGGATTGGCTTCTATTTTCAACTGTTTCCATTCTCACTTTAATCTGAAATTGACCAAAATTAGAGCCAGTTTAATCAAAACACAAATAGAAGTCAAGTTTTACTGATCACAATCTTATTGCAACTTAAATGGATAAGAGTTGAAAGGTGCATTAAACTGTAAGACTCTATAAACGTATAGCAGCTGTTCTAATGGCATGCATGTGTAGAGAAGCCAATGCTTAGATAGATAATCTAATCTAGGGCTAACAATAAAATAAAGAAATATAATCTCACATAAACATCAAGTGATTCCAGCAGCGAAATTAACGATATGCATGGCAAGGTCAAGAATGAATATGTGAAATACAAGAAACGAGATCTTTCTATATAAAAGAGATACTCAAGAGGAGTAAAATCAATGGCGGATTCACCTCACCTGGTCAATAAACCTTCCAAATCATCCTTTAAGCTCCGACGACATCACGACAATATCTTCGCACATACTTTGAACTGGTAAAAGCCGACCGACCGCCGATGAATTGGAGATGGGCTCGATAATGCGGACAATCCAAAGTATGCGCATTAAGTAGGTAGGAATCACAAGAGAAATATGTATGGGATTTACTGGGAGCTGTAAAACTGTGTGCGTGCGTTTTCTTTATTAAATGACCGAACAAACTAAAATCATAATACTTATTTATCATTTATCTTAGAAAATTTCAATTTATTTTACAATTAATCTTAAATGTTTTTTAATTCTACGTTACCACTAAAAAAACTTATTAACTTATACTAGGCAACATAGATTTACAAGATATACCTTTAGATTGAATTACTGTCTATATTTCTCTTTTTAGATTTAGTATCATCTAACCACTTTTCAAAATTTGAATAATTAACCAACTATATTATATTAAGTTTTTAAAAATCTTAAAAGAAATAGAGAAAATGAGAAAAAGTAAGACTAATAAAAGTTCATTTAGTCTGAAAATCACATTAAAATATTAAAATCTCGAATTAATTTTTAAAATTTTTAATTTAAAAAAAAAATAATTATTCTGATTATAGTAACTTTAAACAAGATTTTTAAATTTAAGTAATAAGATTTTACGAATTTATACATAATTTTATATTTTTAAATTAAGAAAAAATAAATTTATATTTATAAATGAAAGAAAAGTTATTATTTATTTTAATTGATTTTATAAATATTTTTTTTTATAATGTTATTTACCTTTTTTTTTTTAATATTAGAATTAACATAGCTACATAACCTTAAGTAACTACTCTTTAACTACTTTAGTGATTGATTTTTAAAATTATTAATATATAAAACAATTAATTATATATAAAAATAATAATATATAACAGCTATTTATTTAAATTAAACTTTTACTCTTAATTTTAAGTAACTCTCCATTTTGAATTCTTGGGTGGTGGGACTGCCATAGACCATGGTTTGTTGGCCTGATTATGACTATTGTTCATCGGAAAAAACAAGGTAAATAATATTTTTGACTTCCTTTTCCCAACGTCCTCGATTTTCACATTTATGCACGAAGTTTTATAACAACAATCTAAGTTCCTCTTTCAAATCGGTCGATTTTCAGATAGAAAACTCAAATTATACATGGCTAAAAAGAAGGGGAAAACCAATCATTCATTTATTAAATGGCCCCAGAAAAAGAAGGCGACGAATTACCACTCCTCTTGCTAGGGGCTGGAGTGTTTCTTCTTGACTGGCGTTTGGTAGGTACAATAACGCTCTCATGATCCCATTTCTGATCCCCATCATCATCATCATATTCATCATCGTCTTCTTCTCCTTTGAATATCGGATGCAAGTAAGCATTTTGAAGATATCCCTTCGGATTAAAATTCGGTTCCTTCGCATGTTCTAGCGTATCTTTGCTCATAGCTTCCTGTAACGGGTATCTGACAAATGCAGGTTCGTATCTTCCTTTACAGAACTTATGGAACGAAATGGTCAGTACAGAAAGGATAATTATAAAAGGTGTTGATTGCGCAGATGATTTTGTACTCAATAGACCCATCAGTAACAGCTGAGCTATAACCATAGCAGCAACTATCCTTCCATGGACATCAGGCCAGAATGCTCCACCACTTTCGTATTCTTGATTATAAACATTTATAATCTGGTGGCGAAACACGACGTAAGTGAAAGCAAAGAACACCAGGATAAATGGGAGGAGAGTTGGTGTCACAGTCGCGTAAATAAGGCCGAGTAAGAAATAGAGCTGTATTTGAGGTTCACCCGTATTGAATCCAAGACTTCCAGGGTCCATGGCCTCTTCTCTGTCTTTTTTAGTCTTCACTAAGAAGAAATTCTTTAAATGGAAGATTATCATTGGTTTTAATCTTAATATCTCCCCGGCAGTACCAGCCCATCCATCAACCATTATATATGTCATGAAGAAAGTAGCCTTCTGCGGGATTGCAACACCAATGGTCTCAGGGATTTGTTTCGGGGATTGGTGAATGAAAGAATCCAACTGTTGAAAGGCTGACCCGGCAATTACACTGCCAAGGAATACATTCACAAAGTTGAAAAGATAATATCGAGTAGCGGATCTCCTCTCTAGAGATGATATACTTATAAATGCTTCAAATTTGGACATCATCATTAGTATTGTTGGTAGAAAGATTAGAAATAGCTTCAGAGCAATCCCTGGTAGAAAACCTTGGATGAACGCCTTGATGAATTTCCTGCATAAAAATAAACAGGGTCAGTCATCTTATTGTTTGTTTATTTGTTAGATTGAACAATTTACTCACACTTCGATGATGGGTTTCAGAAATGGGGCCACTTTCTCAATGCCTTCAATGTTTGCAAGAGATTGAACCAAAGTGATTGGGATCATAAAGAAGAACGTTAGGAAAAAGAAGGCAACAGCAATAATAAGCCTCCTGACAGACAGTTCAACATATGGAATTGCTAGATTCTTCCAATAAATGTCACAAGGCTCTGGAGCCCATTCTGTTAACCATACAGTTGGATTCCTGGATTGTTGGGTTTGTGAACTGACCGCTGCAGCCCATCGAGATTTAAAGGATACAAAAGATGCTGGCATAGTACTCTTTGGGTTGTTCGCAACATTTTCTCTCTCGATAACTATCTGACAAATGCACTCAACATTGGCAAATTATACAAGCCTCAATTATGTGAGTAAGTGAAATTGGGAAATGGATAATTAATTACCTCCTTGGATAATCTTTCGATCTCAGATGTTCTGTGATCGATAGCATCCACTTTTGTTCCGCAGAGACCAAGGAATCCAGTCTGTAGACATTATTAGGAAGTGTCAATAAATTAATATATACAATTAGTTGCACATTTCTTTTACCTTTGTGGTAGGCCGCATTGATGGATTTCTAGAATATCTTAGCAGAAAATAATCAAGCCAATTCTGCTTCCTCTTTTTCTCCTCCACAAGTTTTGTAAGTTTGTTTGCATTATAAACAACCTGCACACAATTGATCAAGCATTTCCCCAAACAAGTACATTAAGTTGTATCGATGGTTGCGAAGAAGAACCTGATTGCAAATATAATGATCTGGATGGTTAACCATGAAAAAGTGCTCCACACACTCTTTAACAGATTCATTCGAATCAGGTGGAACATTGCGAACAAGAACCTGCAAACACCAATTTTCGCTACCCGAGTCAGACAAGATTTGTCAGGTCCAAAGTGAATAGAATTCAAATAAATGAAATACAATTACAGTGAATTGGTCTGGACGACGACTCTCTGAAGCTAGAAAATGCCACCTCATTGAGGTAACATTCTCATATTCAGTCTTTAAAATATAGCAAGTCCAAAACGTGAATACATAAGCCATCGCGATATGAGCCCAAAATCTGCATATTCCAGAGAAATCAAAACATTTTCATATATGCGGTTGATGAAATTCAAGATACAATTTCATTTTAACTGTCACCTGTTTGATCCAGGAGGAATGTTGGAAATTGAAAGCTTATCGATCTCACTGTAGGTAACATTGGAAACCTTATAGGCTATTTCTAAAGTGTCGTTTGTCCAGTTGATAGGAACCAAGATTACCCAAGCAAAGATGGTAATAGGAACAAAGATTTTAAGTCTGCAATGAAATTAAAGAAAGTATGGAAGATTAAAACATATTGCAGTCACCAATTAGAAGAATCAATAAAATCATATATATATATATATATACCCTAGAAGGTAAATCCGCAAGTAAACAGCAGAATCCAACCCTGCATGATCAATAAGCTCGCGTTCTGGCATTTTAAGTGCCTCTGGAATCCAGTTCAGAAACTTAAGATATGATCTAAGATCAATATTAACAAACTTGCTAACAAGTGCTGCTCCTGAGCTTGTTGGACTGCATCTTAAACCTCGAATGTACCATTTAGGGAAATATACTCTATCATTGAAAGGTTGAAGCCTTAAAACCGCAAATGCCACCAAGAAAATAAGAGCAGTAAGGATATTGATAGCTGCTGCCAATCCAATATCTCCAAGTGTAGCCATACAATTTCCCCCAAACTAATCAACTTTCCTGTAGCATTTCATAGTAGGTTAACAACAAATCAAAGTTGATTTGAAATAGCTTCGACAAATAGTCAAATTCATGGAAAATGATGAAATTGCGCTTTAACTGATGTTCATAACAAAGCGTAATGATCATACATGAAAGCATTACTGTACCTTAAAACGTTTTTAGTTATCTAATCCTTGAATCAGCGGGGGAGAAGGAAGAATCGAAGGTTTGTATAGAAAGAAAGAAAGAGAAGTAGAAGATTGCATACGTTTGCTTGATGGTATGAAGGAAAGCAAGAACAATATTCCGTCTTCAACCTCAGGTCAAGTGTTTTCCAAGTTGCAGATCTTCAATTCATCATCTTTTAGCATTCCTTCTAGATTCTTCGCCAGTTTCTAACACTAGTACCTACTTTATTACTAACACTCACCACCTTTATAACTTCCTTTTCCTTCCTTCCAGATTCTTCGCCATTATTATGTAACTTATTATGAAAAAAGTTATTTTGGATTGCTTTTAACTGTTTCTTTTAACCTATTTATGTAGATATTGAGTTACTTGTAACTTGTATCTTTGAATTTATTGAGTCCATTTAATATCTATCTAGGTATAAATAATACAATTTTGAAATGATAATCTTTTTGTAACGGTCGTCTGGTGGTTGTAAGATCTTGAAAAGTTGACATGTGAGGCCAGGAAAATCAAAAAGATGTGGTCTTATCCCCATCACATGATGTTATGTAGAGAGATAATGATACAGCAACAGTCTTCAGCAGCCCATTCCTTCCCCCTCCTTGTTTACGCATTTATTGATCTTTCTTTTCAAAATTAATAATTCATTCATTATTAATAACTTTGCCCATATAATTAATATTATTTTAATTTATCAAGTTACATTTAAATCAACCTTTCATTACTTATATATTTTTTTGTGTGAAGTTTAAGTTGAATTTAGGGATCAATTGTTTAAAAAAAAAAAAAATTAATAACAACAATTTAATTTAAAATAAAATAAAGATGATAAAAATAGTGTTAATTTAGAGAAGGAAAATTTGACTGAACGATCTTACAAATTTTCTTATTTGCATATGTGGTAGTGCATAACTTTTTAATTTTTGAACGAAAATACCCTCGTTACGAGACGTAATCAGAAGGCATGTGAAAAGTTCATAAATGTCATGTGAAAAGTCCACAATCGTGAGACGCAACCCCTCGCAACCGGCATTTGCGAGAAGAAAACAAAATTTATCTCGCGAATGCCGGTTGTGTCTCGCGATTGTGGACTTTTCACAATGCACTCAGTTGCGTCACGCAACAGGAGAATTTTCGTCAAAAAAAATAAAAGGTGTATCACTAGTGGATTTAATTTTATGAGTTGATCAAAAAGTCAAATAAGGTCATCTTTATAGTTATTCTGTCAAATTTTCCCTTGAGAATATAATCTAATTAAAAAAAATATAGTGATTAATTTTATATTAAAAATTAATAATTTTAATCTTTATCAAATTTTAATGTAACAGCTATGTAATATTAGTTTATTATATTATAAGTTGGTATACATTTTGTTTTATGTTTTAATTGATATTTTTTAAATAGTTAATTTCTTTGTTGTGTTATGTTTTGGCAGACCACTTATTTATTTTTTAATTATTTGAGTGTCGGTTTGGGTTATTTAATAACACAAATTAAAAAACATTATTATAAATAATCCTCTAATTGTATTATTTAATTCATTAATTAAAATATTTTTATTTTAAATTATTATTTTTTATTCTATAATTATGTATTAATATTTTTACCTTATCCTGCATTATCAAAACTACAATCAATTATTATTTTTCAATTAACTCAAATTTTTCAATAACTCTTATTCGAATACTGTCTTTGGTTCTTAAGTTTAAAGAGTCTACTGTCACTTTAATATCTCTATCATATTGAATGTAACTTTAAAAAGGTAATCATTGAACTAAATTTATTTCATGAACTAAATTAATTGAAATACTTTATAGTAAAATAAGTTAATTTTCAAATAATATAATACAGTTTGACAAAAATAATCCTTTATAACAAACAATATAGCCAGTGTACTCGAAGTTTGAGATATTTTGAATACCCTTAAAAGTTAGTGCTGTTATCCGTGAATGTTTGGTGGTTAATAACGCTAATGGATCTCTCCACACTTTCACCATTTTCTCATTCCTCTAATCTTCTTCCACCAAAGAACGCTGGATCCAGGAGAGGAACAGGATCAGCGTTTAAACAAACCGCAAATCGCCGTCGCGCAGCTCGCATACACTGCCAGAAGATGTATGTGCCCGGTTAGTACTTCCATCCTTTCCTCCATCAGATTTAAACTACTGCAATTAGTCGTTCAATCGAAAAGTTGTTTTAGGATTTGGAGAAGCATCGCCGGAGGCAAAGGCGGCGAAGAACCTCCACAACTTCTTCACTTACGTCGCGGTTAGGATTGTCCAGGCACAACTTGAGGTTTTCCTAAATCAATCCTATATATGTTCTACATTTCCTTATTACTAGTAGTTCCATTTGGTCTGGTCTGTAAATGGTTGTTTGACAGCACAGAGCTATAATCCTGAGGCAAATGTTGACCTGAAACAGTTTCTTGAAAATCATTCAATTAATGACGGCGACAAGTTTTGTGCAGAATTGATGAGAGAGTCACCACATCATAAAACCCTAGGTACCACATATACATTCAAATCAATTTCTAGGGTTTCATATATATAAATAATTGGGTTGTTGTTTTAATTACATGGACGGATAAACAAACGATGTCTGTCAGCTCTGCGCGTAATGGAGGTTAGATCTGCGTATTGCAAGAATGATTTTGAGTGGGACAACTTACAGCGGCTAGCTAGTGAGGTTTTGATTGGATCTTCCTTCTTATTACATATATGAATTATTTGATTGTTCTTGAATTTTGGATTGTGTTGTGTGTGTGTTTCAGATGGTTACAGAATCAAACACAAAACTGATGATGGACTATGTTGTGGAGACCAGCCATGTCGAAAAGGATAAAAAATGATTGAATTAGAGAAACCTGGTGATGTGTTAATATTAGGGTTATACTAAATCATGATTATGTTGTCAAATGATATTTTGGTTGGTAGGTGATTGTAATTCAGATTTCAGCAGCAGCAGCCATCAAAATGGGATCAATTCTGTAATGACATTCAGGCAGCTATCAACTGATATTACACTGTTTTTCTATATTTATGATTTGAATTCTTATATATACTTTTTCTTTCAAATATTAACAGTTTACTAAGGATCATTTTTAAATGAACTTTCTTTCTAATTTTATTTGCTTTATTAATATATTATAGATAAATGTTATAAACTAAAAAAATCAAATATATGAATGTTGTCTGCACAAATTCGGTCTCTCTATAGAAAATTGCAAAAATTGTGCCACACTCCAATAAATAAATCATTTTTGTCAACTGATGTGATCCCATGTTCATATACTTCTATGCAAAATAATATTAAAAAACTATAACTAAGTACAATTTGGATGATTTTTCAATTAGATTTTTGTATCTTTTGATAAAGTGGCCAAACTTAATAAAATAAAATAAAATAGGTCACCATGGGATGAGTTAAACCCGAAGTAGAAGACAATTTTTTACACTTTTTATTAACAAAATTAAATCATATTTAATATAATAAAAATTTTTCACATTTTTTTTACAATACGAAATAATTTCACAGAGGATTGTTATTAAAAAATGTCACTAGTATACAAACTCAATTCGAATAAAAAAATATCTCATTCATCCATTAGATAGTTGGAGGTAGAGTCTTGATTTAGAATAACCCATATAGTAGGGTTTGATATAAGATATATTCAAATAGCCGAATTAATCTCCTAATATATTAATTAATATTATGATCTTTACATTTTTTTTTATAATATAATAAACTTAATAAAATTAATTTGTTTAAAATAGTTATTATAGATATATTTTTATTTAATTAATTTATAAAACTAGCGACAATTTAGTTTAATATGAATTATTGGATATTTAAATAATTGTGCTAAATATATGAAATTGTTATCAGAAAAAAATATAAAGGAATGGCTTGTAAATCACGATTTAAAAGTTGAAGTGATATCACAATTTATTTTTTATTTTTTTATGTAATAAAAAATTAGAAAAATTATGCAGGCTAATCTCTCACCTTCTTATATCAATCAATTTTGCTCACTTATTATTTAAAATATCTTGTTTTCGCACAAAAGAAACACTCACGCCCCTACACTCACGCCCCTATACTCACGCCCCTATACTCACGCCCCTTGACTTAATTTATTTATTTAATCTGCGTCATTTATCGCCTCCACACTCCATCATTATCGTTCTCACATAACGATAATGGAGGTATCCATTCTTACCTCACTTTTTTCATCGCTCTCATAGTCGTGCCCCTATACTGTCGATTCTCTCTGTAGAGTTATCTTCGCCTTCTGATTCCCCTCAATGCTTCTCGAATCTAGCTATCATTTTCACTGGATTGGCGATTTTGGTTGAAGTCACTACTGATCAATCATATGGTACTTGTAACTTGGTCTTTCCTCTGCTTGATTTAACCTTGGACCTAGGTTATGTACACTTCACTGAATCACTCCTTGTCTGTTAGGGTTCTGGGTTCTGTTGTTATTTATCTTGTTGTGAATCATGCAGGTTGAAATATGTTGTTCATTACAATCTAATTTTCAGTTTTTGACTGAATCTATAAATGGGTCACATGCTTTCATGCCTTTTGTCGTTAAAATAACGTTGTAAGACAAAGATACGAGCAATAATGACATTAATGATCCCGTTACGTATCAATTGCCGCCAAATCTCATTAATTTGTAGTAAAGATAGTTCAATTATTATCCTTAATTAATTGAAACCAACATTTACTTCTGTTTTTCAATTCAATGAAGAAGTCTTACTAACAACAGCATAATTATAATTGAAAATCTTCCCTAGATATCTTTCCTTGATAATGTTACTTTCTATCCTGCTAAAAGGGAACTTTCTTTTAACAACTTTAGTAGAGATATTTTTCTAGTGTGTGAGTATGTCTGCATTTCTCTTTTTAAAACAATAGTCTAAGTTTTGTATATTCTTGTGAATCTTCTTAGTTGACAGGTATGTGCAGCAGAACAATCAATTAACTAGTTCTCTTAACGAGGACCTCTCGTTTTGTGTACGTTGTTGTGTAACTAAAGACTTCTTCATCTACAAAAAGTCTCGTTGAAAAGATGCAAGTGAAATGTGATTACTTAGAGAGAAAAAATCTCTTCAGTTAGCAACCAACAACTTTAGTAAGGAGAATCTAATTAGCCAAGGTTTCCTTGATCTTATTTCTAAAGATCAATTTGCCAATGAAAAGGTAATTTCATGTTCCTTATGTAGCCTTTTTGGTATTCAATTTTGTCAAAGTGGTAAAGAATAAGAAAATCTAGTTGCAAAAATTGTCATAAAATTTGATTTTTTAGCATGATCTACAAATCTGGTTTATTAGATACACTTTTCACCTTTCATTTACATCTCACCTAAACATGTTCCATATACCTCAATCACACTTTTCATATAAAATGCAAACAAAATCAATTTTGCTTAAAAAGTAATTGTGATTATGACAAACATAACTCACAAGTTTTTCAAAAGGTAATGACCATCAAGAAGGTTGACATGACAATACAAGCAATATCTAATGTCATGGATGAGACACCCAAACATTGTTTTGCTGATAAGATATTGTGCTGAAAATGGGTAACAATTTTCATTTTGAAAGCAGAAATAATATGAAGAAACAAGAAAATATTACTCTAGACAAGCTAGAGATGTGAATCAAATTTTTGTCACTACTACTCTATCTATAATAAAACTATAATAAACCAACTACTAATAATAGGCTATTAAATTATACCTATTTTCTTCCTTTTGTGGTGTACCTAGAAACATGAAATCAATCAACATTTTAGTTGATCAAGAGCTGAATTCTCAGCTATGATAAACCTGTCATGCATATAGAATATAAGGAAGAGATAAAACCAGATTTCCTAATTTTCTAATCCAGAAACAGATTATTCAAACCAGAATTCCATTAGAAACAGTCTCAAGATCGTCAATGTAAAGATAAGTCATAAGAAGAAGATTTAAAAGGAGAATAGTTTGAAACCACTGCTAAAGACATGAATGCCAAACAAGGCACATTCTCTAGACTGACTGACTGTACAGTAATAGTACTTGATAAATAAAGGGATTAGAGAAGCAGCTAGATGAAGAAGCAAGCAAGCTAGCTAGCTAGCCAGCAATCTTTCACCATCTCAATCCCATGCATGCATGTGCCTTCCTTCATTACATCCTTCTGCGTTGGGGTTCCAACTGTGTATGACAATTAATAGAATTGTTTTAGTCACTTGCTTGGATTGGATTGGATTATAAAAGGTAACTGGTGATGTTTCCAAATTGAAAAGCACATGAATTATGAGTTAAGGAGGAGATAGTAAACATCACCGTCTCAGATCTGTTGATGACTTCGGATGAAGGATATGTGTTACTATCTTCAGCAGTAGAAGAACAACCAGCACAGTAAAACTCATCTAGTAGTTTTGCTTGATCTGCAGTCATGTTAACACAAGTAGGATGGTACCTATAAGACAGACAGACAAACAAAGGGTACATGATAACATTTCACATTGTCAGTACAAAAATAGCTAGGGTTTTATTTATTGGTAAGTAACTAAGTGCAGAAAAACCTAGAGTACTGATTACAAGTTAGAATACAATTTACCAGTCTTTGCATTCCTCACACTGAACCATTAGATTGTCCGGATTGTAGGGCATTTCACATTTGCAGTACCTTAAAAAAAACATATGTAAAATAATCAATCACAAAGAAAACAGCAGCACAATATATATATATATATATATGACAGATATATAGATAGATAGATAGATACTCACACTGCAACGCGATCAGGTATGAAAGCACCGGTTGCAGATTTGTACTCAAATCGACAGTAGTAATCCTCGGGAGTAACGTCCTCAAGCTTGGTGTAATTCTTGAAAGAATGAACGGTACACTTACCTTCAATGGTGTGAGCACTCTGAAAGTCGTAGTGATCGGACAAGAAGAGCTCTTTGCAACCATGGAATATTCTTCGACCTCCGATAGATTCCTCCGGCCTGTAATACCACCTTACACGAACGTCGGTGTTGTTACGGTTATCCATCTCGATCTTATCGATCTGAGCCACATAGGGAAGAGTGTTGTTCTCCGATGATCGGATAAGCACACAATCTCCCACTTCACGTAATGCAGCCAGAAAGATATCAGAAAGCAAAAAAACAAAGAAAAAATCGACATGCAGATAGATATAGATAGATACAGATATAGAGAAAAACGGAAAAAGAATGAATGGATCGAGAGATTACTTCTGACGACTTTGTTGGTGCCCCTGATGGTGTAGGAAGCAACGACGCGCCTGCTGCCTGGTCTGGTCTTGGCCATGTCTAGTGAGAGAGAGTAGGGTAGGGTAAGGGGTAAGGGCAAGAGGTAAGGGAGGGTAGGTGAATAAGAAAAGAGAATGAAATGGGGGCTAAATCTTTTTTTATACTATAATTTTTACAATGGCTGTCCCAGCCTGGACGGACGGGCTTCCTAACCCTAGAAATATTGGTCTTTCTCTCTTGGACGTCCAAGTACGGACACTATATATATATTTTATTAGCATATTTTTAATTAGGTAAGATAATATTCAACTTGATCTTATTTTATTTTTTATATTATATATATTTTTATAAATCATTAATAATATATAACTAATTATTTAATATTTTTATTTAAAATAATTTGATTCTTTATTAATTTAGTTTAAATATAAATAAATAAAATAATTATATTCATTGTTTTGGTTAATATGTAATTATATATATATAAAAGTTCCTTATTAAGATATGAATTTGTGTATTTTCTATTTTGAAAAGTTCACCTTAATATAAATAATTTATTTCATTTATTTGATTTTTATTTTAAATAATTTATTCTTTATTATTATTTTTTTAAAATAACAATATAGCATACATCCCAACCATTTATCTTTGATTTTCTATATTATTTTAGTTTTAGAATATTTAATTATAAAATAAATTTATATATATATTTTTTAATACATTTTTATAAATAATTAATAATACATAACTCATTATTTAATTATATATTTATAAATTTAATATTTTTTTATTTTAAATAATTTTATATAATTAATTAATTAAATAAAATTATATATATATATATATAATTATATTAAAAAATTTTAAAAATAAGAAAACAAATAAATAATATATTAATATATAATGAAAGAAAAAATAATTAAGATTTTAAACTTAAACGTTACCACAACTCCACAAATCTAGGATGCATAAAATTTATTAAGTAAACGACAAAATTATTATTAATCCAGGATGCATAAAATTTATTAAGTAAACGACAAAATTATTATTATTTTAAAATGGTATCGTAAACGACAAAAATAATCATTTATTTGTTATTATTTTAAAATGGGATCGTAAACGACAAAAATAATCATTTATTTGTTATTATTTTAAAATGGTATCGTAAACGACAAAAATAATTATTTAAGGTTATTTGATTTTTATTTTAAACAATTTATTCTTTATATTTATTTTTTTTAAATATACATCCCTACTATTTATCTTTGATTTTCTATATTATTTTATTTTTATAATATTTAAATAAAGAATAAATTTATATATATTGTTTTTTAATACATTTTTTATAAATCATTAATAATACATAACTCATTATTTAATTATATATTATAAATTTAATATTTTTTATTTAAAATAATTTGATTTTTTATCATAATAATTTTATATAATTAAGTAATTAAATAAAATTATATATATATAATACATATATATAAAATATTATATTAAAAATATAAAAATAAGAAAACAATTAAATAATATATAAATATATAATAAAAAAATATTTAAGATTATAAACTTAAACGCTACCACAATCAATTAGGTAGATAGAAAATGTTTTATTCTTTATTATTTACTTATTTTATTTTTAAATAAAATAATTTAGAATACATCACCACCATTTATCTTTGATTTTATATATTATTTTATTTTTATAATATTTAAATATAATATATGTATATTTTAATACATTTTATAAATCATTAATAATATATAACTCATTATTTAATTATATATCTATAAATTTTATATTTTTATTAAAAATATTATTTTTATTAATTTAGAATAGAAAGATAAATACAAAAATATATTAAAAAATAAAAATAAGGGATAAAATGAATAAAAAAATATATGTAATGAAAAAAAAATGTTAGATTATAAACATAAAAAGTGAAGGAGAGGCAGATGAAATTGTGTTTTAAATATAATTTCTGCATAGTAACTAGTAACTTATTAAGCAAACAAGCAAAAAAAAAAAAAAAAAAAATAACCCTAATAATTTAAGTGGATTATTTGATTATTTTTTAAATAACTTATTATTTATTACTAATGACTTGTTATTTAAATTATCAATAAAAAAATTTAGTCTTATTTTATTTTTATAAATTTTAAATATAAAAAAATATTTTAATAAATAAAATTTTGAATTCATAATTTGAATTTATTTTTCATATAAGAACTCTAATTTACTATAAGAATTGTTGTAATATTATTTGAAAATAATTAATGCATTGACTAAATATTTTGTTAAAATATCTTTTATTTTTATATTTATTTTATTTTACATTGTATATTTATATTCTTAATATTTTCTTACTAGTCCCTTATTCTCTTTCTGAACAAATAAAAGTGATTTGTTATAGGAAGGTTCAACAAATAAGATTATTGAAATAGTAATTAATATTATGATTTACTAATTAAATGTGATAAATATTGAGATTGAAGGAATATATTTTGAAATCATTCTAGACCCTATTTCTGACCTCTCAATTAAATTAAAAGTAAGAGAATACTTCTTTCTTATACAGAAAAATACTTTTAATTATATTTTTTTTTAAAATGTTATCTAAAATTAATGACAATCATACTTTTCAACTATAAAAGTATAATAATCAAATTATTTAATGAAGTCATTTTTTTCAAAAAAATATTAATATGTTTAATGAGCCTATTAAAAAAGTTGTATATTTTTTATTTTATTTAATGAAGCAAAATTATTATAATTTAATTTTTATTTACTCTATACAAACATATCCCATAGGTAGGGCGAACAATTTTTGACACGAAAATACAACCCGAAACTAACACGAAAAAATCAAGTCTACCAGTTTTACTTGATTAAGGCCGACCTTAAATGACCCAAAGTAGATCCACCAACTAATTTATAATAAAATTTCTTCGAAATGATCCAATATAAACCCGATAATTAATTTATAATTTTTTTTATAAGTTTAGTGTTTTATTTTCCTACTCACTCACTCATTCATTCATTTCTTTTTTTAAAATTTTGCAAATAATATTAATTAAATCAGATTAAATCAAATGGTACATAAATATATTATATTATATATAAATATATGATAAATTGAACAAATATGATGCCTAAGCAAATTGTTTGTGGAGGCACATGTGTGTTTGATTATATTGTTTTATTTTCATTTGCAATGAACTTGGTCATATACAGTAGACGAGTTTGAAAAGATTTTACTTGTGAATCTTATTCAGAATAAAACAATATATAATTATTGGAAGAAGAGCAGAAATTGGCAGCAGCAAAGTTGATAAACAAGAAGGGTGAAATTAGAAGAGAGGCAATGCAATTTATTATACTCAGTCATGTCTAAATGAGAAAAAAAGATAATTTATGCAAAATGCACATATTATATCATACACATACATGCCATTAAGATTCCACAAAATAAGAAGACAGGCTTCAAACTTAGTAATATAATCCTCCTCTCAAGAAATATAAGATTGTGATTTAGAATTTCTGGACTACCACAGAATTGGCAAGCCCTGCCTGCTCTATTGTTTGGGTTGGATCAGTGAGTTGCTTTGGCGGAAATCCAACTGTTTGCAGCTGGTATGGCCTCACCACCCCTGGCCTCGAAGAATCAATGAATGCCCGGATCTCACCTACTGTATTATGAAAGTTGAATTGCCCCACCATTCGTGTCCCATCTCCTAATCTAAGCTGAATTGATGTAGTTGGCAAACTCTCATCAAGT
This sequence comes from Impatiens glandulifera, assembly GCF_907164915.1. NCBI lineage: Eukaryota > Viridiplantae > Streptophyta > Magnoliopsida > Ericales > Balsaminaceae > Impatiens > Impatiens glandulifera. Next base: position 36,652,113 of record NC_061870.1, read on the forward strand.
ATTCGCCCCAGCCCCAATGAATCCGTTGATGGCACTGATGTCGTAGGACCATTGTTACCACCACCCAGAGTCCTTCCAACACCCTGAAACGACACTTGGCGCTTTTCCGGCTCCTACATAAAAGAAATTTCAAATAAATGGAAATGAACCAACATTAATTAGAGGCGAGTATATGTAGTCCAACCGCCCTACCCAAATCAAAAAATATCAACTGATGGTCTTGCCAGAGTACAAACTGATATATGAAAATAAACATGACCATAAACAAGTAAATTTAGACTTGGTACTGTTCCTTAGCTATTGCGAGCTGATGCATTTTTTTCAATTGGAGGACTTATTTGAAGTTGGCATTCCATTGTTGTCGTTTGGATGATTTTGTTTAGTTGATTGTTTAGAAGTTAGTTAACAGACATGAGGAATGTGAGTTGAGAAAACTCATCAGTCAGATAAAGGGTCAGATTGCTATTTAGTCAATCTTTGATCACCCAAAACGTTAATAACTCATAAACAAAAGAGACTATATTTGGAATGAAAGGCTCACCGGGCACTCCTCATCTCTCTTAATAAGCTTCACAGAAACAGAAGACCTCTTATCTGCAGGCTCAAGCTCTAAAGGAGACTCGGACTTTCTAATACTCTGCATCAAGTTGAGACAAAATCAGAAATATCAAACACTACAAGAGAAAGTGGACAAACAGTAAGTAAAAGATTCTATCCATTATATGGTGATGATACTACCTCAAGGAAAGGTGCATTTTCAGGGTCATCTAGTCTTCTTAAGGGTCCATCATTAACTGTAAAACCATTTCTCCAGAAAACAATATTGTGAACAATGGATTCAGGCTGCTGTGGAAGAGGAGGTGGAGGAGCAGATGGAGCTGCTTCTCCTGAGAGTAATCTTCCTGTTCCAGTAAAGCTCCTTGAGCTTGAGGATGAATGAACATCTTCAACAGGTTCTTCTATAGCACCAAGCTTTCTAGCTTGGTTAAAAATTGCATTCACCTCATTATTTCCCTTTGACGGATCTTGGACGAGCATACCACTGCAAATTGTTTATGAAACATCATTAGAAAACAAAATGACTTCAACTCAGTACTCAATATGATGATGAACTTAGATTCACCAACAAGGGTCTCTCTCACAAAATCTATAGATGGTTTACCCGGAATTGTTTCAGTAAAAAACGTTGACAGTTTGTTCATTTAAACCTACAACTTGCCTTTTCTAGGGCAAGGAATGTACATAGACAGACAGAGAGGAAACATCAAATATGGGCTTAAAGTTTCTAAGTAAGAGGATAAACCAGAAGAAAGATGTTTACACATGCATATTGAGTCTTGCTTAGGTTTGATTGATATAGAACATCAGTTAGTGAGAACGAAATTTCAATATGAAGAGCCATATTTTGAATCACAAATTCAGAATGGTAGCATCAATACATCCAATTATGTATCTGATCTTATATATTGAAAAAAGAGAGCTCGCTATTTGTTTGTATAGACTGAGAGAGAGAGAGGAAGATGATAAACTAGGGCAAGAGATGGATCGACCTTTTTTCGCCGCCAGTGTAGTACTCCTGTGGCTCATCATCACTGTCAGAATCATGCGCAGAAGGGCGATTCAAGTCCGATAGGGTTCGAATACCGCCGGCACGACTGCTACTGGCCGCCTTTGCAGGCTTCTTGTCGCGAGAAGCCATTGTCGCTGCTGCTAATGGAGAGATGGAGAGAGAGAGAGATAGAGAGAATCAGTACTTTACTTTTCTTACAAGATTAATATTAGCAATATTATTTTTTAACAATTAATAATTATATTTACTAGATAGAATTACTAAATTATTTATAAGATGTGATTAAAATAGATGTTTTTTTTAAAATAAATTAAGATAATTGATTTTAATTTGTTTTTTTTAATGAATTTTTTTTATAGTAAGAAAGCTAACTCTATATAAGAGTATATAAAATAATTAAATTTTATTTTAAAATTCAGTTCCATCCAATTTGTTTACCAAAATCATAAACCAATTTTTTCTTGCTTAAAATAGAAAAGTCAGGGATTCAAAGGGTTAAGAAATTGAATTCAGATTTCTTATGAAAACAAGATGCAATTCCAAATTCTCTAAAAAGAACTAAAAAGAAACATGATTGGATACATTGTTTAATGCATGTTGAAGAAGAAGAAGAAATAAACACTCATCTGGCATGGGACTGAGTCCTATTATGATCTACCTAGTATGGCTGTTTGGGTTTGTTTTGTTTTGATTTTAGTATAACAGAGTATGGGTGGGTGGGGTTAACAATTGATTTACTAAAGTAGAACAACAGACATTAAACTGTATCTCCTTTAACATCATCCTGTTCCTCTTCCCGTCCCCTTCCTATAATAAACGGCTCACTTTGGCCTGTGACGGCACCAACAGCTCTCTGCCTATCAACGGCGCCCTCCACGTATTCTTCAATAGGCGGCAATTGCCAATTTTCTCCATCTTTGGATACTTGGCCTCGAATAATCTGATTTCATATATATCTTTTTTCAATATTCATTCATTCATTCATTCATATACGAGACAACCAGGGGATGTTCAATTACCTTGGATGCCCAGCGCCGTTCTGCTTGTTGACACACATCTTTAATATCTCGCCCAGAAAATCTGTCAAAGTAAAAATAATCATTCAGGGAAATAAAATCGTCAATACTCTACTCATTTAACATGTTACCAAACAGGTCTTAGCGAGAAGGAGATACAAATCAATCATCAGAAATGAGCTGTGGATATTTATTTACCCTTCAGTTAATTTAGAAAATTCAATTATATCAGTTTTTGTCAATTGTTTGGCATACTGCGCTACTATTTCCTGACGGGTCTGTTCATCGGGTAGTCCAAAGTCAATCATGGAATCAAACCGACTGCAAAAAGGCACAATAAAAGTTAAAGATATGCTGGTGGTGAATCTTGAAAAGTGATGAAAATACTCTGATGTTTAGTTCTCAAATAAGAATCTAGTTACCTAAGAAATGCTGGATCAAGGTCTTGTTTCCTGTTAGTGGCAGCAATCACAACCACCTTCTTGTCCTGTTCAAACCCATCAATCTAAGAAGAAAAAAATGTGTTAAATCTAAGAGTATCTAACCTTTGACAGAATCTCGATTTGAAATACAAGATGAGAGTTCAATAGATTTTTTTAGACCATGTTTTATTTTGCCTGGAGGAGTCAAAGAACAGTTGCTAATACCTGTCTTAATATCACTGACAGCATTCTGCGAGTTGCTTCATGCATTTCGTTATCACGGCTAGTAGCAAAAGAATCAACCTGCAAATCTCAAGCAAAATTTAAATGTTAGCAATGACAAATAGGAATATTTTCAAAATATATAGCTTTTGCATCACCTCATCTAGAAAAATGATTGCCCCATTAGGGATGTCATTGGCAAGTGAAAAAACTTTTCCCAAAGATCGTTCACTCTCGCCATAATACTTTGAAAGGAGGACTTCCAGTGGCACATACAGCAAAGGAACACCCTATCATGGCAGAACAAATACTTGTTACCAATTAAAGAAACTATTGTGATCCATAGGTATTTCCCTTTCTCCAGTTTTGAATAAATACCTCACATATGTTAATATCATCAACAACAATAATTTCTCAAATCCAAATTAAAGCACATTCACTGTTTCTTAATGAGAATAACTAGATTCAAATAGACTCACAATTTTAATGACAAGATAGATTCCTTGAATGTGGATAATGATCTGTATAGATCAGCTTAGAAGAAGAAAAAACTCAAACTCACATGAGACAATTACTGTACAATGTTCACATACAATGCTATAAAAATTTTAAGGAGCAGTCACAGCAACAGGAAAGCCATCAAAAGTTGTATGACAAATCCAAGAGAGTAGAATCCAACAAATCTATTTGATATTTACCGCTTGATCAGCAATTACACGAGCACAAGATGTCTTTCCAGTACCTGAAAAGAAAATGCATGATGACTACATATTATTAAACCATAGCAACTTTGAACCATGATTTTAAGAATTTAGCTGCAGTTAAGCAAAGGTGCTCTCACTTTTTCCATCAATTTGGTTAACTCAGATGGCATTATTAATGCAAGATATTAGTTCTGTCATATCCTATTAAGATCTTCTATTAGGAGATTGAGAATGAAAAATATTTTGGATCAAGAACTTGCAAATACCAGCTTCAGGTGCTAAATGAAGATGAATCATGACTAGAGCTTACTTGAAGGAGAAACTATTAATCTAACAAAGAAAATCATGAAACATTGGCAGATCCTCTCCCTCACCACAAATAACACAACAATGCATATACCCTCTCCATCAGTTCAAAGAAAGGTGGTAAACATATCAGACAGCCTTCTTTTGGCATAATCGTACCTGGAGGTCCTTCAAATAGCACAGCTCGGGGTCTGTTTGTCTCAAATTTATTCCGGGTCCCACGTGCAATGTCATTATAAACTTCAGGACACCGCAATGCTAATAGTATAGTGTCTTCAATATCCCTGATACAACAAAAATCATATAAAAGAACTTAAACAAGCACTGCAAGGATGAAAACGATCAAACATCACATCTAGAGTCCAAGTAGATTAAGCCTGTATTGACAAAATAAGGCTAAAGTAAGAGAATATAGCTTTACCAAACAGGTTCAGGAAGTTCAAACTCATTAAAAATGTCATTGGCTACTCCCCATATGAATATGACTAGGTAAGATGGTACTTAAGATTTCAATAGCATAGAAATTCAAATTTTATCTACAGTTTGATAATTATGTCGTACAAGTGGAGTAGAAAACTTGAGTAATTTGCAACTTTGCCACATATTTTCGATGAAGTTTAGTATTAGAATACCGTTTTTGCTGATGATATCCAACAATATTTCCCCATGAAACCTCACTGCTTGAGTGATCATACTTGGCTTCATTAAGTCCATAAATTATGACTCCCATAGCCTCCAAACTGGCAACCGATTTCTCAGTAGAAGATTTCTGGGAAGCATTTCCCCCTGTTGACGTTGACCTTCTGCCCAAGGTTTGTCCTGCTAACTGTAAAGCAGATGCCAGGGCATCAAGTTCTTTAGAACTAAAGCTCCCCCGTTTTATGAATTCTATTTCCTGCGTTCATCATTCATATTATATGAAGGCTTAATAAGTAATTACTAATTAGTGAATTTATGGCATGAACCAGAATAGAAAATCTGACCGGTTTATCCAAGCTAATTAATGAACGAAACAGGAGAATGCACAAATCCCCTTCATTTGCACTTGCATCTTCTCTTTGTCCCTTGTCATTGCCAATCTTATTTCCAGACAATGGAGGACTCAGTGTAAGTTGCCAAGCAACTGCACTGAAACACAAGAAAGGTCACCTGATTTTAGTTGAAGCACGGCTAGTGTTTCTAGAAATGGTTAGCCATAAAGGAGGAAAAAATTATGCCAAAGGACACTCAAAGATACGGACTAACCTATCGCAAGCCCTCAATTTCATGTCAAATCCAGCACCATGCTCTTCTACTTTCAATCCGAGACTTGAAACAAGGTTGGCAATTAAGAGTGGGACCTCACACGTAGGAGGAATTTGGAATTTGATAGTTATCTAAAACAAGGTCATTCATCAATTAGGTGACAAAAGGAAAATTATTATAATGTTAAGCAATCAAAACTTGAAAGTTAATCATGAATAAGATCTTAATTATACTTCTGAAGCACTTTGACAAAGTTTCCTCAACTCCACCTCGAAAAGAAATGTAAGAGCAAACCATAATGCGTGATCGCAACTTTAAGAGTACCTCCCAACAGGATGCTGAGAACATGCTGATTATGATACCCAGAAACAAAATTAATTCATTTTGATTTTTTAAGGATCTCTTTCCATGGCATTTCATCAATTTAAGGTATTCCCTCTATTTTACCAATTAAGCCTAGCAGAACTTCCCCTTATCATAATGAAAGTGATAATTGTCTTCCCAACTAAGCTAATAAACCTAGGTCCAACTTTCAATTTGCTCTTTTAGTTTTCTTGACATTCTAACATTCACATTTTTTTGTTTACTTAGGATTAAATTGTTCACCAAAAAAACTACTACACAAAAAGCTTAGAATACTTTTTTTTTGTTGAAACTTGTATTAATAAAACGCAACTTCGCCAAAAGCTTAGAATAAATACTAAAGGAACTATAAGCAACAATAGAGCAAAATGCAAGAACCTTTTGTCCTTTAACAGCAACGATGAACCGTGGACAAGAAGAACCATATTGCATTCCTTTACTTTGAAGTAACTTTTCTAAACGGTCTCTATCTTTCTTAGCAATTTCTTCCAAGACTTCAAGACTTGGAGTTTCTGAAGGCAAAGGAGCTTCAACAGGGCCCTGCAGAAGGTTTATGTTCACAGTAACTAAAACATTATAAAACATTATAATGAAGGATAAAATGAACGAATTACAACCACAACAAAGAAGAAAAGCTGCAGATATACCTTGTCCCCATCTGCATGGGCTACATTTAATAATCCAGCTCCAAACAACCCAGCTAAAATGGTTGGAATGGTAAATAAGCCAGCAACATCCTCAGGCACTGTTTTCAGATTCTGAACTTTAGATGTGTGACTGCTTATGTGATGTATAGATGGACCTGCAACTGAGAGTACCCATTAATACTATGAAATGAGCATATCTAAAGAACTAATATTCTTTTGTCTAGAAAATGACTTCTTGATCCTTTTGCTAAATAAAATGATTTATAATGTCAAGAAATGATTTAAAGCAAGAAAAACATAGCCATCTGGATGCACACTCTTCACCAACTTAGGGCATTTCTCTACCACAAAATGTTGAATTCCGATTATGATTGAATAAAACTCACAAAATAGGTTAGGAGTTCTACTGAACACTTATTTCGGAAACCCCATTTCAACTTAATCATTTATTCCACTACAAGAACTTTTGCTTCTTCGTTGCAAATTATCATTGAGGAAAAAAAAGAGCTAAAAAAAAGAAAGAAGACATACTAGGATTGAAATGGCGGGGAAGATGACGAGACGGATCATCACAAGGAATTAGGGTTTTAGATGATGCAATTATGCGATAAATCTGGGCAGTCCTAGCTAGCCGTCTCGTTGCAGTCGCCATGTTCGCCATACTTGTGAAGCTTCTGAATGCTATGCCTATGGGCTATGTTTTGTGTTTTCTTGGCGCGCAAGCGAATGGGCTGCGATCACTCGGGTGGGAAGACGAGTCTTCGGTCTTCCTAACCCGTCTTCGGTTCAACCTACTTTGTTAATAATTTTATACATTAGTTAGACTTGCCCAAATTATTAGGTACGATTTTCTTTTTTTCACTTTATATTATTAAGTTAATTTTAAAAAATTATAGTATTATAAATATTATCTAATCTAGTTAATTAAAAAGTTAAATTCTGAAATATAAAAAAATATATTATAATAAAAAGATAAATTGTATAGTCTATCACAAATAAATCTTTTGTAGAGTATTATTGTGATTATTGAATGATGTTCTTTGTCAGTAGTTAAGAAAGTTTGAATTTGAGAGGTTTATATGACATTCTTATATATTTAAGTTATCATCTTAATTAATTTTTGGTAAACTATTTATTTGGGGAGAAATCGTTAAACTTTTAATGATCGTAGTCGTTCAATAATTCGTTCAGAAAAGTCAATAAAGTCGGTTGAAAAATTAATCGTTTTTTTCGATAATTTATGAGCTCGATAAGTGATTGAGTGCTTTTTTTTGTTTTTTTATGTTATGTTTTTTCGTTATGTTTAAACGATTTTTATTTTTTATGTTTAAACGATTTTTAAATAAAATTAAATTATTTATTCAAAATAATATATTTCATAAATAAATTTGATACATTTAAGCACTTATTTTTATTGGAAAAAGCACACCAAACCAACCCTCATCATACAAACAATGGTGAATGGAAGATATAATTAACAATTATGATACAAGTATCATTAATTAAACGAACTCTTTGGAGGTCTTTAGCTGCGGATAATTAGTGTGGCGGCGAGGACGGATGGTACTTTTAGACCAAACTTGAATAGAATGGCAGGAGAAATGAGGAAAAGCAGAGGACAGTTTTCTCAAAGAGTACTTGAACGTAGACATGAGAGAAAGATAAAGAGGCAAATAGGAGATGGCAAAGATGCACACAGGAAAAAACGACACCGAATAGAGCGCGATTCTCGTCCATTTCTCCTTGTTCCGTATCAAAAGAACAACGGTGGCCGCAAACGCCAACATCATCATCGAAACAGACAAGATCAGGAGCGTCACCCCTAACATAAGTTTCTGCATCAGCGATTGCTTGAAATCCTTCATCTTAAATCCCGAAGTCAAGATCGACAGGAACACGATGACCGACGTTAAAGCCAATGTCAAAGATAAAACGTCGGTTAAGGTGAAAATTACGAAGAACGGATGATTTTCCAATAAAGGATACCCCGTGTCCTGGTTCGGCCCTCCGGGAACAGTATAGGCAGCTGCAAATGCCACAGTTGAAATTAGAACCGCGATAATTGAGCAGTTTTCTGCGGTCCGGCTAAGCCAATCCTTGGCTTCGTTACGAAGCACGTCGTTGTTCTTAGCAAAGAGGACGTCAGCGGTCTCGCCAGCATCGTTTCGATGTTTGGTGAAATGGGTCATTGATATGTTTTCTACACGCTGCAAACAACAACAATTGAATAAACAAATATAATCTTAATTAAAACACCAGGTTCAGATAATTCGATCACCTCAAACAAGAGAAGATCCTCTTGCAAAAGAAGAGCAGGGCTTCTCATATCCTCAACATTCCGATCCTCATCCTTCTTCCCCACCATATGCAGTATAGAGTTTCCACTGTTATCAGTCTTTCTTATCAATCTCATCATTGGAATTCCCATTTTCTCAACGATCCCAAAGATATGAGTTTGTCGATACTTGATAGCCACGTGCAATATATTGCGTCCTTTATCGTCGATATGCTCCACCGCCTGAGGATAAAGACGCAGGAGTTCTTCCACAATCTCTCCGATTCCAGACTTGGCAGCCAAAAACAACGGAGTCTGGGCCTTCTTCTTCTTCTTCTTCAGTACCGTTGAAGATGTTTGCGATTGGATTGCTTGATCCTGCGCCGGCGCCGTTATAATTATCTCTCCTGATCCATCGGAGGCCAATGAGGTGGATCCATACTTATGGGTCTTGGGTTTGCTTCTGTCAACTGCTGACTCGGTTTCCTTCCATGACGTGTCTCTCTGTATCAAGAACTTGGCAAGATCCACTGCACTTTCATATGCATGATTTCTCATCCTTATTGCTTCCCATAATGGAACTCTAACACAAGGTTGATCTTCTGCAATTTCTCAAAAGGGGGAGGAGGAGGGAAACAACAATCAAATAAATAAATAGAGTTCAAATGATGAGTAAAAGAGTTATTATAAGTTACCTTCTTCTCTAACCATGGTAACTTCAGAAGAGAAACCTTCATACATAAATGGAGAATTAAGATCAAGACATATTATATGATGATCATTAGTAGTACAATTGAAATTATTAATGATATTGAAGAATTATTACATGATTGAATGAGACGGGTAAAGCATGATTTCTTTTTGACTCCATTCTTGAAAGCTGATGAATTACAAGCCAGAAGTTGAAGAGCCGTCATCCCATCTTCATCTCTGTTGTTCACTAGATATGGGTATTCTTTTGCAATGTGAAGAGCAAGATCTGTAAATTATTAAACCCATAATTAATGTTAATGATTATTATATATAAAACAATATTTAATTAATGAATACCAAAATGTTCGGTGATGATGGAAATATGAAGTATGGTTGTCTTATCATCTCGTTGATAGAATTTGAGTCGAGCTTCCACTAACTCGTCTCCTTGAAATCTTTTAGAAATCAAGAAATCTTTGACTTTTGCTTCTAGGTTACGGAACATGTATCCCTTGCCGTACCTAGCAGCCCTAAACAAGGCGGTCTCGCCACGTTTATTGCGTTTTTCCAACAAATCAGGAGCTCTCTCGAGCATGTACAAGGCTGCGGGGACAATGCGATTAGAAGTTGCGGCTTCGTGGAGAATAGTGTTTCCAATGCCGTTTTGGGTTGTGATTTTGGTAATGGCGTGATCGGGCAAGCTTTTGAGCAAATTAAGGACTAAATCTTTTTGTTTGGAATAAATTGCCATGTGCAAGACGGTGTCGTTGTGGATTGTGACAACATGAAGTGGACCTTCATCGTATGTCTTGCATATTTCAATCACTTTCTCTTCTTCACCTTTCATCAGGGCTTCGTACAGATTGTTATCAAGACCGACTGATTCATCTTCCTTCTTAGTTTCCATGAATATTGGTGGAAAAATAGAAGATTTCATTCGTAATTGTTTGATGAATTAATGTATGAAATTATTGATCATATGAAGCTCCCCATTTATATATATCCACCAGAAACATATTAATTAATGGGGCCACAAAATAAGTAAAGCGAGAATATATAATAATATGTATTCCCAAGCAATCAATGAGATGTGAAGTTAATTCATGTCTCATAAAGTAAGATATGCAATGTTTTATGTTTCTTTTTAAGACTGTTATCTGGTGAGACATTATTCTCATAAGTGTATTTGTGACATGTAATTTTATGCACCCACTTTTATCAATTAAGTTACTCTAATATTTTTTAAGAATTTTTTTAATATATAAATTTAAACTTTGAGACTTTTGTTGATGGGATAATTAAGAGAAAAAATGTAATGATTTCACCCATATAAAAAATAAGTAGAAAATTATAAACAGCAACGTAACAATTTTAAATACTAACAAGATCGATCGAAAATGTTTTATTTTGTAAGGTATAAATATAATATTTGTGAATTGTGAGTAGGAATATATATATATATATATATATATATATATATATATATATATATATATATATATATGAACAAAAATAATTTCAAATAAGTTATTCATAAGATTTTTTTTTTTTTTAAATAAGTCATTACATGTTTAACTGATAAGGTATAATGTTCAAAAGGAAATTCATGCGGTAACAATGCTCGCTTATAACATTTACAAAAATAATTTCAAATAAGTTATTCATAAGATTTTTTTTTTTTTTTAAATAAGTCATTACATGTTTAACTTATAAGATATAATGTTCAAAAGGAAATTCATGCGGTAACAATGCTCGCTTATAACATTTACAAAAATAATAGACTATTTCTTTTGATTATAATTAAAGATAAAATAGCCATAGCTTCAGTTTGGCCTGTGGACTGGCTGGGGAAGTGGACCATAAAGACCTGATCTAATATTATAATTAAATTTTTGTATATTATTTTATTGTAATTTTTAATTTTATTGTTACTAGCTAGGACTAAACGATGCCAATAAACAAACACTTCATTAATCCTACTTTTAATAGAATCATTAATTGATGATAACTTTAATTTTCAGAAAAGTTAGATTATTGATTAAGACGACACACACGACTGTGTATTAATTATTTCCCAATAAAGGAAAGGAATCATGTATCATATCTCTCTTTTAATGTGGGGTCAATCCATAAATAAATGAAGTATTATTTCACGTGAGTCATGCTAGTAATCTGTGCTTTAATTTTATCTGCTCTAATTTTATAATTTTAATAGAATTAAAAATAAGTGAGGTTGAATTAAATGAAAATGAAAATGAAAATGAAAATTTATGTAATAAATAAATTAAATAAAATTTAATTCAAATAATATAAAGTCATACTAAACTAAAATGTGAACTTATGGTGTTAATTATGTATGAAATTGAATGTGAATGGTCTCTCTAGAATTCAATATCTAGAAATAAAATAACGAGATGAATTATTAGTCGTTATTGATAAATGTTGGAACTCTTTCAAACATCTTATATCTCTTTTTCATTCATTTCATTATCTCTCTAAATTTTGAAAAATATAATTTCTTTATTTGTCCCGATTGTTCTTCGAGTTTTTTACTCAACTCAACTGAGTGTTCTTCGAGTTCTTTACTCAGTGTTCTTCGAGTTTTTGACTCGATGTATTTCCGTTGAATCCTAGTGTTCGATTCAAGTACTTTGTCAAGTTCGTTGTGTAGTGATTTCAGTGCTGAATCACTATTAGATTCAAGTACTTTGTCAAGTTCGATGTGTAGTGTTTTAAGGAAAATGTGTTAAACACATACCTCAAATCAACCTCTAAAAAATAATACTAGTCTTATCTTCGTCTCTTCTATGTGGTTCCTCTCAATTTCTTCATCTTCTTCAATCATCCGTTCTAATCAAATTAAATTTATGTGAATCTTTCGACTGACACTTTATTATCATGTTTCATCCTCAATGTCTTTGAGTGGTTGAGAAATCTCTGATCAAGGATAGAATAAGATTCCTTTTATTTTTAGAATGATTGAAGAAGGTGAAGAAAGGAATAAATTGAGAGGAATCCACAAATAAGAGACGAAAAGAAAACTTTTATTTTTTTCTAGATGACATATAGTTTAGGCCCAATTATCTAATGGGGTTCAAACTTTAAACGTTTTTATTATATGAGTCTTGAACTTTGATTTGAGTCATATGAGGCTTTTTACTAAACGAACGTTATGTCCGTTTATTTAATATATATGATGTGACAATTTTTATACAAATTATATGACATCTGGCAAAAATAAAGAGAAAAAAATATAATTATTTTCTAATCTCTTCTCTATGTTTATTGATACCTCTCAAAATTTCTCATTTCTTTGTCTTCTTCAATAATTCGTTCAATAAAATCAGATCTATGTGAATCTTTCTCCGAATATCACGACTAACCATTCCAACAACAAAGGTGAGTAATCTTCACTGTCTCTCTTTCTCTCTTTCATATGTTTAGTGAAGACAATGCGTATTTTAGGTTTTACAACGATCGATCCATATTTTACGTTTTACATATTTGTTTGAGTAAAAATCATTATGTCCTTTTTAGGCTCGAATGAGATTATTTCTTAACACTATTTTAGGGGGAAAATTCTTTTAGTGGAATTTTTAACAGAACAATTGAAATAGATGTGTTATGTTGAGTGTTGTATTTATTTATCTTATTTATTCTATTTTATTTCTTCAATTCTTATCTCATATGGTTCTTATAGATACATTATAACTTCATCTGAGTTTTATAGTTTTACTCATCTAAGTAAGCATTCAATTACCTAATTTCGTTCTGCTTGATGTATAATACTCAACAAACAAATATGATGATATAGTTAGAAGATTGGAGAATCCTCTTTTGAGTTCACTGTCCAGCACATTTGTGTAAATAATTTAATCATGACTTCAAATGTTGATTATTGATTCCAATTAAGTTTCATATATGTAATACATTACAATGATTCAATTGTTTGACCATAGTTGTTTTCATCTAATACATCAATTAAACTATATGATTTGGAAATTGGAAACTCACATATATATGCATCAATAGGTGAATAAATGGTGTACACAATAAAAAATAATAATAATGTTGAATCATCGGAATGTATTATCCATAAATAAGTTACAAATATAAAATAATTGAGCATATCCTTGTAAACTAGGGTCCTTGAAGTGTTTTAGGTAGCTTTGAAGTTTTATTTTTATTTGTTAGGGACAATATTTTGCTCAAATGGCTCATTAATAAAATTCTCCTAGTAAATACTTTTTTCTAAGAAAAAGAAGAAAACTAGTGTATATTGTCAAGCCTATTTTCTCACTTCAGTTTTTAATATTATAATATGATCAGGAAGTTAAATAATTTATCTAAATGTATTTGTAATATATTTGATAGGCTGATGAGAACACAATGTTTCTCATCATTAATCTTGTGGAGACGAATTATTCTATTTCAATAAGTAAATCTAAACACCTTCTTAGTCAGTACTAGACTCAATCAATTATGATCTAAATAATTTTTGGGTTATTTTCTTTTTTAAAAAAATAAATATTTTCATATGATTAACATTAGATAGACTGTGTTTTCTTTGATTTTATTATTTAGATAGGAAAGCAATTGGAATGAAATACAATTTGTTTTTTTTTTTTGGAAAATGATGGGAGCAAAGTTTTTTAGGGGTGACAATCAATGTCTCAATCCATAACTTGTACTTTAATGGTTTGGTGAGATAAATTAAAGAATAAGAGTTGTGTTCATATGTTCATCCTTATAATTTAATTTGATTTAGATATTGATAAATTGTTCGTATTTTTCTCATACATTTAATTTATTTTATATTTAAAAAATGAAAAAATTTAGTGGTGAAAGCTCTAAAGACAATCCTTATAAAAACCCAAGAGTTGGTCCAGATAATAAACTTTCACAAATTTTAGAATGATAATATAGTCTAATATATACAATTCATTTACATGATTTTAAACATTTTTTTACCTTAATATTTATATTGTTATTTTCTTTTCTTTTGTAGATTTGTTCGACTGTTACACTATGGAAAAGAACATCTAATGCCAATTAGGGATGTTATTCAATTTATGGGATGCGATGGATTTTTGGGTATTTTTGGGATATAGAATAAAGAACAATTTCAGTTATGGTATCGTCCACCAAATGCACATTTGATGCCTTTTAACAATGATCATCATTTGTTACATGTATTGAAGATTTTTTAGGCGTCTCTTGAGGTAGATATTCCTCTTGAACTAAAAGATTATTATTTAATTGATGAAGTTCAACTTAGTTGTGCATGTGTGCCACTATGGGTTGAAGAGACAGAGATTGAAGAGGAGAATGAAGAAGAGTATTTTGAAGATGTTTAAATTGAGATAAGTTTTGAAGATGTCCCAATTTAATGTAATTCTAAGGATAATTTTTGAGATTGAAAGAGAATATTAAGGTAAGGATGAAGAAGATGACATTACTTATGAAGAAGAGGAGTTAAAGTTGAAGTTGAAAATCAAGTTGAGTTAGATTATGACGATGCAATTAAGGTAGATGAGAAATATATAAATGATGAGAATGAAGTTTCTGAATATTTTAATCAAAGCGACCCGGGCATTTATTTGTGTTGTGATAGTGAAGAAATTAATCTGAGGGGCTTGATGATGATGTAGTATCTCATCAAGTAAAGAGACAACAAACTAAGCATTTAAAATTCAACCCTTTTGTTGATGGTGCAAAAAGGTTCGTTGTAGACATAGTGTTTGAATAAAAAAAATGATAAAGAATGTTATAATAGACTATTCTTGTGATTGTAGAGTGAGCTTAAAGTGGATAAAGCAAGTCTCTTACAAAATGAGGGTAAAATGTAGTAAAGAATGATGTTCGTGGTTTTTTTTATAAGTATGGATAATACAAAAAAGAAAATGGATTGTAAAGAATTATCGTCATGAACACCGTTGTTATTCTGATAACAGAAACACTTTGGTCTTTACAAAGTATGTTGCGATGAAATTCTGTAATAGAATTTTAACTCAAAGAGACATTTCTACAAAAACACTACAACAACTTTGTAGGGAGGATTTGAATTGCGATGTTAGTTGTTCATTGATGAATAAAGCCCAAAAAAATAGTTTTGGCCGAAATTGAATGCGATATCGAGAAAGACTTTAGGGAGTTATGAAACTATTTGGAAGAACTGCAATCACGGAATAGTGGTACATTTATTCTCAAAACCATCAAAGATGAAACCACCGGTGAAACACAATTTCATAGAATCTAGGTGTGTTTTGAGGAATATAAAAGAGGTTGGATAAACGGTTGTAAACCAATAATTCAGGTTGATGGTTGTTTTTTGAAGATAACATGCAAAGGTGAACTACTTGCTACCGTTGGTCGAGATGCAAATGATCATATGTTTCCAATAGCATGAGTTGTGGTGGAAGGAGAGAGTCGAACAAGTTGTGAATGGTTTTATAAGCTCCTCATTGAGGATTTTCATTTACAAGAAAAATATAACATTAGCGCGCATCATATTAGACGTGCAAAAATTATGTTTTTTTTCCAATTCAATTAAATGAGTTTCAGTTTGATATTTTTATTTGATTTGTTAAGGATTTATAAGAGCTGTTGCAGAATGGTTACCAAATACGGCATAGATTTTGATGCCGCCATTGGCATACAAATTGGGCTAGAGCGGGAAATATGGGTGATGATTTGAAGTTGTTGTTTTGGAGGTGTGTTCGATCCACTTATCAAGAATAATTTGATGCCAATTTGAGAGTACTAGAGCGAACCAAGCAAGGAGTTAGTGTTTCTGTCAACCGAATTACCGAGAGGAGATGGTCAAAGACATACCTAAAAGAGGATCCAAAGTGTAATATGATAGACAACAATATCTATGAAACATTTAATTCATGGATATTACCAAGTATGTCTATGTTTATCATTAACATGTTGGAGCACATTTGATTAATGATAATGATAAGGGTTTGTCATTTAAGGAAATAGCTAGAGATGATTTGAATTGGAAACGTTTCTCCAGTAGAGATGCAAAGGTTGAAACAAGAAAAATCAAGGTATCATAGATGCACATTGAACTTTAACGTAGAATGTGGTTATGAGATTATTGAGAGAAAACATAGAAATTCCATAGGCATTAGAGAAGTTGCACATGTAGACTGTGGCAACTCACATGTATACCTTGTGCACATAGTGTTTGTGTCATTTATTATTATAGTGAACATCTTGAGGATTATATCTCATATTGGTATAAACGGACAGCGTTCAAGAATGCATATGGCAAGATCATTAAACAGTTGTGTGGGATGAAATTTTGGAAACCACATTGTGACGGATTGCATTTAATTCAACCCCTAATGTTCATAAAAGAAGGGGTAAAAAAATATTAAAAATAAGAGAGGCGTTGAAGAACCAAAAGTGAGTGGACCAAGAAGGCGAGTTGAACGAATAATGGTTTGACAGTCGTATGTAAATCAAGGTTGTCAATGAGACGATCGTGAATGTATGTCATATGTAGATCCTTTGATTTTTATTAAAATGTTACCTTTTTCGAGTTTTGATACTTATTTTGTTGTTTATATTCATTAGATCAAAAGGTTTTGTTGGTGAAAAATACTTTTGATCGATTATGTGATGGGTGTCATTGATGCAAAGATGATGGAATCAGCTTGGAAAGCAACAAAAGGAAGAAAATTTAATTAATGAACTTTCATTTCATTGAATGATATGTACGAAGTTTTTGAACATTTTTGGTTGTTTCTTGTTATGAATGTTATTTTTAGTTATGAACATTGAATGATATTTTTGGTTATCAACATTGAATGATATTTTTTGTTATGAACAATATTGTGGTTGTTTAATGCTTATGAATATTATGCTTTTAGGTTATGATTATTTATGTTTAATAGGTTATGGTTATGATTATTTATATTTTTTGCTTGCATAATTTTTGAAATGTTTATGGTTATAGTTTATTCATATAGTTTTGATTTAAAAAAATTAAATTATACATTCAGTTTTATAACATTTGCATTGTTTTTAGGCATATTTTCTATGGAAATTATTATGAATAATATTGCTGATCAATGTCTAGTTCAATTAAAAAGTTTCAACTTTCGGCTACAGTATGAATCTGCAATAACATTTGCATTAATCCACGTCATCGCCTCATTGTTGTAATATTTGCAATAACTATATGTTATAATTATTTAAGAACTCTTGCCCTGTATAAGAGTGCAATAACTTTTGCACTGATCAACGTCATCGTCAAATTGTTGTAATCTTGGTAGTATCGATAATACGTTTTATTGCGAAATCTATTGCAAATTAAATGACATATTTAATAAATATGTTTCAACTCTCATGTAGAAATCCCCTGTTTGAGAGTGTAGTAAACTTTGAATTAAACCGTGTTCAACGCCGAATTTTTTAATGTTTACAATATCTATAATACATATTATTGCGAACTCACTTATTTTTGCATTATCAAGAGGTGAATAATATTTGGAGTCCAATGCGTATTTCATTAATATTGTTATTATTATAAAAAAAATTAGATTTGTTCAAAAAGTCAGTTGAGTCTGTCAGTCAAAAAATTAATCGTTATTTTTAAGAATTTATGAAGTCGATAAATACGTTTTTTTATATTTTATTTTATTCTTTTCCTATCATGTTTTTTTTTTTTTTTGTTATGTTTAAACTTTTTTTTTATCATTTGTAATATACATAATCCTTGTAAAATCTAAATTTTAGTTATTTACTCAAAATAATACATTTCAAAAATAAATTTGATACATTTAAGCACTTATTTTTATTGGAAAAAGCACACCAAACCCACCACAAGCGATGAATGAAAGAGATGATTAACGATTATATACAACAATAATTAATTAAACAAACTCTTTGGAGATCTTTAGCGGCGGATAATCAGCGCGGCATCGGGGACGGATGGTACTTTTAGACCAAGCTCGAATAGAACGGCCGGAGAAATGAGGAAAAGCAGAGGCCAATTTTCTCAAGGAGTACTTGAACGTAGACATAAGAGAAAGATAAAGAGGCAAATAGGAGATAGCAAAGATGCACACCGGAAAAAACGACACCGAATAGAGCGCGATTCTCGTCCATTTCTCCTTGTTCCGTATCAAAAGAACAACTGTGGCCGCAAACGCCAACATCATCATCGAAACAGACAAGATCAGGAGCGTCACCCCTAACATAAGTTTCTGGGTAAGCGATTGCTTGAAATCCTTCATCCTGAATCCCGAAGTCAAGATTGATAGGAACACGATAACCGAAGTTAAAGCCAATGTCAAAGATAAAACGTCGGTTAAGGTGAAGATTACGAAGAACGGATGGTTTTCCAATAAAGGATACCCCGTGTTCTGGTTCGGCCCTCCAGGAACAGTATAGGCAGCTGCAAATGCCACAGTCGCGATTAGCACCGCGATAATAGAGCAGTTTTCTGCGGTCCGGCGAAGCCAATCCTTGGCTTCGTTACGAAGCACGTCGTTGTTCTTAGCAAAGAGGACTTCAGCGGTCTCGCCAGCGTCGTTTCGATGTTTGGTGAAATGGGTCATCGATATGTTTTCTACACGCTGCAAACAACAACAACAACAACAATTGAGTAAACAAATATAATCTTAATTAAAACACCCGTTCAGATAATTCGATCACCTCAAACAAGAGAAGATCCTCTTGCAAAAGAAGAGCAGGGCTTCTCATATCCTCAACATTCCGATCATCGTCCTTCATCCCCACCATATGCAGTATAGAGTTTCCAACGTTATCAGTCTTTCTGATCAATCTCATCATCGGAATCCCCATCTTCTCCACGATCCCAAAAATATGGATTTGTCGATACTTGATAGCCACGTGCAATATATTGCGTCCTTCATCGTCGATATGTTCCACCGCCTGAGGATAAAGCCGCAAGAGTTCTTCCACAATCTCTCTGATTCCAGACTTGGCAGCCAAAAACAACGGAGTCTGGGCCTTCTTCTTCAGTACCGTTGAAGATGTTTGTGGTTGGATTGCTTGATCCTGCGCCGGCGCCGTTATAGTTATCTCTCCTGATCCATCGGAGGCAAATGAGGTGGATCCATACTTATGGGTCTTGGGTTTGCTTCTGTCAACTGCTGACTCTGTTTCCTTCCATGACGTGTCTCTCTGTATCAAGAACTTGGCAAGATCCACTGCAGTTTCATATGCATGATTTCTCATCCTTATTGCTTCCCATAATGGCACTCTAACACAAGGTTGATCTTCTGCAATTTCTCAAAAGGGGATGGAGACAACAATCAAATAAACAGAGCTCGAATGATTAGAAACAGAGTAAAAGAGTTATAAGTTACCTTCTTCTATAACCATGGTAACTTCAGAAGAGAAACCTTCATACATAAATGGAGAATTAAGATCAAGACATATTATATGATGATCATTAGTACAATTGAAATTATTAATGATATTGAAGAACTATTACATGATTGAATGAGACGGGTAAAGCATGATTTCTTTTTGATTCCATTCTTGAAAGCTGATGAATTACAAGCCAGAAGTTGAAGAGCCGTCATCCCATCTTCATCTCTGCTGTTCACCAGATATGGGTGTTCTTTTGCAATGTGAAGAGCAAGATCTGTAAATTATTAAACCCGTAATCAATTAATTATTAATGATTATTATATATAAAACAATATTTAATCAATACCAAAATGTTCGGTGATGATGGAAATGTGAAGTATGGTTGTCTTATCATCTCGTTGATAAAATTTGAGTCGAGCTTCCACTAACTCATCTCCTTGAAATTTTTTAGAAATCAAGAAATCTTTGACTTGTGCTTCTAGAAAACGGAACATGATGGCCTTGCCGTACCTAGCAGCCCTAAACAAGGCGGTCTCGCCACGTTTATTGCGTTTTTCCAACAAATCAGGAGCTCTCTCGAGCATGTACAAGGCTGCAGGGACAATACGATTAGAAGTTGCGGCTTCGTGGAGAATAGTGTTTCCAATGCCATTTTGGGTTGTGATTTTGGTCATGGCGTGATCGGGCAAGTTTTTGAGCAAATTAAGGACTAAATGTTTTTGTTTGGAATAAGTTGCCATGTGCAAGACGGTGTCGTTGTGGATTGTCACAACATGAAGTGGACCTTCATCGTATTTCTTGCATATTTCAATCACTTTCTCTCCTTCACCCTTCATCAGGGCTTCGTACAGATTTTTATCAAGACCGACGACTGATTCATCTTCCTTCTTAGTTTCCATGAATATTGGTAGAGAAATAGAAAATTTCAATCGTTTGATGAATTAATGTATGAAATTATTGATCATATGAAGCTCCCCATTTATATCCAGGAGAAATATATTAATGGGGCCACAAAATAAGTGAAGAATAAATGAATATATAATAATAATGTGATTCCAGCATTGAGATGTAAAGTTAATTGAAGTGACGACATAATTTGACAGCCAATATTGATCTCATAAAATAAAGTAAGATAGTGCAATGTTTTCTGTTAAATCAATGTTTTTCTTTTAAACACTGTTGTCTCATGAGACATTATTCTCACTTTTTAGTTTTTTTTTAACCTCAAAATCATACCATTGAAATGAGAATTGTATTAACATCTAATTTTATACACCCACTTTTATCAATTAAGCTACTATAATATATATTTTTTTAATATAAGATTCAAACTTGAGACTTTAATTGATGGGATAATTTTGGCTTAAGAGAAAAAAAATATAATGATTTCACTCCATACTAATCTCAAATGTATATATATTTTAAAAAATCAATTTTTTATTAAAAGGAGAACAAGATGTCAAAACATATAATGGAAAAAATGAAGTAAAGAATTTTAATACTAACAAAATCAATTTTTTTAATCCTGTAGGCTACTAGTGCCATATTTGTGAATTGTGAGAAAAAACATATATCAACAAAAAAAAATAGTTTCAAATAAGTCATTACATGTTTCACTTATAATGGTAACATATGCTAATAACATTTACAAAAAAAAAAAATAGACTAGTAAATTGATTGATTCTTTTAATTATAATTAAAGGTAAAATAGCTATAGCTTCAGCTTGACCTGTGGACTGACCGGGGAAGTCGACCATAATGACCTGATCTAGTATTATAAATTTATAATCAAAGCAGTCTTAGTCCTGTTTTGATTTTTGAAATTAAATTTTTATATATCATACATAATATTGGGTGGAATTTATTGTAATTTTTAATTTTATTGTTACTAGGATTAAACTATGCCAATAAACAAACACGCCATTAATCCTAATTATAATAGAATCATTGATGATAACTTTAATTTTCAAAAAAGTTAGATTATTGATCGTGTACACAGATTGTATTAATTATTTCCCACTATTAATTTCTACATTTAATAAACATATAGTAAAGGAAAGGAATCATGTATCATATCTCTATTAATTTCTACATTTAATAAACATATAGTAAAGGAAAGGAATCGTGTATCATATCTCTCTTTTAATGATTGAATTGCGTGGGGTCAGTCCATAAATAATATTTGAATTGCGTGGGGTCAGTCCATAAATAATATTATATTGTGGTAAATTATTGCTAGAATATTGATATCGACAATTTATTTACTTCAATATCAACAATTTATTTATTATATTGTGGTAAATTATTGCTAGAATATTGATATCGACAATTTATTTACTTCAATATCGACAATTTATTTATTTTTGTATTGTCGAAAGTGATGTCCGAGTATTTGAATAATTATTTTAAATTAACGCACTAAATACGACATAACTACATATTTTGGAATTGATGTGCCAAATACGAAAAACTTTGTATTTGGGTTCAATTATACCCTTAATTTCCATAATGTTATTATTATGAAACTTCTAATAGCATTTCTAATAGCATTTAACAAGAGAAATGAGAATATTAATCAAAGTTGTAAGTATGTATGTATGTATAGAATAGAGGCAGTAGTAGGGTACAAGACAAAGCAAATAAGTATGGCAGTTTAGAAATTTAAGAGAGAGCTTCCATTCTTGATGAGTACAAAGACACTGCCGCCATCTCCCCTGGAGATCCTTAGTTCTTCATCAAGGTAAGTGGTGAGCAACCATGACTCCGCTTTGCTACTCGTTATCGAGAACTTCAACGGCGGTTGGCTAGAGATGGTCTTGGCCACCGATGAAGCCGTGTCTTGAACCGACGTGATTATCCCTTTGAACGGCGTCAGATCTATTTTCTGTCCAAATATTTCCACGTTTTCCGGTATCTCTATCGAATCCGTCAGCTGGGGAGTCCCAATTACCCCCTCTTCAAATTTTATCTATTACAAACAAACAAACAATTATGAACAACAACAACAACAAGCACAATGATTCTATGTATAAATAAACCTGAACGCGCAGGGGACTTCGAACTTCAAATTTGGCATTGGTGCTAATGGCTGTGGTGGCCAGTGGTCCAGAAAACAAGACGGAGTTTTGGACGGTGAAGTCAACTGAATCTATGGTTTGTGAAATCTCCTCCACTTTTACCAGTGGCAATGATCTTGATAACAGAGGAAACAGACCAGAGAATGATGTGTACCTGTGTTGTTTTCCATTTCAATTCAATTCTAAAACCAATTCAATTCAATTTGAGAGAAATCTAAACTTACGCCAGAATCCATTTGCCATTGAGAAGAGTAAGTGCATCGGTAGGAGCCGGAGTAGGGTTTTTAGCTTCAAGCTGCGTGATTAACTCCACAACTTCAGCCCTAGTCTCGCTCGTAGCCTTAAGTCCTCTATCCGTTCCGTAAAACGCATCCACCAGCTGTTTCTTCAATATATCGATTTCAGACGGCTCCTCCACCGCAACGGCGGCGGAATTAGCCTCGACCGCGACGTCAAATTCGCCAGTTTCTGATCCCCACTCGTCTTCACTCGGAACGGCTTCCACTCTAAAACTCGGCCTCACCTTGAGAACCAATCCGGATGAGATCTTCGAACTTTCAGACGGTTTCCCAAAGCAAAACGCTACGGAATTTGCAGGAAGACCTACGAGATTAGTGCTGGATCGAGTCACTGAAGATTTGATTGAGACCGTCTCACATGAAAATCGATTGAATGAAGATAAACTGGCCATATTTCTCACCAGAGGAGAAAAACCAAAAACCAAAAACCAGACAGATCGCAAATGTATGTACTCTGTTCAAATGGAAGTTCGAGAAGGAGGCTTATTATATAAAAATCAATCAAGTAGTAGGTATTCACATTTACATTTACGATTTTGCCCATATAAGATTCACTAAATCACCCAATTTACTCAAGGACTATATTGTACTTTCATCCCTGAGATGCTAAATATCTTAGCCCTCCCACAGTTTGACACGTGTTCATTTCTTTTACGTGGACAAGGCCACGTAAACAGCTCACATTTCGGGCAAGTGTTCCAATTTCTTTCTTTCAACTTTTCCAATTATTTTACTAATATTTATTTTTAATATAATTAAAATTCACTAATTACCTAGTTATTTCGTTGTTTAATTTTTTTTTTAAATCACTAATATTTAAATAAATAAAATATTATTGTTGATAATTTTAAAAAAATGAATTTTTTGTTAATAAATAATAATTTAAAATATATTGATCCATAAAATCTTGTTTAATTTGGTTTGAAATATTTAAATATTTCAGCCATCCTTACTAAAACATTAAATATAAACACATGAAAGTTCGTTCAAATAATGATTATGTTTAGCCAGTGAAAGAAAGATAATGATTTGTACCAAACAGTCCCTTTATAGGAGTCGGCAAATATCCCAGTCACCACAGATGGAATCGTGGACCAATTTTATTTTATATGTATATTTAAAAAATTATATGAATCATTTAAATACAATGAAAAAAAATGTCAGGAGAAAATAAAAAGATTACAAAATATATATATATATATATATATTTTTATGAAAGTAACTTTATCCAATAAGTTACTATTTAAAAAGTTATAATTCATGGCTATTTAAAAAGTTAGGACTCACCTACAATGTTACATACATCATTCTATACTTAAATTTAGAGTATTTTTTAATCAGGACATATTACATAGAATTAAAACAATCTGTAAAATATATAAAGAGTTAATTATAAATTTATATATGAAAATGATTTCTTTTTCAATTATAGTTATTAATAATTAAAATTTTACGGTTATATATATAAATGATAAAAGGGTGTACAATGCCTTCTGCGTGAGAGAGAGAGAAAGGAGGGATGAAATGAAAGAAAAAGTCATTCCCACGCAAAAGTAAGTAAATAAATAAATAAATTATATTAACATTTACAACAAAAATGAATATAACCAATTCTATTTTCAACTGCAAAGTAAATAACGTAGAGACAACTCACAAACATATTTAGGATAAATCTTTTCTAATAACAAATGTTAAAATACTTTTATAAATGAGATTTCAAAGTTCAATTATGAGGGATAAATCTTTAATAAAGTGAGTGTTATTGTGGTTAGATATTGGGCTGTTATAAGGCCTAATGTGATTAATAGAATTGGGCCGATACTAACTTTAATAGTTGAACAATATTTAGTCAATGAAGTAAGTCACCAAAATTTTGGGCTTTCCTTGATGGCAATCCATTCCCAATAGAAGCCTAATTGCAATACAATTATACAAGTTCTCGTAAATAAATTAGTGTGATGAGTATGGATGAAATATTTTTGTCTCAAAAAAATATAGCAACACTATAATATCTTGTGTTTTGTGATTCTAGGGCTATCAATTCAGATTTGGTTCAGGTTGACGGGTTCTGAATTATACGTTAGTACTCACACAAATATGACTTGTTTAGTAATTTGAGTCAAAATTTTAACCTCAACTACATATTTATTTATAATTAATTGGACGCTGACTTTATTAACCTGACTAAAGTTGAATCTAAATGATTTAATTAATATCACATCCTTTTATTTTAAATTAAAGTTATATAATCATAAAACAACAATAAAGTTAAATAAATAAAAATTCATTCTAAAAAAGATTTAAACAAAAAAATAAGTGAGTGAGTAAGAAATGACAAATATAAATCTTATCAAAAAAAAAAAAAAAAAAAAATTGCAAACAATTTGACAAGTATACTTTTGGTCAGATCGACCTAACCGGTATATTAATTCAGTTAAATGGGTTAATCTGAATTTGACCCGTGCGGAAAAAAATAAAAAAATAAAAACCTCATCTTAACATGATTTTCGTGTTTGTTTAGCGTTTCTGTGTCAGGTCTGAAATTGTCCGGACTTTATAAGTAGAGGTTGTGCCAAGGAGAGAAGACCTACACCCAAAATGTTCAAATTAATAAACTCAAACAATTAACAACTTCCCACCTGACTGGATTCTTAGATAGTCATACAATTAAATTAAATATTGATATTTTTATGTGGGTGGTCAAAATTATATTTATATATAAGCATAAATAAATATTCTCCCTTGTATATTGGGGAATGATGGGAGGTCATTTTCCCAAATGCTGTTCAGATATATATATATATATATATATATATATATATATATATATATATATATATATATATATATATATATATATATATATATATATATATATATATATATATATATATATATATATATATGCAACTCTGATCTATACTCTATAGCATACATAACAGAATATTAATATTATTAATAAATTTTGAAAATTCTTAGAGCAGGCCCAACAATTATATCATCACCCAAATATTCATGCATGCATGATAGCAACATTACATTGATTAATTTGTTCCCCTCGTTCTAATTAGATGATTTTTTTGAAAAGAATTATATATGAAACTTTTGTAAGTGTTGATGTAATCGCATCATTGTGATATTTTTTTGTTATCGATGCATTTGTTTCTTCCCCTCCACATCTTCACTCCCCAAAACTATTTACGAGACTATTCCTTTCGCAAAAAAGTATAAAATAATAATAAACATAATGGGCATCGATATATGATAGATTGTAACTTTGTCCATATATTTCCATGGCAAAACTACCTGGCAAGTGAAATAATTCAAGAACATATGTATATTTCATATATCTACATCACATCCACATGTAGCCAATAATAATATATTTTGTTTCTTATATTCATTCAAACCGAAGTGAACTTCCTTTTTTTGTTGGGTTTTTCTCATCTGAATGCAGATAATGATGAAAAATTAGATAATTAGGTACTAAGTACTTACCCATGCATGTCTCGATATATACTTATTCAATAAGATTAAGAAAAACCCATGTCGAATTACGGATTAATTGGGCATAAAATTAAATGTATTCTGCCAAACAAACCAACATGTGTAGTGTGATAAAAAAATAAAAATGGCTGCTCCTTCTTTTAGTTATTTATTTGAACTAATTAAGTAGTTGAAATAATTTTTGTTATGATGTTCCTGGCTCACAAGGTCCATTTTCCACCACTCATAAAGTTCATTGAATTATTTCCCTCCAATATGTCTCTGTTCAAAGTACCTTACCCAAAGAGGGGTCTAGCCATGGGCCAACTTTTGTGCTGGAACGAAAAAAAGTAGCTATGTTCGAATTATATATAATCTTCTTTACTATCTCTATTCATTTTTCACGACAAACGCCAAATTACGTAGTAATTTGTATAACTAAATCCGGTGTGGTAGCCAAATATGAAAATCCATTTACCAAACAAACTATAGAGAACCGTAGAATCTTGAGTTAAATTATAAGAAAGGCGACATTAAGAAATCTAATTAATTTAAACTTTTTCCTAAATCGGGTTAATCTCAACTTAATACACAATCTATGTAAATTGCATGTCCAAGGAAAATAACATTATGTTTGTGGTCCTAAATCATTCAACATCAAATTAGGAATAATAATATATATAATTGTAGTGTGTTATTATTCTTTTGTTTTGAATTTTAAAAAGATAAATAAGTTTAGTAATATTCTATTGTCACTATAAGGCGACAAAATTTTTAAAGGCATCCCAAAAGAAAAAGGGAAAAAAAAGTGCTTTAACTTAATATGGGGGTTGTTTTCCTCCATTATTTTAATATTTATGTCCTTATACATCATTCCCGAAAACAAAATAATCTTAATTTGTTTATTTCTGAAAAATAAATTTTATCCACTTATGAATGATAAATTTAAATAAATTAGATTTAAAATTTTTCTATAAAAATCCATATAGAATCCCACTTTACTAAGTCTCCTATATATATCTTGGTTTTAATGGAATGGAGGATTGGGTTAATTAATTAGTGCTTAATTAGCTTTGGGTATCTCCACAAATATGAAAATGTATTTAAAAAGTATATATGACAACAATTTATTATATATACTAACAATTAGTTGTTATCTACTATTAACTAAAACTAGCATTTAGCCTATACATTTGCATGAGTAATAATATAAGAAATCGTGAAAAAAAATTATGGATAACATTTTAAATCTTATTTTTAACCGTTTTAAGTTTATGGGTGGGTCAACCCACAATCCGACCCAAATATTCATTTACTCAACATCATTTTATATATATATATATATATATATATATATATATATATATATATATATATATATATATATATATATATATATATATTAGTTAGTTAAAAAATTGAACTTATATTAATATTAAAACGTCTCGCGTTTATCAAATTTAGTGTTGATCTTAAAATATAAAGTCTTTGTAGCCTACTTGGTTAAAGAGTTGTACTTGTTTTTGTTAGGTTTCAAGTTCGAAACATACCTCCAACATTTTTAATTTTATTTTTAACCGTTTTAAATTTAAAGGCGGGTCAACCCACAATCCGACCCAAGTACTCGACCCGGCAATCCGGACACTTTAAAAATTAAGCATCATTATATATATAGATTAGTTAGTTAAAAAGTTGAACTTATATTAATATTAAAACGTCCCGCGTTTATCAAATTTGGTGTTGAATTCAAAATATAAAGTCTTTGTAGCTTAGTTGGTTAAAGAGTTGTACTTATTTTGTTAGGTTGCAAGTTCGAAACATACCTCTAGCATTTTTAATTTTATTTTTAACCGTTTTAAATTTAAAGTCGGGTCAACCCATAATCCGACCCAAGTATCCAAATTAACCACAGCTCTCGACCCGACAATCCGGACACTTTAAAAATTAAGCATCATTATATATATATAGATTTAAGTAGCGAATATTATTTTATCTAAAAAAAAATCATTAATTTATATTTTCTTTTATTCTGAAATATTAAGAATAAACATGTTGCATTGAATATTTGCATGTCGTTACTGAAGACATTTATTTTCTCATTTATTTATAGTTTTTTAAACTGAAATATTTAAAACATGAAGTTTTATGAATATACTTATTGCATTGGCTTATGCATTTATTAGAGGTTAAATGAAGGAGTGTTTATTTTACATTAAATGAAATATAAATAAAATTTTATTATGGAAAAATAAATACTTAATTTATTTTTAAGAGTTGATCACAGTTTCTTCAACAACTATGATTGTAACGGAATTTAATTAATTTTCTCCCTTTCAATATAACAACAAAATTTGTAAACATTAAACACAAAAATAAGTACAACAACGAGTTGAATAAATATTTAAATTTCTATTACCATATTCAAAAGATGAGTGTCCACTAAAATAACTCAAATCATATTAAAAAAAAATAACATGTAAACTTGGAATTATTTTTTATAGAATTCTAAAAAATAGTGGAATTATTAAATCAATATTGTAGGTAATGGAATTGATGGAACTGACTATATAACAATGTAATTCAATTGTATAACTATTTTTAATAACTTCAATGTCCATCTTTCAATTAGACATTAAATTCACTTATAAGGAAAATATTTAGTTAATTTATATGTCATTTAGCTAGATATATTGTGGTGTCAGGATAGTTCTCTTATACTTAAAAAAAAAAATATATATATATATATATATACTCATCACTTTAATTTTAATTTTAGACATATATCCTAACTAGTAGTGTAAATTGTAATACTCGAACTATAATTTATATTATATTATTTCGAACTCAGTTTGTTTCGAACTGAGCGAGTTACTTGAGTAGCTCGAATCGTTTATACCCCTGATCCTGACAATTAAACTAAAACATGATATAAAATTATAAATAAATAAAAAGTACTTACAAATATGAGAAAAATAAAAACAAAGAGAAAGAAAACTAGTCATTTATAACAAAGCAAAATATGATATTTGTGATGGCTCATAGTTTCTTTAGGCCCGACAAACTAACAATGAAACAAGAATTCTTTAATTACTTCTCTTTCATAGTTTAAATCAAAGTATATATGGATGGATACATAGCAAGAGAACAGTTTTTTTTCAATTTTTTTTTCTTTCTAATTAATGACTCGCCTGTCTATAAATTGCAGTCACCACGACCAAGCTATACACACCTTACAGATAACAGTGAGAGAGAGAAAGAAAGAAAATGGATCAGAGTTTCCCTGTAATTGACATGAATAATCTCAAAGGTGAAGAAAGGGTAACCGCCATGGAAGCCATCAAAGATGCTTGTGAGAACTGGGGTTTCTTCGAGGTAACTAGTTCTCTTCTTACGTAACGCATGAACACCATGCATGTCATTTCAATTTCTTAATTAATTTTTTTTTTTTTATCAAAAACAGGTGATCAACCATGGAATCTCCCACGAGCTGATGGACAAAGTGGAAAGCCTTGCAAAAGAACACTACAAGAAGTTCATGGAACATAAATTTAAGGAAATGGTGGCCACAAAAGGCCTTGAAGCTGCCAAGGAGGTTGATCATGACACTGACTGGGAAAGCACTTTCTTCGTCCGCCATCTTCCCGATTCCAACATCTCTCAACTCCCCGATCTTCATCATCACTACAGAGAGGCAATGACTGTCTTCGCCAAGGAGCTAGAGAAACTGGCAGAGCAACTCTTGGAAATTCTGGGAGAGAATCTTGGTCTAGACAAAGGTTATCTTAAGAAAGCCCTCAGCGGCTCTAATGGTCCTACTTTTGGGACCAAGGTCAGTAACTACCCTCCGTGCCCTCAGCCGGACCTCATCCAAGGACTACGTGCCCATACAGATGCAGGAGGTCTCATCCTCCTCTTTCAGGATCAAAAGGTCAGCGGTCTGCAACTTCTCAAGGATGGAAACTGGATTGACGTCCCACCATTGAAGCACTCCATCGTCATCAACCTAGGTGACCAACTTGAGGTATAATATACACACATATATTCATTCATTCAATCAATCAATCTTGTAATTGTTAATTATTATTCTTTTTTGTAAGGTCATTACGAATGGAAGATACAAGAGCGTGTTGCATCGTGTGATCGCTCAGACCGATGGGAACAGGATGTCTTTAGCCTCGTTCTACAATCCGGGCAGTGATGCAATCATCTACCCTGCACCTGCACTGGTCAAGAATGAAGAAGTTTATCCTAAATTTGTATTTGAAGACTACATGAAACTATACTCCGGGGTTAAGTTTCAGGCTAAGGAGCCTCGATTCGAAGTTATGAAGGCAAAGGAGGCCAAACTCAATCTTCCAGCTAGCCCTGTTGGCACAACAGTTTGACTATGTGCTCTTAATTTAGTAGTAATGAATAAATGTTTGCAATAGTGCAGACCTATCTAGATATCTTCTTATGTTAAAACTCAGTGGTGGTTGTAATGCACTTGTTTGTTTGTATGTGTGCTTATAATGTAATCTTTGTGGGGTGTTTTGATGTTTCTCTATGTAATATATACTGTAGTTTGAGAAGATTATGGTAAAATAAGAGATGGATTCTATTATCTTTCCTGGTTACAACAAACAAAACCTAACCAAACAACAAAAGTGTTTAGGTGTGTAGTCAATATCAACTTATAAAAACTGTGCATGGTTAGGATTGGACAAGTAAACCACCTTTGTCCCAAGATGATAGATAACTTTTTTAATGATTAGCAGTTCACCATGAAACTATAGCTGCTTTATGTCATTTAAATGTCAAACCAACATGCAAGATGTTGGCTGAGTTCCAACACTTGCCCCCCTTCAATTCTATCACAACAGCTTGCTTAAGTACAGAGTACAGAAGACACACAAATCTATAGCATTATTGTTCCCTGTTTCAGAATCCACCTTCAATTTTCTCTAGTTTCCAAGTTTAATCACCTCATGACTGTTTCAAGCAAGAATTATTTCAACTTACCTCGTTACTATAGAGATTTGAGAATGGTAAAATAGGAAATAGGTTCAACATATGAATGTTTTTTTCATTTTGTGCATAATTGTTTCATACTTTTCCTTGTCTAAGATACCACAAGCCTGTTGAAGGATAATGCAAGTGTACATCAAGAGATAGTTTAAAGGAAACACTTTCAATTATATCCAAGTTCAGTAAAAAAAAAAGAACACATAATTTTCCTCATTTGGCAACTTGTGCATAAGCATGGCCATAAGATGGAAGGATATGAAGATGAGTAAGGAGAAAGGTGGACTTTGTATTAATGATTTAGCTACTTTCAACAAAGCCTTGCTAGGAAAATGGTGTTGAAGATTTCATAGGGAGAGAGATTGTTAGTGGGTTCGCCAGTGGAAACCAAGTATGGAAGAAGGGATGCCGGTTAAGATATATGTGCTTTGTGGAAGGCTATCTTTAGAGTATGATCCACTTTCTCTGAAATGCTAAAGTTTGGATTGGGGAATGACAAAAGAATACTTAGTGCAATAGAGAGTAGAGAGATCGAACCAATTCATTCTTTCTTGAACTAACTGGTCATCGGGTTTGCAATTTCTGCAACGTCTCCTGCTGAAATCTTATCCTACAGAAAATGGGCAGAATATATGCTTTTTGAGGAATGGATTGTATTTCCTAAAAAAGTAAAACAAATTATTACTTACAACAACATTCCTCAAAATCTGGTTTATGGTAAGGCCTTTGTTTCTGTCATGAAGCTGAGAGAGAATGCAATTGGCCCATGAAGGAAGAAACACATCCCCTGAGTATAAAGCCTGCAGATTGGACAAGCCAAATCCTTTTGCCCAAACAAAGGTGGCAACTTTACAACAAAATCAGGTTTCTTTCTTGGCTAAGAAATGGTATTACATGTTGCAGTTTCATCAACAGAGAGACATGGAGGCAAATAGGAGAATCAAAAGGTATACTAGCAAACTGGAGTATGGGTTTAGATCATTCACACACAACGAGCTGACAGATGCCCAGATTAGAGCGAGAGTATACAGTGTAGGATCATGTTGAGCCATCTTGACGTTTCAGTACTATATAAATAACAGAATGTGACTTCAATCAGATTAAATTAATGCATTGGTAGAGAAGCCTAAGGATTGATGACCGTGGCACACCAAGTAGCCACTTCATTAAATATTAGTGACTAATTAATTGAGTTCATGATAATTTAAGTACATGTTAACTCTGCACATTGTAACTAATATTGGTGACAGATATATATTATTTAAGTAGTGAGACAGTAAATAACATTAATTATATTGGGTTTGTTCAGGGAGGATGCAGTTAAATAACATCCATGCTCCATCTATGGTTCACCCCATTGGTCCTTATTGAGGCGGATTGAAATTTGACTATTGCAACTAAGTTTGAACACAAAACTAAAAATTTATTCTATATTGATGATATATACCCCAGGAATAACATACAGTATAGTATAAATAAATGTAGCCAAAAAAACCCAAAAAAAACATGTTCTGACCATTGTATAAGTTCTTCTATTGAGTATTTGGTTTGAGTTAACCTTCTTCTGAAGTTCCAAATGACTTCTTAATGCAATCAACAATACCTTCACAATCCGTCTGAGGAAGGGTGCATCCCGTGTCCTCTTTTTCATCTTCAACATCTGCATCCACTTGATATGAATGAGGAGATCGCAGGTTTCCATGGGTTTGGCATGCCTTCATTGTCTTGCAGTGTTCTCCTTCGTCCTCTCTTATGTTAACAAACACATCATACAAGTTGTCTGACCAACAAAACATTATAATAAGCATATGAATCATATAAAATTCTGTCAATTAAGAAGCTTTCCTTCTTCATGTCATACCAATTTTTGGCCTTCTAGAATTTGGCATCTTGGAGGTTTGAAATTCATCTGATTAAGAAAGAAGAAACCAAAATCTTAAATAACTGTTCTAGCATATGGATAAAATAGACGAGTTTGTTTAGCAGAATGGTACCAAATAAATATAAGTCCCCTCCAGTGTAATACTTCACAGCAACTTCAGGTGCAGGCAATTTCTTCAGCTCGTCTATGGAAGAACAAACAAGTTAATATTATTAACACTTTCATTCTTAAGAAACAAGTTTTTAATATTAACACTTGAAATTTAGTTAGTTACCTCCTTGTTCCTTAATGAATTTGTCATAGGTTTCATATGCATGGTGCTCCACACATTCCGAAAAATGATCTGCATGAACAACATTTGATGATCAGGCCTACTGAACTAAACTTGTCAGTTTAGTTATATTTCTCTTGTAAAATATATATATATATATATATGTGCATATACTTACATGCCATTCTAGGGCTTAAGGCATACATGAACACCGTCATAAAGTAATAGAAGACCGCAATGTGTTGAGCTAGGAATCTGTCAAACCACCACGAGTTTCCTCCTAATTCCTGCAAAACAGGATTCTGTTTTAGACAAAACAACAACAGGATGGTTAATAAATATGGAAAGAGAAGGGGATGAACATTACTTCCATTATGAGAAGATGGTGCATCTCATTCCAACTCTCAGCAAAGTGCACTTTAAGATAATCTGACTTTCTCCACCAGCCAAAGCTTTCATACATGTGTAGAACAGAGATGAAAGCTGATAACACAAGAACAAATGAAAAGATGTCAAGTTTTTTAAAAAATTTAAGCATATTAGAAGAGACTTCAATTCAATACTCACAAAAATAAGGAACTCTTGCGATAGTTTCAAGAACAAAAAATCTTGCATAGTTGCGGTCATGGTACAGACCATCAAGTATCTTGATTACTGAATCCTGCAAAAACAAACATATTGTTTACACAATAACCCAGACATCAGAAAAATGGCTCTTTGATATTTACTTACTGTTAGAAGGATATTTAGGGACTGTTCCAACTTAATGATCCAACTTTCAAACCCATTCGGCAATGAGCTCTTTGAAGGCTCCCCCTTCAATTCATCATTGGGAAGTGTCTTTCCTGCAAATGATTGCTCCAAAACCAAATCATCCTCCTTGTCCTGCAACACTGTTGCTTGGACTTTGAATGACTTCCTAAATAGTGATTGATATTTCAGTCAATTAGGGAATCGGACAATTAGGGTTTTAACCATGATTCAGAACAAAACGAAAATTAGAAATATACTGAAAGCCAAGCAGAACTAGTTATTTGTTCTAACATAACCTCAAACAAGGTTTTAAGCTAAAGATGAAATTCGCTAAACAAACATTTCAAATTCAAACCTTGGCAAAGATCGGAGCCTATAGCCAGAAGTGCGGGAAGAAAAGAGAGGATCGATGCGTAAATGACTGCCGCAGTTGAGATAACACGGTTTTGAGCAATTTATCCACCGGAGATGCGACATCGATGATGAAACAGGGATTGCACTTACCGGAGAAGGGAGTGATGTAGACATCCTCTCTCTCTCCTTCTCTTCTCAAGAAGGCAAGTGAAAAGAAAGGCGAGAAAATGAAGAAGCGTCAACTGAAAGCGAAGCCAGAGATCGATGATTTCGAGCACATAGAACCCTAAAAGCAGTCAAGAAGCGAATTGTACAATTTGATTCGTCGTCTTCGTCGGCGCTCTTTGTTAGCGCATATTCTCCGGTTGTCTGTTTTCGTACAATGATATTTTTTCTGTTGTCTCAATGTTAATAATAATATGTCTAAAAAATCAAACAACTTTATTTATGCAAAATTTGAATACATTATATATCTTTGAATAAATATTTTAAAAACTAAAACTAAAGAACTAACTAAATAATGAGAAAACAAAAGAATTATAAAAGCAACATAGATAGATATCTTAAAAGGGTATTAATTAATTGCTTCAATTAGATTTTAACCTACTAACTAATAATAATAATATTTACTTGACAGAGTCCAGGAAATCAACCTACTAAAACTACACAGGAATAATTTCTGAATTCTGAGATTTGTCGCAGGTCAAAACAAGGCCTTCAATGTAGGTTGGGAGAAGGCACCGAAACCATTGACAGCCGCTTGAGATTGGCTCGGGCGGAGGAACTATCATCAGCACATTATCGTGGCGTCTCACAACCCCAATCACACTAACCGAGCTTCCTTCTTTAATATACCTGAACACAACAATTTGAGAAAAATAAGAAACGATCCAAAGTATTTATACTAATGTTCAATTTCATTAATACCCTTCTTTGAGACGCATTACGCGGTCATCGATTGATATGCTGCGACTTGAAAGCCACTGTAGGAAACTTGGTGATTGGTCTCGATTGTCCTTTGTCACATCCAAAATCTTTGCAGGCTCAACGAGGACAGCAGTCTTGAACCCGTATCCTGCCTTTACTAACGCTCTTAAACCGGTCTGGAAGTCTGATATGTAGAAATCAGTCACGTATCTCTGTCAAACATAGAGACAGACCAAGAACAAAGTCCTTTTTAAGTTCTAGAGACCCAATTCAATGACATTAAACAATGAAAAAGAAGGGTAACCAATAAACCACCTCTGCATATCTCCTTCCCCAAGTGAAGCATCGGTGTTTGGGATTTGCAGATTTCCCGCCCCATCCCTTATATTCTAACAATTCTGTCGATACATATACGCATCTTGGAATCTTCTGGAAAGACGTTTCCAGTGGAATACTGCCGCAGGTAACTACCTGCATACAAGATATGAGTTCAGGAAACCAAGCAAAACAAAACAAAACAAAGTAAACGTATATGGCCTTGTTCCATCTTTGGGGTTATTTGAGTTTACATTGTCATCAATCCTCTCATTAATCACGTTATTTAAATCAATACCCTCTATTCTTACCCAAATAATCAAGTAATTCATAACCTAAACAAGAGCAGACACACAAAGGAAACAAGAACAAATTACAAAAAGAAAATGGTAGGAAAAAAAGTTACCCCAGTAACCTTCACACATTGTGAATCACGTGCACTGCTGAGATCGGATTCTGAGTAGCTCTTCAAGAACCCTAATAAACCCCTCTTTTTCCAACTGCAGTTCCACACAGTCGCAATTAACATCAAACCCAGAATTGCTAAAACGGCAATCAGAAATATAACATTCTTAACAGCCACCATTAGAAATGTTCCAACCAACAAACACATAATCATCATCACCACAAAAAACCATATTACCGCCTTTGACACCTTAAACCCCATCTTCACCTCCTCAGTCAAATTAGTCACAACCGAACCGTATGACGTCTTACCCATTGAAGGGGAAGGTTCCAGCTGACCCGACCGACTACCCGTCATTGAACTGATCGAACCGGACGTAATGAGGCCAGTCGGCATAATGGGACCTGAGTGCCTTTTCGGAATTGGGCCTGAGCCGGAGGATTTTGCTCCTCCTAACGGACCTGAGCCTGAACCAGATCTAACTGGACCGGTGTTGAGTTGAGAAGAGGAAGACGATGTCCGTGAAGTTCTCAATGGAGGGGGGCCTTGATCGGAGTTGGGTATGTCGAACATTTTCCCAAGCTCCCCGGAATTTTTAATGTCGCCGCCGGTGTAGGGAACTGCACGAGAAGACATTGTGGGTTGCCGGTCTTTGAGCTGATCGGGGCGACCTCCTGAAACGAATAAGCCATTGCTTAGTTGATGAGAGTTGATCCGAGACCCCATCATTGCAGAAAATGAATGGTTTTTAGAGAATTAGAGTGTGATGGCGGCAGTAAGTGATAGTGTATGGGTCTGTGAAGAGACGATTAAGGATCCAAATTTTCATGATTTTGAGTTCTTGACGACTGTATCGCCGTTCATTTGGGGTTTTCCAAGTCCAAAGGCCTCTTTTTTGGGGGGCATTTTTATTTATGGGATCATTTTTGTCCATTAGATCGAGTGTTTAAGGCCCCCACTTCAACTAATCATGAACCTGCGGATATCTAACGTCGGTGGTAACTCCTTAGAAAATAATTAAAAAATTAAAAATTAAAAATAAGCATCGCCACCTCACGCATCCGTCGCCGGAGTTATAGCTCCGAGATATAACTTCGTCGTACAGACGGGGACCCACGTGAGCATTGCGGGGGTTATTCTTTTTTCATTTTACTTTTTCATATATATATATGTAAAATGTTAATTTATAATGTAAGTCCCTAGAGAGTTATCATTTACAAATTAGTCCTCAAATATTTTTAACATCTAAAAAATTACAAATACATGTAGATCTTACATTTTTTTTTATAAATTGTTGGTAATGTTTTTGCTTATTAAGTTTGTGTTTTGTGTAGTATGTTGTAATGTAGAATGACATATTCATCTTAAATATTTTAAGACATTAAAATATATATCTGTTTTTTTACTCAATTCTTAATAACCTAATTTCATTAATCAACTCCTAAAATGTATTTCCTCTACACGTTTACTCTGTCTACATTTAATTAATCATCTTTCTATAAATTTGATTTTATTAGAAAAGACCAGACACATAGAGGTCCATTTAAAGTAGACAAAGTGATGCAGCGTGCGTGGCTAGGATGAACCTTTATCAAGATTCGTTGATTCTTACGAATACTGAAAGTTGATAGATATTGAGGAAACCTCGTTTTCTGATTAATAATCTTCCCATAACAAAGTGTTTTAAGATTCTTTAAATACTCAAACCCTAGCTTGCAAAAGAAATAAACAACTTTTAATAAATTGCAAAAAACACCCGAAACTAATAAAAATGCGATTTTGAGCCCCTAAACGTCGTCAGATGGCCTTAAACCATCATACCTCATGGCAAAGCCATGACTTCTTCACAGCACCACGTTTCCGCCCGAAAAACACTAGGCAATCGTCGAAATCTGACACTTGCGAGATATTTTCGGAGCTGCAACTTTCGCATAAACGCCTCTTCGACTCGCACCGCATCATTCCCCCCAGGGTAGAAAAGATTCGTCCTCGAATCTGGAACCGCATCATCCTCATCAGAAGAAGACTCACCCACAAAAGGAACAAGATGCTTCACATTGAACACATCAGAGGTACGCACATGGCTGGGAAGGCGTAAACGATAAGCATTGGGGTTGATCTTCTCCACAATCTCAACAGAACCAATCTTCTTAGCAGCAAGCTTGCTATATTCATGAGCTGGAAAACGATCATTAGTCAGAATAGCCCACACAAAGTCACTAACTTCAAAATCAACAGCACGCCTTCTCGAATCAGCCTCCTCCTTGTACTTGGCAGTAGCAGCAACCAAGCGGTCATGAGTGGTCTGATGAACCTGAGCCAACTGACCAACAAAATCCGCAGCAGTGGAATGAGGACGCACCTTGCTGGGCAGCGCTAACAAATCAAGAGGAGCACGCGGAGACAGCCCGTAAATCACATGGAAAGGACTGAAACCAGTGGAGCGATTAACAGCATGATTGTGAGCAAACTCGGCCTGAGGCAGCTTCAGATCCCAAGCCTTAGGATGATCCCCAACTAAACTGCGCAGAAGGTTCCCCAAAGACCTATTAACAACTTCAGTTTGGCCATCAGTTTGCGGGTGATAGGCACTGCTAAAATTCAGCTGAGTATTAACCAAACGCCAAAGACTCCTCCAAAAGTGACTTACAAAGCGAGTGTCCCGATCAGAAACTATGGAGGTAGGAAGTCCATGAAGGCGATACACATCCCTGAAATAAAGTTGTGCAACAGCCACAGCATCAGAGGTTTTCTTGCAGGGAATGAAATAAATCATCTTCGAGAATCGGTCAACCACCACAAAAATTGAATCAGAACCACGCTGGGTACGTGGCAGCCCAAGGACAAAATCCATACTGACATCAGACCATGGTTGAGTGGGAATAGGCAGAGGCAAGTATAACCCGGCATTAGTCGAAGCGCCCTTAGCCAACTGACAAACACGACAGCGAGCAACAAAACGCCCCACCTCTTTGCGCATCGAAGGCCAGAAATAAGAAGCTGCAAGAAGCTGGAAGGTACGATCACGCCCAACATGGCCTTCTTTGTGGAGTTCCTGAATCATCCTCAAACGCAGGCTGCAATCTGGAATGCACAGCTGCACACCGCGGAAAAGGAACCCATCCTCCAAGACAAAGTCCCTCGAATCCCCCTGTTGGATGCGAATGAGGACCTGAGAAAAGAAAGGATCATCACGATAGAGGTCCACAAACGAATCAAAGCCGGGTACATGGACACGCATCTCCGCCAACAGCCCATGACGACGACTCAAAGCATCAGCCACGCGATTAGACACACCAGCCTTGTGTTTAATCACAAAAGTAAACTGCTGTAAATAAGAGACCCACGAAGCATGACGATGAGAAATCTTGTCCTGACCACCAAGATGCTTGAGGGAATCATGATCCGTATATAAGACAAACTCCCGCTGAAATAAATAATGACGCCAGTGTTTGACTGCCTGGACAATAGCATAGAACTCAATATCATAGGTACTGAAACGAAGTTTAGCGCTAGACAGTTTCTCACTAAAATAAGCAACAGGACACCCAGATTGGCTAAGTACAGCCCCAATACCCAATTTCGAAGCATCACAATGTAGTTCAAATGGCTGGGAAAAATCAGGAAGAACCAAAATAGGGGCTGAAGTGAGTCGGTGCTTGATCTCAATAAAGGCAGCCTCGGCATCATCCGTCCAGAAGAACTTAACCCCCTTCATACAATCAGTGATAGGAGCCGTAACACTGCTGAAGTGAGGAATAAAACGCCGATAGAAGGAAGCCAAGCCATGAAAACTGCGAACTTCAGTGATCGAAGAGGGGCGGGGCCACTGATTGACAGCCAGTACCTTACTCGGGTCCACTTTCAGGCCCTCCCGAGACACCACATAACCGAGGAACTGGGTAGAATCAGTAAGAAATGTGCACTTCGAGGAAGCAGCATAGAACTTGTCACGCCGGAGAACAGATAACACCTCACGAAGATGGGAGAGGTGTGCTACCTCGCTGTCACTATAAATCAAGATGTCGTCGAAGTAAACGACTACAAACTTCCCAATGAAAGGGTGAAGAGCCTGGTTCATCACACGCATAAAGGTGCTAGGAGCATTCGACAGACCAAACGGCATAACCAGCCACTCATATAAGCCCTCACGAGTCTTAAAGGCAGTCTTCCACTCATCACCCATGCGAATACGAATCTGATGGTATCCACTCTTGAGATCCAGTTTGCTAAACACAGAAGCACCACCCAACTGATCCAACAAGTCATCCAACCGGGGAATAGGAAACCGATAACGCACTGTAATCTTGTTGATAGCACGACTATCAATGCACATACGCCAAGACCCATCCTTTTTTAGGGTAAGAAGGGCCGGGACAGCATAGGGACTAAAGCTCTCTCGAATGTGTCCCTTAGCCAGCAAGTCCTCCACCTGTCTACGCAACTCTTCATGTTCTTTGGGACTCATGCGGTAATGAGGACGGTTGGGTAGGGCAGCACCTGGAACCAAGTCAATGTGATGCTGGATATCACGCAAAGGAGGCAAGGCACAAGGCAGATTCTCAGGAAAAACATCTGCAAACTCCTGTAACAGCGGCTGCACTGGAATAGGCACCTCAGAACTAGCACCACAGGTAATCTGCGAACAAAATAGAGCAAACACCATGCCAGATTCGACCATGGCGGTCTGAAAAGGACCCCGAGACAACAAGGTGGCAGGGGGGACGCATGATGAGTGGGGGCAGCACCCTTCTTGGGCTGATTTGGCATCAACACAATCTTGGTACCATGAAATAAGAACGTGTAGGTATTAGCACGCCCATCATGTATAACAGAATGATCAAACTGCCAATGGCGACCAAGTAAAAGGTGACAAGCATCCATAGGAACCACATCACAATATACAGCATCACGATAATGGGAACCAATGGAAAAATTAACAAGTACGCGCTTGGAAACTGTAACATCCGTACCTTGACTCAGCCAGGACAGGCGATAAGGCTTGGGGTGAGGTTCAGTGGACAGACCCAGCTTCGAAACTGCAACCTCAAAAATCACATTCTCACAACTCCCAGCATCAATGATGAAGGTGCAAACTTTGCCACCGATGGTACAAGTGGAATGGAACAGATTATTGCGTAACCACTCGTTGTCAGGAGCACGAGGGGTTAAACATGATCGACGAATCACCAAAAGGGGGCCAACATCACCAGAAACATACTCCTCCGCTGCCTCATCATCATAAAC
This sequence comes from Impatiens glandulifera, assembly GCF_907164915.1. Lineage (NCBI taxonomy): Eukaryota > Viridiplantae > Streptophyta > Magnoliopsida > Ericales > Balsaminaceae > Impatiens > Impatiens glandulifera. The sequence goes on from NC_061870.1 coordinate 36,693,953, forward strand.
ATCATACACTGGGGCTGAATCTGAAGGAAGAGCAGAGTCAGGATCATCCACCTCAGTAAAAAGACCATGATTGGTGGACTTTGGGTTGCGACACTCTGCTTGGCGATGGCCAACTTCACCACAATTGAAACAACGCAAGCCACCGGGACGTCCCTGCGGGGGGGCTGTAGTGCTGCGAGGGGGGGCTGGGGTGGGATGGGCCGGCTGGGAAAAAGAACCAATGCCACTAGTGGGGACAACCTGTTTTCCAAAGCTACCCGAACCGCGCCTGGCTAGCTGTTTCTCAGCCTGTGAAGCACACTGATGTGCCTCAGAAATAGTCAAGGGATCAAACATATTCAAAATATCCTGCAACTGGAGGCGAAGGCCACCAATATAGCGAGAAACCAACTGGAGAGGGGACTCAGATAGGTCAACACGAGCCAAAAATGTGTAAAACTCAGTGGAATAGTCATCCACGGAACGAGAACCCTGACGAAGATTCTGGAACCGCTGGTACAGGTTACGTTCGTAATTATATGGTAGAAACGCAGCCCTAATATGCTTCCTGAATTTGTCCCAATTCGTGAGCTTTGCCTTACCATGACGAACACGTGTCTGTTTCAACTGCTGCCACCATGCTTGTGCACGATCATGTAAGCGGATCGTAACAAGGGGTACACGACGATCTGCAGGAACTTCCTTGAAATCCAGAATCTCTTCAACCTGAGAAAGCCAATCAATAAACTCTTCCGGTGGTAGACTACCATCGAACTTAGGGTTGTCCACCCTGAAAGCCTGCTCCCAGCGATGATTGGGGCGTTCAGGGGATCGATTCCGAAGACCACCGAGAGGGTTTTCATCTGTCACCGTAACATCATCTTCAGGGTGGTGCATGTGCATAGATGCATCCATCCATTGCGTCAACCATTCAACCTGCCGCCTCAAATCGTCGTTATCACGGCGAAACTCAGCGTTTTCACGTCGCAACTCAGCAAGGTCACCATCATCAGCACCAGGGGTAGGGTTGCGCGGCTGTCTTCAGGGCGGCATACCTCAGGGTCGACTGGAAACTGATACCAACTGATGCAGCGTGCGTGGCTAGGATGAACCTTTATCAAGATTCGTTGATTCTTACGAATACCGAAAGTTGATAGATATTGAGGAAACCTCGTTTTCTGATTAATAATCTTCCCATAACAAAGTGTTTTAAGATTCTTTAAATACTCAAACCCTAGCTTGCAAAAGAAATAAACAACTTTTAATAAATTGCAAAAAACACCCGAAACTAATAAAAATGCGATTTTGAGCCCCTAAACGTCGTCAGATGGCCTTAAACCATCATACCTCATGGCAAAGCCATGACTTCTTCACAGCACCACGTTTCCGCCCGAAAAACACTAGCCAATCGTCAAAATCTGACACTTGCGAGATATTTTCGGATGCTGCAACTTTCGCATAAACGCCTCTTCGACTCGCACCGCATCACAAAGACATGACTCTCCAACTTGTGAAATGCAAAAGAATGCTCATGATTTCTTAATCAAATAATCTCTTGTTGTCATAACCTTTAAATCAAAGTATTTTTTAGTGATAAGAATAAATCAACATAATGAGTTTGAAAGTATTTGTATTTGTTTGCATTGGAGGTGAAAAATCAAATAATAATACCTTTTTAAATGTAGAGACCTTACACTCATATTTATGACTTTCATTCTTATTTTAAAATATTTTAAATAAGAGTGATATTTTGTTTATTGTGACCACTATTGCGAGCTATCTTAGTTAATAACATTATAAATAATTCAATTCAATATGTCCACATGTAAAACATATATATTGTTTACTTTAGATCTTTTAGAACAAATACAAAAATCGTGAACAAAAACTAATAAGCATAACAAATTTCAAACATGTTTTTCAGATAAGAGCTGCAAGAACAATACAATAATAACATAATCTAGATAGATAAACTATGATTATTAAACGCTAGGATGTGATTAGAAGAATAAATAAACACTCCTTAATAATTATATTTCAAAAGAACATCTTGATTAGGATGTGATTAGAAGAATAAATAAACACTCCTTAATAATTATATTTCAAAAGAACATCTTGATTAAGCTGAGTGCTGGACCATTTGTTTAAGTGGGTGGGTAAGTATATATTCTGTCCCCTACCCTAAAATTAAAATATCTCTTTCTTCATAAGGATATCATCTATCCAATTTATAACTCCATTTAAAAATAATTATTCTTTAATAAGTTACAATAGTCATCCTAAATTGTTTTAAAAAATAAAAATAAACACGTCGGAAGAGTCAAAAGACTATTTCGAATATGCTATGCCCCATCCTTTTCAAACCATTATAATAATAAATAATTTTAAATTTTAAATACAACCCATTAAAGTTTATTAATTATTATTTAAAATGAAACTCACAATTATAATACCCACTACAATTTTAAGTGTTTTAAGTAAAAATAATTATGTTTTTTTTTTTAAAAAAAATAAAACTTTTGACAAAAATAAAGTAAAATTTGCATCCTCTTGGTAAGGCTTCATCAGACAAACATGTTTATCATCACCAAGCAAGCATTGAATGTCCAGGTGGATGGAACGATGATATGTCCAAATCTGCATAATTTTTCGCAGAGATTAATCGATAATCCGCTGGCAATTTCGCAATGAATGATCGGTATTGCGAAAAAAGGTTCTCTCTTTCTCTATGGGGTCAACTTTTGATCTGACCATTCAGGGGATGTGTCTGGATCTGCCATAAAAGAGTTAATTAAGCTGTTCTTGATAATGTCCGAATTTGGTGAATATTCTTAACTGTTTGTGTAATTTCCCACTGACCCTGTCAATAATTGACTTATTAACAGTAAATCTTATCATCAAGAATGCATCAATGGTTGTTAAGACAGCAAAACTGAGTAAATTTACATCCTTTTATCCCTTTCTTCTATTAGTGTAGTGTAGATAAAACGAGCCATTTCTCTTTCACCCTTTATATAATTTGTCCAACCACCCATGTTTCTCAATCACTTCATGCACTTGTTCAAATCGATTCACACGTTCAGAAGGAAATTGCCCCCTTTTGACCCTCCTCTGTTTCACCACAGAACCTGATTCCATGGCAACATCATGTTTCAGTTTTTCTTGCCTAAAGAAATCAAAGAGAGACGAGACCCATCCCCATCCGCAGCCCACGATTCTTGAACCGGAGGCCATGGAGAGGATTGACAGTCTCGACTCATGGTCCATGATATTAATCGATTCCGAAAATATCGAAACTTGGGATCATGGGGAGGAGGAATACAAAGAAGAATGGACAGCCGATCTTTCTCAGCTATTCATCGGCAACGAATTCGCTTCCGGCGCATATAGCCGGGTTTACAGGGGAATTTACAAGCAGATAGCAGTTGCAGTCAAGATGGTGAGAATTCCATCTCAAATGGAAAACGCGACAAGGGTTTTACTGTTGAATCAATTCAAATCTGAAGTCGCATTGCTTTCACGTCTCTACCATCCAAACATAGTTCAATTTATCGCCGCCTGTAGAAAGCCGCCGGTGAACTTGATAATCATAGAATACATGTCTCAAGGTAATCTAAGAATGTATCTTAACAAGAAAGAGCCATACTCACTCTCAACAGAAACAATTTTGAGATTAGCCCTTGACATATCTAGAGGGATGTCATATCTCCATTCAGAAGGAGTGATTCACAGAGACCTTAAATCGAATAACTTGCTTCTTAACGATGATATGCGTGTAAAGGTAGCAGATTTCGGTACGTCGTGCTTGGAAACACAGTGCCGGAAGAGGCGGGAATGGAAAGGAAATAAGGGTACTTACCGGTGGATGGCGCCGGAGATGATTAAAGAGAAAGCTTATAACCGGAAAGTTGATGTTTACAGCTTTGGGATCGTTCTATGGGAGCTTACCACAGGCTTGCTTCCATTTCAAGGAATGACTCCTGTTCAGGCTGCCTTTGCTGTGGCAGAGAAGGTTTGCATTTGATTTATTTAATAATTCAATTTCAGTTTCAAATTTGAAAATTGAAATCATTTTGGGCAGAAGGAAAGGCCACAGCTTTGGTCGAGATGCCAACCAGGGCTTGCTCAGCTGATGAAACGTTGCTGGGTTGCTAATCCGGCTAAGCGACCAGAGTTTGCTGACATTGTTTCTACATTGGAATGTATTCAAAAAGGGTTACCACCATTGTTTAAACAGTGACATTTTGTAGGCATTTATCAACTCAATTTCTTAGAAGTTACTCAAAATTAGTATTCTTTATCTATGTTAAATTCATGGGGGAAATGAGTGCTAGCAAACTCAACCATGTTCAATTGTTTAGTGCAAATGAATGAATAATTATTGGATTCATGTTTTTGTGGAATCATACACGAAATTCAATGTGGATGTCATATCAAATATTGACCCACAAAATCAATTATGTGACATGTCATTGGATAATTATCCAAATTCAAATTTTACTATTTTATGCCTTACAATTCTTGTCTTACAATAATAAAAAATATAAATATTAGAAAGATTTTATAAAGAAATTAAATAAAATATAATATATAAATAACGATATCACTCAATTTAAATGTTGATTCGGGACATTTTTGTTAGACACATTTCATTTCAAATTGTTCCATCGTCTCTCATTTGTGTTGGAGCTTATCGCAAATGACTGTCTCCCAAGGTATAACTAATCTAATAATGAAATCACTACTCAACGAACTTGATCAGCGTACCTGAACTATCACCAAGTTTCAACAAAAATATCGAACAAAGAACTCGAAGAATACTCACAAAATAAAGGAGAGCACTTCTGATATTTTAGAGTGAAAATTGATGAAATGATGTAGTGAGTTTTAGTTGAGAGATGAGAGATTTTATATTGTTGAAAAATTAAACCATTAAATAAAATCATCAATTGATCCAATAGTTGGTATTGTTTGCTTCTTCATTTACCTTAACGTGTTTCTCTTCGTCATAGAGTAATTATTTGTCAAAATAATCAAGACAATTACAATTAAATACTAAATATTAGTTACATGGTTTTTCAATTTATTAATAATAATATTAAATTATCATAACAATTAATAATAAATTTAAATTAATTGATTCAAATTATACATTGATCAAATTTTACTCTTTAATTCAGTTTGAATTTAATAATTTAATGTGAATTTGATTTTATTACCCACAATTTTATTTTCATTCATTAATAAAATTTATAAAATTAATTTTAAATTTTTAATATTGTCCTCAACTAATTCTCATTATCTATTGTTTTTTTAGTGTTTATAATATAAGGCTATTATATCTATGCATTCGTATATGGTCACATTTTTAAAATGACACGAACAAAATCTTTAAGACAATTAATCAATTAAACTATCTTATTTTTATTAATTTTAATATTAAACTATTATAAATATTTATATTATTAAAGAATTATAAAAAAATATAAATTATATAGGCCCATTCATATTCAATGGATCAAGTGTTGTTAGATGCAACTCACCTGTAGTTCTTTCTTTGCTGTGTTTAATAAGCTTATTTATTACTCTCCACTCTTCATGAGAAGACCAGGTGTTCAAGCAGCTAATTCCCTTTCATCGTCTTTGAGATTCGGAAATGCTTTTATGTAGGATTTTATTAAAGCGAATTTGTGATATAATTTTATTTTTATTTTAAGTTGATGTTATTTTAATTTAAAAAAGATAAATGTTTGGTCCGAGTTGAGTTATATAAATTGTGTAAATAAGATCGCCCCCCACAAGGTACATTTTGCGCCTATGGGCCGCTATAACTATCCAAGAAGACACTCGAAACTGGAAAGATAAAAATAACCACCCGGTGGACTGCTGAGCTATAAGTCCTACGACACAGGAGCGAGATTCTCTAAAAAGCCAAGGTGCCGTTAACTCTCGGGTTGACCTCCACTGAAGGCGCATCGGACGAATTGGCAGACTCCGTTCACAACACCATTGACTCTGGAAGAAAATAGCGTGCATGCCGTAAATAGGTCGGTTTGGGTTAATCACAAATAAATATGTCAGGTTTATGTTAAAGATTTTGACACAAATTACTAAATAGGTCGGATTCTAATTAGTATCACGCAACCGTTAACATTTTATTTGTCGCACTATTATTTTGTTTTGATTTAAATGTTGACTTTAGTTTAAAATTTAATAAAATGAACAATTTGTTTATAAAAAAATAAAACAAAATATCTATTTTCTCTATGAATATGTGAATTATATTATTTGTTCTTCTGTATATTTGTATAAAATTATTTTTTATAAGTATAATAAGTGTTTTATAATAAAATTGTTTATATTTTCAAAATTTGTTTTTCTAGTAACAAAATTGGATATAAATGGGTCAAATAGGCCCAATGTCCGAAGTTCCGGACTAAACCCGTAAAGGCTTTGGTAGTGGGAGAGGGGTGCTAGAAATAGGGTTAAGATTTAGGAATCGAACCAAAATCTGAAACGAGCGACCATGGCGATTAGGAATTTCTACAACCAGATCAAGGGGCTCAAGGTGAAGGAAGTGCCCGAGCACGTCAAGCCGATGCTGAGCCTCTCTTACGCCAAGAGTACGATCAAGAAGGGTTTGGACAACTATCACGCCAAGTACATCGTCACCGATTCCATCGATCCTCTCTATCACGTCTGCTTCGGCGGTATGCTTTTCTCTTACTTGGTCGTTCTTCCCGAGGAGCGCCGCCACCTCGAGCACCAACAGCATGCCAAAGAACACGGCGATCACCATTGATTTACTTCCAAGGTATATAAACTTCGATCTTCTAGATTCAGACGACATTTGCGGAACAATTTTGCCAGATTTGTTATATTTTCTTTGCTGTTCTTGTTTGTAGAATTGATTTAGCTTGATAGCTTATAGATCTGTAGAAATCTGCAGTCAAATTAATGTTTATAGAATGAATTGACCTGTGATGATTCATCGGAACTTCAAAATCAATTGGTTAACATAGAAAAGTATATAACTGCAATCTGGATTTGAGTAATTTTGAGTAATTTCAACCTCCCACCTGGTGTGGTGAAATTGAACAAAGTCAGACCTTGACAAACAAAATATGTCTAATGAGTTTGGAACATCCATTCATGGACCAAAATCCTTGTCAAACTCCATTGTAATTGGGCATTGGAGATGAATATCTCCATAATTGTCATCACAGTCTGTCATCTCCAAACAGAATCAGTCTTTGTTACTGCCACAAGGCTAAACTCTCAGCATGTTTATTTTCGGCGGCGATTACAGTTTGTTTCCCAGGGTAAGATTACTCCAAAATGGGAGCCAAGTACACGGCCGTGTAGGATTCTTCGGATCTCTTCTCTTCCTCGTATCGTAGTGATCCACAGGTTCAAGAATTGCGCTGCCCTAACTTCAGATAGGACTTCCTCCTCCCAAGCGGCTTACAACTAATCTCCTTCCGGTTGATTTTCGACATCATCTCCTTCATGTTTAACTTCTTCTGGGAACATTTAAGTATGTTATTTGATTGCCCCTTCATAATTTGACTGTAAGGCAATTAGTAGTATTCTACTAAGCAATAACTTCCCCATTTTCTACAGCATTAAGATTCCTTAATAATTTTTCTTGAACCAGGGCTTGCATGAGTACATTTTTATATGCTGAAAACTCTAAAATTTAGGAGCTCTCCTATGATACCATCTAGAATAATATAAAGGTGATGTAGGAAAGACAAATTTTCTTGTAGTTGTTGGTCATCTTCCTTGGAAATTAGTTTACAGTGAGTTCGGTGATCATGGCTGATTGAAGCCACAATGTTGTGTTGTTGCTATGACTGATTGGGTTGTAATTCTTTTATCGACTCTAAGGATGAATTGTTGTGGTATTATGGTTTATGATCCTGAAGTTTCATGAAAAATGAATTATATGTTAATTTGCTAAAATTGACCATTTGACAGTTTGCTAGCTGTTTAAACTTGCCATAACTAATGCTTCTATCCTTCATTTGCAGGTTTCATCAAGGTTCAAGTGGCTGTCAATGGGAAGGATTGCTTCTGTTTTTTTGTTTTTATTTGTTTTTTTTTATTTGAAGGATTTCTGATCAACTAAACCAGCATTGATTGTATGGATGGATGTTGGATTAATTAAATTTATCAGCAGCAACTGTCAGAATAAATTCATTTGAAGATATTTTCAGTCTTGCTATCAATATGATTGTACTTGGTTTGTTTTTATGATGGTGGATAATAATAACAACATAACAACAATAATAATGCCGGGCCTCACACATGTTTGTTTCTATATGTCACTCAAGGGCTGTTTTTTTTATTTTTTATTTTTTATTCTTTGCTTTTTAATGTTGGAAATTCCTTAAATTGTTATTAACTTTTTTTACCCAGGTTAGCTAAATCTTGACCTTTTGCCTTGAAAATTTATCAATTAGATACTTTATTATTTGTTTGTTTCAGTGAAATATTTAATTGTGTATCTTGTGATTTATTCATAAAATGGAGTGTTCTGTATGGTATAATTGCTCCAATCGATCTGTTCATGACTTAAAATATAAATTGTAAATTTTATTTTGGTGAAGCTCTGTTCATAACTACAAAATTTGAAGATTTTTTTCATCAAAAATCTTTAGTTTTTTGTTTTAATGAGCCTGTACCGAATTTCCAATTGTTATTTATTTTTATTTTTGTATGTTTCTAAATTCTAACACAAATATTTTAAATAAAAGAAATGTAAAGAATTAGACTACTCATTTATAATATCAATTAAGAAAAAAATATTAATTTATTACACACTAATATATATATATATAATACTTAATCATCAATATTTGGCCTAATCCTTTGGGAGTAAAACAATAACTCTTAATATATTTTTTGACCTCTAGTTTAAGGATTATCTCACCGTCACAGTAACCTGATTTGGAATTATACAAAAATAAAATATTAAAAAAAGCTATTAACAGTAAGAAAGTGTTAAAATAGAATTCTAATCGAATCTGAATTCTTCAATAATCCTAGTAATTAATAGGGCCGCCAGAAGGGAAAAAAAATATAGTTTAGAGAACCCATCTTTGACAATAACTAAATATTCCATCTCAATTAATACACACAACATCGACTTAATCTCTAAGAATTTTTTTAAAAAATGCACTACAATATATTAAATAGCGTGACATCATACCATAATAAGAAATGTTACAATAATATTTTAGAATTTTTGTTCATTCAACTTGCTAGTTGTTGTTGACACACTTGTGTCGATCTTTTAGTCCAATTAGTTTTTTTTATATTTAATTATTTAAAAATTATAATTACCGTCTGTAAAAGTGGTGGGGTTAAATGGGTTGGTGGTTAACGACGTCGTTATATGGGTTGGTGGTGGGATTTGGGAAATTAATCAAAAGGCTGTGAGGGTTTTTTTATGGTAAGAAGCAGAGCACAGCACAGAGGGATCTAATAGGATAAGATGATGACTGTACACATACTAATCCACCACTTATCAACATGTGACACGTGTACGGTCATTAATCGTTTGTCCTTTTTCTTTCACTATTTACGCCCAACAAGGAACCTAGACCCGCATCCCTATGATTATTTTTTCATTATCTTTTTTTATTTTATTTATTTATACAACATATCTGAAATTATTTGACCCACTCTTGCCTTAATAATTATATCAAAAAATATTTAAATAATTAGGAAACTCATAATTGACAATTTTATTAAAAACAAATTAACAACATAACATAACATGATAATTTTTATTGTTTATATATCAAAAATAATTCCAAGCAAGGTGGAAGTGGGTGGGTTGGAGGACTTGGGAGTTAGAAAATGTGACCACCTTAAAGTTTTTATTTTAATTAAAAAAAAAAAAGTTAGCTAAGGTCAAAATTATTTAAACTATTTTAAATATGAATAATAATAATAAATAAGATTTTTGTCAACCAATATAATGTATTAAGTTAAATTTGATAATAATTAAATGTATGTATTTAAAGTTAAAGTTATGATTGAAAATGGGAATAATGTTATTAATAGAAGCTAGTTGATTATTAATAATAGAGAGATATTTCCTTAGATAAACATTTGAACTAATTACAATCTATCCACTTGCCATATGTTATAATAAACTTTTCTTGTTTATGTTCCTCACGCACTTTAAAGTAATAAATTATAGATACCCCACTTAATACCAATTCAATTATACAAAACATATATTTTAATTAAATTTAAACTCACATCAATTTGAAAGAAAACATCTTTTTCTTCTTAAGAGTCAATATCAGTTTTTCATTTTAGGATAATAATATTTTGAAACATTATTAACTATTTTTTCTTTTGTTAAATAAAAAATGGTGGAAAAAGGGCATGGAGAACACCACCGAGATGGGACCCTCGCCGGAGGGTTTCTTTTTTGAATCCTTTGCTTTAATCGAAGCTACTTACTTTTTGCCGACCTCTTTTATGGCGACAACCATCACTAGATTCCCCAATTTACCCTCAGGATTTCATGCAAATAACTCTCATTGTCACTGTAGGAATGCAATCTCTCCGAGGCTAGTTTCGGCAGTCTCTCCAAGGCCTAGGTTTCCGCCATGGATGATGGCCAACGAGCTCAGCTTGGGAAACGGAAACGGCGCCGCTAACCCTACTTCCAAACCCGGTTTGACAATAATAAATTTGTCAGATTTTTTTCAGAAGAAAATTAAATTTCTCCCGACAAAAGAAAGAATGCACGCTGCTATTATTATTATCATCATCATTATCATTCAATTCGTTGTTGATTATCTCAGTTTTTCAATTACCCTCTTTAAGAAGAAGAAGAAGATCAAAGGAACAACATTTAGCATTACTACTACAGTATTTACTTGAAGATAATAAGTAATGAAGTGAGCTTACTACTAGTGAAACAAGATTGAATGGGGGAATGAGGCTAGAATCCTTCAAAAAACACCCATTCTGTTTTTACATTGAAAAGGGTAATTAATATAGTACAACTTAAGCAGCCAAAAGGAGGAAGGAACAAAGAGATTAACAGAAGAAACGATTCATCAAAGTTTTCTGAGAAAGAAAGAAAGATGCAAAAGGAAAACACCAGAAAACCCACCTCTGTTTTCCTATAGTTTTTTCGATTCATCATGTCCAAATGTTCCAGAATCTTTCCCCTATAAAGCTCACAATCTTCCTAACCGAACCCTTCTCCATCTCCTCAGCTTCGATAACACTGTCTCCGCCGGAAATCTCTTCACTCAATCCACCTTCGCTTACCACTTCCTCCGTCGGTAACTCTGGTTTTACACTACTTTCTTCCTTCCCCTGAATCAATATCTCTGAAGATCTCTTAGACTCATCAGAAACTTTAGGGCCTCTCTTACGTCTTTCCTTCTTACTACCACCCTTTCCAAGTTGGGTCTGGGCCAAATCGTCCTCCAAAGCATCGATGATTTCGTGAATCAGTTGACGATTCGGTGAAGAGTCCCACCTGACCCAGTAACTCGTGTAGCATCTGAAACAATTGCAGCTGAAAGACGGAGCGTGGTCCCCACTGGAACTTCCAGTTCTGGCGGTTGCTGCTGCTGCTGCTGATGTTGATTTACTGCGATTGGATGAAAAGCTGCTTGAGGAACAGGAAATGAGGTAAGCGAGTACTTGCCTGTCTTCCGGCGAGAGTGCGGCAGAGAGTGTCAAAATGGCCGCCGGAAGAAAAGCAAGTGGGTCGGAGACTAGTGGCGGCGACGGATGGACTGAACCTTTCCGGTAGAGTTTCTTCATTTCAACGTTTAATCGATTCAACAACTAATAATACCCCAGAGAGAGAGAAGAGAGAAAAACAGTCTTGGAGAGTTGATAGGTTTTATTCAGAAGAAAGCTGGTGAAGGAGTTGAGCAGGGGTATCCTCTGGCTGTACTCCTATGCAACGCAGTACTATGTACTACCATACGATGCATCATCTCATGAGGCCTTGTTTGGTTACGGATGAATCTCTCTCTCTCTATGAATATTATATATGACTAAATAAATTCAGTTTAGAATCCAATTATCCAATCCAAACAAGGATTACGTGGAGAATTATTTAAGTTAACAGGTAATAAGTAGTTAAGTTTAAACAATATTTTTGTCGTAATTCTTTTTTTTCAAACCTATTCTTTGTTTACTAATTAGAGGTTTTGCTAGATTATAATCATTATTATTATAATAAGGTACTGTTTGCTTTCGAAAATTGCAGTGGTCAAATGTTTTTTATGGCCTCCACATTATCTTATATGAGATTCTTTCTTCTTCTATATAATCCATCATTTTTCTATTTAATCATTAAATTTGAAATTACTATTATTTTAAAATATTTAATTATAATGAATATTTTAAAATATTAATAGACATTTACTGCACTGTAACTAATAGAAGTGGTCCATTTTATTTTCTTAGAAGAAAAAGGCTAGTTTGATTTAGGTTTTTAGAGAAAGAAACATGAGTATTTTCATGTAAGTTCTGACCCAAAATATTGAAGCCCTGTTTGGAAATCACAAACTTCGTAGTAATTGGGTTTAAACTACTTTTTAATTATATATATATTAAAAAAATTTATAATATTTATTATTCAGCTCCAATTATTTTCAAATAGTTAGGGATAAATCTTAATTTTTATCTTAAAACTCAACTATCATATTAACAATCTAATCATTAATTTTATCTCTCTCTAATCCATAATTCTCTCACATTCATCCTATCCAATAAATTAGTCTTAAAATTTTAAAAACTAATTTTTTCTTAGACATTATTAAACAAAAATTTTTAGGATGAACGTAAAACCTAAAAACTGACTTTCTCAAAGAAGCCCTTGAATTTGAGTTTATTCTTCATAAATGACTCACAATAATTGAATTTAACTTTTTTTTATATTTTGTTTATTATATGTATGTGCAAACTGACCTATAATATCCAAGAGAAAGAAAGAGTTTTCCATTCCTCCTGGACAAATGGAAGAACATGTGTTGCCTTGCAATAATGTATGTCCTAACAAAACAAACAAACAAAAGGTTTCAAACAATGTTGTTTATCATCATCGGATCCCTCTATAGTTTCTGTAGGGTATGTTTCTAATTCTACTTGTGGCTCTGCAAGCAGAACACCACCATTATTACGAGTTTTCAGAAAGAACTCTCTTTGGGTTACAAAAGCAAATAGACAAACTGCAATCACTGTATTATTAGATAAGTCTTACAATCTGAAATGACAATTCCAGGTAACAATATGGTTTAACATCAGGAGGAGGAACTGTGTAACCGTCCCTTGATCCAAGATTCCAAGTTGTGAAGCTCCTCACCGCTTATGGAATGTCCAAGCCCGGGGTAAGCCTGTGATATTTTTAGAAAAATTAATGCAGATATAAGTGAGAAAGTTTAATGTAAAGTAAATGTTACCTTAAATTCACAACTCATTCCAGCTTGTTCGAGGAAGGGTGGTCCGGCTTGTCCAGCTTCAAACAATACTGTTCTGTCGGACATGCCGTGAGACCACAAGATGGGCGTCTACAAACAGCTCAATGAACAATGTTGACTAACAAGTAAAGACCATATAAATGAATATATAACATGATTTTTTTGAAGAATTCTTACCTTTCTTGCCTCTGGGGTGATTTGAGGTGTTATAGATGAATTAAATGGAACCCATCCGCTGAAAACTGCACCACCTCCTAGGGTTCTTGGGTAGAGCAGAACACTGGCTAAGGTCAACGCTCCTGTAAAACACAACACTCTCCTGAAGATTTTTTAAAAAAATTTCTTATCGAGGTACAGGCGGAGACAAAGACACACCTCCTTGACTAAATCCACATACAAACACATTCTCAGGATTTGTTCCTGCAGCTAATTCCTTGTCAATCGTCGCGTGCACTTTCTGGACGGCTTTCAGGACTTCCTTTTCATCTTTTGGAGAATTCTGATGCATTTCAAAAGAGAAAATTTGCAAAAGGCATCACCAAATCGTGTTATTAACTTCTACAAATCATGCTATAACTAGAGAGGAATCTTTAACTAGTGATAAAAGAATCTGACAAAACAAAATTATCTTAGTTAGTTAAAAGCTTTTAGATCTATAAATGACAATAAATGTTCATGACAAAAAGTTAGTTTGCGGAATCATATTGTTGAGTCGTCTTATCTTCTAGATGCTCATGAAACTATCTTTGAACTTGTTTCTACGTTGGTGGAAAACATAATTAGCAGAAATGTGTAAAGTCGCCATGTTATCCATCCCACCTCAATGAAATTGAAAGGGAAGGTATAATCCGAAAATCAGATTCATTGAGTTTCAAAGACAGTGTTGGTCGTGTTGTGAAACTTAGCTTCAGTTGTAGATCGAGGAAACATAGTTTCTTTCTTGTTTTCTAGGAAATCAAAGCATCTCTCAGAAATATGTAATAGCCTAAAAGAACCTTCTAGTATCCATACAAGATGCCCAATCCACATTTGAAAACAACTTAGCTCAAGGGAGTTTTTTACAAGGGAAAAAACAGACCAAGAGAGTAACACCCTATTACTCATCTGGCTAAATATCCAGTGAGTAAAATTCAAATATAACAACTTACAAGGATTAGCATCTGCAATAATATCTAGAACATATTTCCTTTGGGTCACACGTATGCCTGCATTAGATCTAGCAATTTAAAGACCCAAATAATATTCAGCATCACCTAGATCTTAATGATAAATAACCTATCCAGATAAGTCTTATGCACCTCAATTTCAGATAAATTGTTACGAACACGAAGCACATTATCAACATATACTAGACTAGAAGAGCAGAAAAGAAATGTTGCTGGATGAAAAGGCAGTGATCATGCATCGCCAGTTTAAAACCAAAATCCTGTAGTTTAATAATTACTCGGTGTTCCATTGGCCAGATGCATGCTTAAGGCCATATAGACTATTACTTAACTTGCAAACCATAACCTTAATTGAAATTCAAAACCTTCATGGGGAAGAATACAGACTTCCTCATTTAGCTTTCCAAGGTGGAAAGCATTATTGATATCTAGATGCAGTAGAAACCAACTGTTAGCTGAAGTTAAAATCAATAACTCTCCTGATAATCTATTGTTTTCTGTTGATGATAATCTTTAGCAACCAACCTTGCCTAGAGTTTGTCAATGAAACCATCTGTCTTAACTTAGTATTATAGACCTATTTCGAGCCCATGACCATTTTACTAAAGGGTAGAGTAGATTGAAAGTCAGAATTCAAAAGTGGCAAACACATTCCCATTGTTTGTTCTTGAGAGGTTTTCAGCAAAGCTAATGCAGATGAAGCTCTACAATCATCCTTAACCATTGTCCAAACTTCACTCATCCTTCTTCAGGTTTCAAAAAATGATATTCTAAACAACCATTTTACATATCAAATAAAATAAAATGTTCATAGCAGAAATTAGTATGTAGAATTTTATTGTTGAGCCATGTCCAATCATCTAGATGCTTATTGTCAAGTCTATCAACCTGTCCAACTTGAATCCAAACTAGCATATAGTTGATCATTGTTATTATTATGTAGTAGTGATTTTGAATGGATTATTGGTTAGGAACTTTAGGCTGCAAGATAAAATTTTGGAAAAGAAACATGAATAAGAACTAGCTAGCATGGCTTACTGCTGTGACGGGAATCTCATGAATGTCAAACCAAGAAGGCATCACAGCCCCATCTGCAAAGAAACATAAAGATCAAACATTGACAAATTGGAAGCAGAGAGTTTGAGGCAGGGAGACATACTGTTGCAAGTGACTCGGTTAGAAGGAGCTGAAGGAAAAGACCAAACGGAATTTCTGAACTCCCGCGATGAGAAAAAAGTCTTGATGGGTTCATTGGCGGGGCCGGAGTCACCCAAACCATGAAGCCAGAGAATGAAGCTCCGCGCCATATTATCCCGTTTTGAAGATTCCGGCGGGGTAGAAAGTTGGTGATTCGGCTGAGAGGTGAGAAGGAAGAGAATGGTCGTAGCGGAGGTGACTGTGAGGAGGAGTATTGGCTTGGTCAATAATGACAAGGCCTTCTTCATCTTTCTTTGCAGCTCCGGCTGGCCCGTTTCATTTGACTAAATTCGAGCCAAGACTCAGTGTGCTCAAGAGTTCAATGAGAAGACCGAGTTACTAGGCCAACCAACAAAGGCTAACCAGTCCACTAACCAAGGTATGAATATATATATATATATATATATATAAATAAAGCTCTTCAAAATTAGCATTCACTATAAATCAAGTTCCAAAGTTTTTATAACCCCCACATATTCACACCCTATTTATTTTACTTTCTTGTTTTGAAAATATTTTTAATCTTATTATTTGATTTTCTCAAAATATCATTTATTAAATGAAATCAACTTTAAGACCAACCTAACAATTAAAGTTTTTTAAAACAATGCAATCCATTATTATGAATTTTGGGAATAAAAAAAAAGATCACAGTAATTAGTTGTTTATATAAACAAAATTAAATTATCAACAGTTATTTAAAATATAATTCCTTATTGCAAAAATAATATTAAGAATAATTAAGTTGAACTCTCTAATTCATTTTTTGAATTTTCATGTGATCCTAATGAAAGTTAAAAAGTTTAATTTAGGTAAATTTTATAATTTTAAATTGATGATCTCACAATTATATACTTTAAAGTAAATAAATTTATAGCTACAAATTTTTAAAAATATTAATTATGATACTTTTTTAGTGTTATTTTTTTATTATTTTAATTAATTTTATAATTATATATATATATAACTGGAAGAGTTTTAAAATATTTGAAATAAAATTAAAATTTGACCAATTTAAAAATTTGTCAATATGATTTAAAATAGACTCTATTTTGCGATGGACTATTTATTGAAATAAAAAAAAAATAATAGTTTCCTTAGTCCTAACTATGAGATATAAGGAATCTTGTTATAGCCCTTATTTTATGGCCTTTTAACATTCTTGAAGGCCCAAAATATTATGGGCCGAAGAGGTGAAGCATAATGATGACCTAAAATTTAGGTTATATATTGAGCAGTCGGCTGCAAGAGATAGAGTAGAACCAATCAATCAATCAATCTCTCTCTCGGTTAGGGTTTATTAATTGGTTTGGTTATTTGATGAATTTGATTCGGCTACATGTACCAAGAAATGGGTCCGAAAAGAATACCCTTGATCTTGATTTGCCAAATCGGCTTGTAGCTAAATGAATAACTGAGAGGTTTTACTGGCCGGTGGTTGTTCTTTCAGTCGACTAATCTGCTTACCGAGTTTCTCACATCTTTTCTTTTTTCAATTCTTATTCAAAGTTCAGATCTTCTAAACCTTTTGTTTGAGTTTAATGGAATGAATGAATGCTACATGTACCAAGAAAAGGATTTGAAATCGATATCCTTGATCTTGATTTGCCAATGCGGCTGTAGCTATAGTGATATTTGAGGTTTTACTGGCCGGTGGTTGTTCTTTCAGTCGACTAATCTGCTTACCGAACTTCAAACATCTTGATCCACCATCTTTATTTAGACCCATTCCTGTGAATTTAAACAGGAATACCCTTGATCTTGATTTGATGAATTTGCCACAGGCTACATGTACCAAGAAATGGGTCTGAAAAGAATACCCTTGATCTTGATTTGCCAAATCGGCTTGTAGCTAAATGAATAATTGAGAGGTTTTACTGGCCGGTGGTTGTTTTTTCGGTCGACTAATCTGCTTACCGAGTTTCTCACATCTTTTCCTTTTATTATTCATTGTTTTGTTTGATCTCTTTTAATGTAATGAATGAATGCTACATGTACCAAGAAAAGGATTTGAAATTTATATTCTTGATCTTGATTTGCCAATGCGGCTGTAGCTATAGTCATAATTGAGGTTTTACTGGCCGGTGGTTGTTCTTTCAGTCGACTAATCTGCTTACCGAACTTCAAACATCTTGATCCATCATCTATATTTAGTCACACATCTTGATCTTCTTAGCTTAATTCTTCCTTGTTAATGTAATTGGATTCAAGACTTGATTTTTTGTAGTTGTTTTTCATCTGGTTATTAACTCATTAACTCTAGCGCAATTGTTCTTGATTTAAGTCAGTCATGTTTTAAAAATTACATTGTGAATGTAGCTATATGAATACAGTATTTTCTTTCTCAAAAAGCCTTTAAAAAAATGTATAATATTTTGGGCATAGTGTTTTATTTTCTTAGAATCCTTCTCAAAGAAATGTATAATTATGACATCGTTATATTGACAATACATTAAAACTCAATTCATGTTATGTTAGGGTGATGTCAAAAAGTTTTTGAATTTTTATAAATAATTTACCATAAAAATTAAAATATTAATTTTGAAAAAGTTGTAACATTATTAAAATATATGAATAATATTATTCTAGATATAAAATTTAGAATTTTATGGTAATAAAGATAAATAGGCACAAATAGGAGTTATACAAAATTATAGTTATAACCCTTCTTTATATTCCTAAATTCAAAGAAATTTGTATTGGATTAGCACAAAATTATTTTAAAATTTCTGCCTTCTTTAAAATATTCTCTGGTGGGTTGAGCACTCTATTCGCCAAAAACATTTAAATAGTTTGATTATTTATTGGATCATAAAAATTCATTTTTCCAAGATTTCTTACTTCTCTTTAGGATCTCCAGAAACATTTAGGAAGTTTTACGGTTTGAAGGTATGTATAGAATGAAGGTAAGGAAGAATATTTTTTGGGTTGCAGAAAAATTTTTGATGTGAAATTTAATTAAAGTGTGTTTTTCGATTAGAGATGATCATA
The DNA here is from genome assembly GCF_907164915.1 of Impatiens glandulifera. Classification (NCBI taxonomy): domain Eukaryota; kingdom Viridiplantae; phylum Streptophyta; class Magnoliopsida; order Ericales; family Balsaminaceae; genus Impatiens; species Impatiens glandulifera. The sequence continues at coordinate 36,712,761 of NC_061870.1, forward strand.
TCCATAGGCTAATTTCTTGATTGGTTGACATTTCTTAGCCTAATTTTTAAGGTCACAAGAAAGTTTATTTCTGTCTAAAAAATAGTGAAAGTTGCAGCTAAAAATTATTCATTTAGTTAAATTTTAAAAAAATATATTAAATATATTTATATTTATATAGTTTACAAAACTTAATATATTCATATCATTTATTTTAAAATATATTATTTTTTACTTTAAGTTATTTATTAATATTTAAAATTATATATTAATAAAAAAATATAAAAATTAATATATTAATATAATTTTCTTTTAAATATACTATTTTTTTTATTTAAATTATTTATTAATTTTAAATTATTTTAATAAATATATATAACATTATATATATATATATATTATTAATTATTAAGTAATATTATAAATATAAAAAATAAATAAGTTTGATGAATAAGGTGAATTAAACCTAACCAATATAAAATTATGTTATACTTAGTTGCGAATAAAGTTGACATTAAGAAACTAAATAGAACTATGACATAACTCCTCATTTACAAATTAGTTTGTTGTGGTCAGAACTCAGAAGCTATCTTTTAATTGACAATGACCTCAATAGAACTATGACATAAAATGATAATTTTTTTCAAAAAAATCTATTTTAGTTTCGAGGTTTCAATTTGTAATTCTTAGTTTCCCAATAGTTTCATTATTTTTATTAAAACCAAAATTGCTTATTAAACCGTAATTGGCCTTTTATAAATTTGAAATTCGGGGATTGAATTGAAAATATTCTTAACATAATTTGAAATGTGTTAAAGAAGTTCTTATGATCATTAGTTCAAGAATAAAAAAGAATTTCTCAAAATCTTTAATTTAAAACCGTTTTTTTTTATTATTTAACTTGATTAATCTAAATTAGTTTCAACCAAAAAATTCATAAATGATGTTACGATGAAATTCAAAATAAGAAATTAAAGAATCACGCAATATTGAAGAAAATACAAACTTAAAATGTGTAAATTTTAATTTTAATTTATAACATAAATTATAAATTATATAATAGTTTAAAGGGGATTAGAAAATACACTTCAACTTTTTGATGCAGTTTTTGAATGATTGATTTGGTAAAAAATAATTTATCATTTTTCTTATCACTCTATAGAAGATGAATAAGAGACGAAACAACGCCCGTTTCAGGTCTAGGCGCAGAAGATGGAGACTGCATTCTGTTCGGCTCAGGCATTTTCCACGCCATTGGGCTACGCGTGGCCTGATGTTTGCATGGTTTGGGCCCAACAATTTTAGAATCTGCTTGACTTTATGTTTTTAATTATTTTTCTTATTTTTTAAACTTGCAAAAATAAATAAAATTAATTTATACACATAAAAAATAATTTGTTTATTTTATTTATTATTTTGATATTTAAATAGTTACAATATTTGTCTAAAATAATTATTTAATTTAATTAAGTTCTAAATTTAATTAATTTAGAATTATTCTATACAACATTGTTCCAATTAATTATTTAATTTATGTTTAATTATTTTAAATTTATAAATATAACATTTGTATAAAATAAATTGTCTTTATTTAAAATAAATAAAAAAATATTTTAAGAACTTAAAATTTTATAAAATTAAATTGAGTTAAATTTGGATGTCTATAATCAATTAAAATAATGACGCACTTAAATAATTTATCCCCTCTTTTTTTTTTTTTTTTCTACTCACACTCTTTTTACTAACGATGATGAAACATTATTCTTCCTTCTTTCTCTTCAATTTTTTTTACTATCACTCTTTTATATTTATATATAATGGTATTTTAATATTAAAATTAATAATTTTAAAATATTATTACAAACACCAATTTTAAAATATATATATATATATGAATAACTAATAATTTTACACTATTTTTTAAAAAATAATTAGTTTAAAATATTATTGTACTAATTTTATTATCATATATTCTATCATATAATTTTTTAGTTAATGATGATTAAATAAAAATAAAAATTAATTCATTATTTTGAAAAAGATTAGTATAATATTTTTAAATAAATATTTATTATTTATCTTGTAATATTGTTTTATAATAATTTTTTTATATATTATTATTATTAAATTCAATATTAATAATAATAAAAACTGATTGAAAAATGTTCATTAAAAATATACTAGAAATTAAGAATAAAAACTGAAAATTAAATATATATTAAAAGAAAGTTTGAAAAATATATTTAAAACTTAAAATAATATAAGAAGTAGAATATCACACTATGTACTTACTTCAAAGTTGAGGATTGAGTTAAAATTTATGAAACAATAATCATTATTCAATTGTAGGATTTTTTTTTCTTCTAAAATTATAGGATAATTATTATTTCTTAAATTTTTTAATTTAATTCATTATTGATTTTATAATTTAATAAAAGTGGACAAAACATAAGTTTAGTCACTAGTTTTATCCATAATTTTTATTATTTATTTTATGTCCATTTCAATTTTTTTCAATTCTTTCTAACTCAAAATTTTCAATTTGTCCATATTACACTTTTATCAAATTATATTTATGAAGTGCAGTTATATATATTTCTGTTACTTTATTTTCATATGCTTAAGTTTAACGAACAAACTATCTCCGGTTCAATGAAAAACTTATGTCGATATTTTCATAATTAAACCCGGCCCAAAGGATTATATGGAGATAAATGAAGTAATATAAAAATAATCTTAACAAAAGATACATCCCTTTTAATATTTCTCTTTATCTTCACCAATGATACCTTAAAAATATAATCTTACAAAAATTCATAAAATAACTCACTCAAAAAAGATGCATAATTACACATAATTAAAATGAAGGGGATATATAATTATTAATTATATATTTAATTAGGGCTGCTGACATTGAATGCCAAAGCCAATTGCCCAATCATCATCCTCCTTCCACCCTTCCCTACCAATAATGAATTCTTCCTGCAATTATCAAGAACCGGTTCAAACCCTACCGATCTCCTCTTTACTACCTCACTTGAACCAGCCGGTCCAGTTTTCCCAGAATTAATGGTACGACGGTATGAACCGAACCACTTAGCCTGTAAATAGGCGTGTCGGCGCCACGGCGGCACAGACATGTCGGTTTGGTGCATAGAATGTTTCATGGCATTACAGACAATCCTCACAGCTCTCTTCAAATGTTCCGATTTTCCAACGAATATAAATGGAATATTCTCTATCAATGAATTATATGATTCCGTTGGACGTACTATGCTAAATTCATTACCCAAATTTACTTCAATTATGTAACGACGATTACCACCTCCTTCCTTCACGTCTACGTATTCATATGATCCTGGTGGGCATTTTCCTGCCTTTTCCCATTTCGATTTGCAAAGACCTGTTTAATTAAATAATTATAAACCCATCTCATGCATATATATATATATAACAAAAAAAAAATGAAAAAGATGAGATTTTTACCAGCATCAAAGCCTCTTTCCCGCAATGCAGCCATTAAACTGCGTTTGAATTCAGATGGGAAAGGAGAATCATATGCCAAATCAAAGGCTTTTAGTTGTCTTTCTATCTCCGACCGGACCTTTTCCTTGAATGGGTCGACGGAGCCGTCGACAGATTCGTTATATCCCATCAACCTCCTAAGGTCCGCCTTCATCTCCTCCGTTGATTCTTCCGATCTGCGGTGTCTAATTGGCTGTTTCTGATCATCATTATCATCATCATCATCATTAATGATCTCCCTTTTCTCTTGATCTAATTCGTCGACGACAGAGTTGTCTTCATGAGAACAATTATCTTTCTCCTCCTCCAATTCCATGAATGAATTCACCATATCAGATAAATCCATGGATCCATAATCACCTGGGGAATGCTCGCTTCCACTGCTCTCACTACAGATCCGTGCACGAACCACCTCATGATCTTCAAACGCCGCAGCCACTCTCTTAAACCTCATCACCGGAATTCTGTACGGCGCCATTAAAATCGATCTGATCACTTAATTTGTACGTACTGTATTATCTATATATATATATATAACAGAAGAGAGACAGGAATATCATTTGTTCATGGGAGTAATATTCGACGACACTATGTCGTAATCATGTCGAAAAGGTGTTGATAGTTAGAAAAAAAAAAATACTAGGCGTTAGTAATATATAGTAAATGGTATATGCCATTGGCATTAATGCATTATACTGTTAATATTAATGTAGAAAAGTTATATTAATTATTGAGAGAGAGAGAAAGGGAATTAAAAGGGATATTCAAGGTAAAAAAAAAAATGTACGAGATATGATGATGATGATAATTGGTTGAGGCATATGCGATGGAATATTTATTTATAGTGAAGAAGAAATGAATTAATTAATTATATATAAAATAGTTAGCTAACTTATACTACTGTACTTGCAGTTCACTACCCATTTACATACATATGAATGATTGAGTGAATCAGCCCGTGAACACGTTCAAATTCATAATCTACGGCTGGGTTTGATTCTAAAATGTTTAATTTTGCTAATTTAATGTTTAGGTTCTAATCAAACACGCCCTTATATACAGGCTAAGCTCAAACTTAATTAATAATATATAATTAATCATTGAGAATTTGAGACGTTGCGAAACGAAGCAGTTCTCGTCCAGGTTTGGGGAGAGAGGCTAGGTTCATTGAATCTAAAACACTTGTCTAGATGCATTCGCAATCCAATCATGTGACATGTGAGTTTAGAAGAAACGTAGTATGTGATATGTAAATCACCTTAAAAAAATATGTTCTTATTGTATGTTAAATTGAATTTCATTCAAAACAATTAAATTGAATTACAAAAAAACAAATCAATTGACATTGACGACAGAAAAATTCAATTGCAAACCAATCCAAATAAATTTATATAAGCAACACAAAATTAGAGTTACTTCATATTCTATTTCAAACCAAATATATTGTATTAGAGTTAAAATTAATACAATTTATCTTAAAATTGACTAAACTACTAGTACAAGGTAATACTTTATTTTTTCTTGCTAAGAATCCCTTATAGATGGTTGTGACAGTGTAACTTTATTTGTTACAAGTAATTAGATTGTGTAAATTATTTTAATAAATTTATTTGATATAAATTTTGAATAAATATTTTTTTTTTGGCAAAATTATTTAAAAGATAGTAATATATAATGATAAAATAAAATTTAAAATAAAATTATTTTAGGATTTTAGTTAATTAATTAAATATGACTTAATTGATTTGATTTATGTTAAAATTATTCACATAATTCAAACTAAATAAGACTTTATAAAGGAAATAGAGTATATAGATGTATATTATTTTAAATTATAAAAATATTTATCAAATCAGTTTGGCACACTTTAATCACATTACATTGGGCATAAAACTGTAATTAGCCTGGCCCATTGTAAAATGTGTCGACACTTTTTTTTGGTACATATTATTTGAATATTTGTATAAATTTTAAAAATTCAACCCATTTATTACAATGTCATTGACTATTGTAACTATGTCAAATTTCATCTCTTGTTATCCATGATAGAGAGATTGCACTAATTAAGCTTATATAGTACATCTAATTAAAGAGATCAAAATTTACAATAATACTCTATTTTAATTTCAATTAAGACATTTCTAGTAAAAATTAAATTTTGTTAAACAAATTTTTTTTTATTGAAAATACTCTAATAAATTATACAAGATGGATAATTACAAGATAATTACTAAAAAAAAATGTAATTGAACACATCTAAATTTCAACACCTTTATTAAAATAAAAAATAAAAACATTAAAGTTTAAGGAGAAATCATTAAGCTAGTGTTTATCATTCCAAATTAATAGAAACTAGCATTTAGCCCGTGCATTTGCACGAGTAATAATATAAAAAATCGTGAAAAAAATTACGGATAACATTTTTAATTTTATTTTTAACCGTTTTAAATTTATGGGTAGGTCAACACATAATCCGACCCAAGTATCCATTTACTCAACATTATTATATATTAGTTAGTTAAAAAGTTGAACTTATATTAATATTAAAACGTCCCGCATTTATCAAATTTGGTGTTTGAATTTAATATATAAAGTCTTTGTACCTTAGTTGGTTAAAGAGTTGTACTTGTTTTGTTAGGTTGCAAGTTCGAAACATACCTCTAGCATTTTTAATTTTATTTTTAACCGTTTTAAATTTAAAGACGGGTAAACCCACAATCCGATCCAAGTATCCAAATTAACCACAGCTCTCGACCCGGCAATCCGGACACTTTAAAAATTAAGCATCATTATATATATATATATAGATCCTCTTTTATGTTATCTTTGTGTCAATCCTAAGAATGATTAGAAACTTGATTCAAATAATTTGCTTAGAATTAATTTATTTTAGTCTCAATTTGTTTTATTTGTCCTAAAATAAACGTGAATAAACCTCTTAACAAAAGTACTTTTCTTTTTTTATAATTGGTTAATAAAGTCTTTCTCATCATTTTCATACTTAGGCCTTGTTTGGTTGTAGTTATTTGAATAACCAAAATCAAAATATATCACATCGTTCTTCATTTCCTTCGTCACATCACTTCATTTATTAATCAAAATACTAAAATATTATCTATTTTAAATTTTTATTTTTTATTTATCATTATATATTAATATTTTAAAAATCATTTTATCAAAATAAAAATAAAAATATACCCACCTCAAAATCATAATCAACCATTTAAATAACTCAAATCCAAAAAAGTTAAATATTTTACTAAATAATTGAGTTTTATGATTAAAAAACTCATTTTTATACGTGTTTATAATTTATTGGTTAGACTAGTTCAACCTGTCATTGTTATTAACTTAAATTTAAGTATTCTGTATATATTTTTTTTTATGTTGGTGGTCTGTATTTGATGTTATTTTTTCTTATTAAATATAACTTTTCTATTATGTCATTATTATAAGGTCAAATATTTATATATTATGTAAATTTGATTATATATTAAAATATCAAATTATTTATAGAATAAAAGGTCAAATTTCTTTATCAATTAATTTTATATATAATTTATTTTAAAAGGAATAAAGTTAAAATTGAAAAGGAATTTAAAGAAAGAAAAATGAAAAATTGGGAATGATTTGACCGGTCATTCAAGAATCCTTGGGGCTCAAGCTCGGGCTCAAGCTGAAGTAGTAGCATCGGTCGTCTCTTTAACTTTCCGATCCATCCATCGTCTCCAATTATACAAAGACAGACTCAGAGAGAGAGAGAGACTATATTCTCACATCAAGGAAAGGAAAGGAAAGATGAAATATGGTCGTGTTACCACTGAATAAGGTCTGCTTCTACCTCAGATCACCAAATGTTGACCTTTTATTCTCTTCTTTCTTTATGTCTTGATCTATACTTTCTTCTTGTTCAAACACTTAATTGATTATTATTATTGGATCTGTATTGTTTTTCTTCATAGATGTATGTATATTCAATTATATGTACGAACCACTTAGGCTTGTTGAACGTGAATGACAACGAAACGTTTTCTATGATCTTAATCTAATGTAAGAATGTGATGGCTATTGCTATCTTTTGAGTTGAATTGCTTGAACAGATTTAAGAAACACTTCGTTTATAATGATATGATAGAGATCAAGAATGACTTTCTTCTTTATACTTATGTGTTTTATTAACCCTAATTACAAATTTAGGTTAAATCGCATACAAGTGAATACACAGTCACCTCAGGTTAAGATGAGTTTTATTCCAACATAAATGCAGTGTACTTGCTTGAGAAGGCAAGTTTGAATCAATATGGTGACCTTCAAAAGGGTTTGGGTTTAGGGTTTGGATTTGAATATTTGTTTATGCAATTTGATTTGCAGGTTTTGTTGAATTCTGCAACATTCTAGTGGGAAGGACTCCTCATAACTTACTTTAGAGCTGTTCATAACTATAAAAAAGCGCAGGATGGCTGATGTAAAGTGGAGCTTCTGGGGTCCTGTTACATCGACCATTGAATCTTGCGAAGGGAATTATTTATATTCTTCATATATTGCGGAGTTCTTCAACACCATATCGAATATTCCCTGTGTTCTTTTGGCTTTAATAGGCCTAATCAACGCCGTAAGGCAGAAATTCGAGAAGAGATTCGCCGTGCTTCATCTTTCAAATATGATTCTTGCATTTGGAAGCATATTATTCCATGCCACTTTACAACGTGTGTAAGTATTTATCTTAAGAAATGTCAATAAATGATCATTTAGAGGTATTTCCTGATTAGATTTTGCATACCATGTATGATTTTGGGTTATTTGGTGACAGGCAACAAGAAAGTGACGAAACACCGATAGTATGGGAAATGCTTCTTTACATATACATCCTATATTCTCCAGATTGGCATTATCGGAGTACAATGCCTACTTTCCTGTTCATGTATGGTGGAATATTCGCAATTCTGCACTCATGGCTCCATCTTGGGATTGGATTCAAGGTGCATTGCTTAGTGCTGGGCTTGCTATGCCTTCCTCGAGTGTACAAGTACTATATCTATACAGAAGACGTGTCTGCTAAATGTGTTGCAAAGGCATACACGGTTACCTTAATTCTGGGTAGCTTTTGTTGGGTTTTTGATCGAGCTTTGTGCAGTAAGATATCTAGATGGTCATTCAATCCTCAGGGTCATGCCTTATGGCATGTCATCATGGGATTCAACTCTTACTTTGCAAACGTATTTGTGATGTTCTGTCGTGCACAACAACTAGAATGGGATCCGAAGATTGTCCATTTTATGGGAATTCTACCATACGTCAAGATTCGCAAACAAAAGAAGACCCAATGACAGAAAACAAAGATGGGGTAGAGAGGAGAGTATAGCCTTTCAGGTTTTACTAGTATTTGAAAGTTTTGATTGATGATTGGGGAATTCGAACATATAACATTGTTAGCCAGCCAGACTCTTTCTACTTGATTGAACATTTTATCATTCTATTATTATTCAGATGTTGAAACAAATTCTGTCTGTTTGTTTACCTCCTTTCTTTGAGAGGAGGATGTTTAATTTGTTGATTTTAGGGTTTGAAACATGCAAAGTTTAGTGATTCTTTTCAATTCAATTGGTATTTTGTTTAATCTTTGTTTCTGTTTTGGGATTTTAATCATCATTTGGTGGTTTCAATGAACTGGTTAATTAGAATTATAGAGAAATCCAGAGTATAAGAAAAATGGGATATCAAACAAAAATCCCCCAAATTCATTCATTCATTGATGTTATTATTATTCATAATCCATAGAAATTGATCAACATGATCTTCATCATCTCTTCTTTAACACACTTACTTACTAGAGCTACTAACAAGCCTAGCACCGATCCTGTCGAGCTTTCTTACCACAGAATTGGATCTCAAATTGCCCTCCTTCATAAAAGCTTCCACCATTTTCTCTCCAATTTCCCGACCCTTCTCTTCATTGTCAATCACTGCAACAGCAGTCGGTCCGGCGCCACTGATCGTGCATCCAAATGCCCCTGCTTTAATGGCAGCCTTCTTCACCCCTTCCATACCCGGAATCAGAGGAGCCCTAGTTGGTTCAACTATCCTATCTGACGATAAAGCCAACCCTAATCTCTTCACATCTCCTTCCAAGATTGCTGCAACCAACGCCCCAGCTTGACTGCTATTCCATGTATGATGCGACATTGATATTTCTTTCGGTAATGCCGCTCTCATCTTCTTCGTCGGAGCTTCGAATTCAGGGTTCACAAGCACAAAGAACAAGTCTTTATCATTTGGGAATCGAAGTGGAATCAATTCCAATGGATCGTAGCTTCTAATTAAGACGAACCCACCCATTATAGCTGGGGCTATATTGTCTGCATGATAACCAGAGACTTTGGATTCCGATTCCAGCCCTGCAAGTACCAGATCGGAAGCCGATAGCCGCCCGCCAAATATTTCATTTACCGCGACGGCGGCGGCGGCAGCGCTGGCGGCGCTGGAACCTAGTCCACTACCTAGCGGCAAACCTTTCTCAAGTGAGAGGGATAATCCGACTGATCGGATGTTGAGCATCTTCATTACGGAAATGGCGGCTATTCCGGCGCAGTTCCATAGAGGATCTTTGCTGAGTTTTTTGCCTGAGTTTCCAATACCGTCAATTTTAGAGATTGAGATCTGGCCGGGTTGAACGTCAGGATCGACAGAGAGGGTAACGTAATCGCCGATTCCATCAACGGCGCAACCCAGGAAGTCGAAGCCTGGGCCAAGGTTAGCAACGGTGGCCGGAGCGAATGATTTGACTGTTGTAAAGACGGGTTCGGGTTCGACTAACAAAGTGGTGGAAATGGCAGAAAGGTTGCATCTTGTAGAGAGAGATAGAGAAGAGGTGGTGATCTTGATCTTTGAAGGGTTCGCGAAAGGAGATGTGTAGATAAGAGATTGGTAAGATACAGCCATTACAGAAAGTCAAGAGGAGTTGGTGGCAGCAATTAGGGTTTTGATTTCAGTAAGAAGGAACAGTTCCCAGGGTCTATTAGAGAAGATGATCCGCTGTCCAATTTACAATTTAAATATGGTTTTACAGAATATTTTTTTAATGATGTTTCTTATTTTATTTTTATATAAAAACTTTTGTAAATAACTCAAAAATGAAAAATATTCAATATTTTTTTTAAGACAATTCCAACATAATCAAATTCTGCTCTTCTCTAATTTATTTTTTAAAATAAAATAAATCTCTCTAATAAATTGCAATATTAGATTCATTAATCAAAATGTTCAAACTCTAAAGTATGTCTTGATATATGCAGTTTCTGACCCTATATTAAAGATACATTCACATCCTTAGTTGCCTTATTCGGTGAATCTGAAGTTATACATGAATTCGACAAATAATTAATGTAATTGAAAAATAAAAAAACATTATATTACTTCCTTGCAACTCTTTAAGTTTTCTTTTGTGAATACATTCAAGAAAAAATTATCTATATTTGACACAAAAAAATAAATGGTGAACAGATTAAAAAAACGAAAAGACATAAGCACTCAGGAATAGAATCATGTGGATTAAGATTTACAAATCGCAAAAGCCAAAGCCACTTCCTAATCGCAAAAAGACACACTTAAACATCTTTTCATAATTAGCATAATTAGCAAATCAAGGGAAATACTATTAGCAATGTGTAGTAACTAACTCCTAAATAACAGCAAAGGATAAATTTGGTTTGTTTTTGGCAAATCCTCGGCCATATTAGGGGAGGGTGGAAAGTGAAAGATGTGGGACTGGTAGAGGTAGTGTACAATCAATCAATCACCATAAAAAAAGGACCTTTACAATGTGTACTCACTCAATAGAGAGAAGAAGAAGAATCAATGAATCCAAACAGCAAGGATCGATCATCTTCTTCCAAACATACTTATCGGTCTTGTACTATCTTCCGGAGCTTTGTGTATAAACTTAGTTGCTCCTCAAAAGACAGGTTCATCAATATCTACACAATACTTTCTATCGTCAATAATTTGTTTCAATATTTTCTTACAGATATGTAGATCATTTGTACATTACCTGGTCCATAATCATCTCAACAGATAGACTTTGAGACACAATAAATGACTGATGATAGATATATGCAAATACTGCCATCACCATCTGCGTTTTACAAACCCCACATTTTAGCATACATAATAATATGCCTAAACCAACTTCCATTGTTCTCTTATCAATCAATAATAGTCTTGCAGAATACCTGACAATCCATTCTATCGGTTATTCCACCGTGTCCAGGAATGCTATCTCCAAAATCCTGAAACAACCAAAAATAATAATGAAATCCGGGGATCAACAGCTTTGAACGCAATTAGATACGGCTTAATACACAACCAGAGATAGTAACAAGAGTACACCTTAATCTTGAAAGCTCTTTTGAAGCCACTAGCAAAGAAACCTCCAAAAGGAGCTATTATTGATGCAAAAAGGCCAAGGCATACTGCATGCCATTGAACTGGCAAAATAGAGATCTCTTTCCAGGGAAGCTGCATATAGAACATGACACCTCAAGATTAACGTAATTGACTACTATCATATAAATTAAATAAAAAACATGATCATGAGCAATAAGAAGTAAAAGGAAACAGATTACAAAGCTCTTATTCCCATCACACATTATTATCTCTTCAGGCTAAAGCAACATGGTCAGACCTAAAAAAATTCTGAGAAAAGACAGCTTTTGTGGTCCCTTTAGCTATGTGCATTTACATGTTTAGAACTCTTTCGTAAACAGGTATATGGTCTACAGAATATCCATAATGGGCAAGTATCAAATTAAGCATGCTTTCAGCAGAGAACCGTTTTTTCTACTGGTAGTTTAATTACATATGACTAGAAAGGCAATTTCTGATAAATGATGGATATGTCTAATATGGACAGCATTTGAGATCATAACAAGTATCACTTACCCATCCTGAAATCCACCTTGGTAAAGTGAAATACTCTGGCGTAAACAGTGGTCCAGGATCACAATCAAGCCACCCAGTTGACAAATCCTGCATTGTAGAACAAAATATGGAGATGTTTCTAATGAAGGCAAGTATATTTCTTAAACAAAGAACCTACACATTTAACAAAAGTTCACCTTTCTTGGGCATGTTAACCACTCGTACTGGCCCATAATGTTTGCAAGCTGCATAACACAACAATAAGCAATCAATTAACTCAATGTAAACAAAAATGATTATATAAACCTGCTAAATGTATGCTGGTGTGTCTAACAAATGACAGTTATTCAAAGTAGGACCAAAAAATCAGCACAAGCACAAAGATGCGATGCTTTAAAAAATACATCAAATATACCATTGCATTCCATTTCTGCCTAGATTTGTCCCATATATCTAGATTTACAAACTAAATGGAATTACACTAAAGGAAAGGCCAACAGAATCAAGGTCCTGTCAGCTGGATTTGCAACATCATGGTATACCAATTTCAATGTGAAATTTTCATTGGATTACATCCCATTGACATTACATGACTATCTAACAACACCAAAATGCATCTCTGAATTTGCAAACAGGTAAAAATAGATTACTGACCACAAATGCAGAGATGATGGTTGCAACTGATGCTCCAATAAAGCCTTCCCATGTCTTTTTTGGAGATAACTTGATCAAGGGAGTTCTTCCAAAGAAGAAGCCAAAGAAATATGCAGCTATATCATTGATTACAATAAGGGATGCCGGAAGCAGGAACCTGATGGAAAATACAAATATAATGAGTCGTGTTATAGATGGTAAATGATACAAACAAAGATAAAGAAGATTGGAAAAGGAAATCAAAGACTAAAGCTCCATTTTGTTATTCTTGTATCCTCACAAGGAGAGCTCAACTCAAAACTAAAATGCATTAATAGTAAGTTACCAGAAAATCCCTTCGAAAATGTTGGCTACAGTGAATGATGATTGGGTGAACACCACAATTAGAATCATGTGTGTCCATGCATATTGGCTAAATTGATACTTGTACATCTTCTTCTTCAATGTAAGGATGAACCACATGAAGCCTGAGTGTCGAGAGACATTTAACATGAGTGGGTTGGTACATCACGTGTTGAATATTACTTGAAATATCGTAGCAAAAACGAAAAATATAAATTAGTAATGAAACGGATATCATCTTTTGATATGCACTGTCTGATAGGGCCTGACAACATGTACTTAATCAGGAGGCTGACCTGCAATATACAAGAAATAGCATGTAACCATGTGGTACTTGATAAAATTGTTCACAAGCTGGTACAAATACTTGTCTATGGTGACAGTATTAACCAGCCTTTGATTGAGAATGCGGCCATATACAAACAGCATTGCAGTGAAGAAGAAGTGCCTGGAAGTAGAAATCAAACAAAAAAGTAAGTAAAAAATGTGCAACATGCCAAGAAGATCTCACATTAAAATTCGTAAAAGTAGCTTTCGTAGAAGACTAGTTGGCTTTCGTGTGACAAGTTGGCTTAATATTATATGGTATGATTAGGCACTTCTCTGAAGACTAGTTTTCCAACATGATATTTGCCTTCACCAGTATAGTCTTTCAAATCAAGTATCTATTAGAAGCACATCAGTTAGTTTCCTTACCAATTCAAGAGCCTGAATCCAGGGAGCTGTCTATCTTCATGAGCTCTCCTAAGTAGATTGAACAACTCCATTGCCATATAAATTTGGATGATGACCACCATAGCCCAAATGTACATGTGACCCAGATAGATTATCAGAACAAAACCGCCAATCATCCAAATAGATGAGTGAATACGAGTCCACATGGACTTATATTTGTTCTGGTCATTAATCAGTAGTTTGTTTCCATTTTCTTTGCTAACATCTGCGAGAACCTGAGATTTAAAAGATAAAACAATGAAATCAGACAGCCAAAATAATTGGATGTACTCAAATAGATAGATACATATACCCCCTATGATAACTAACCTCGCTTGATCTTTTCCTGTAGCGAAGCCGTCCAGGTGTGGCAGAGACATTATCTTTTTGCATGGCTCTTTGATTAAAAATTCTAATCAAGCAACAAATATCAGAACATTAAAATCGTAACAGCGCCTACTACTATAATACAGAATTGAAAAGCTTCCCTAGTAGACAAGGAATTTACAGAATGATGTCATGTCATATCAAAATCACACCACAAAAACCTTATACTATGTGGTCAAGATGAATACAAGTAGCGTGTATAAATTCTTCCAAGACTTGTAAGGGAATTTTTGGGTGCCCTATAGCTTTAAGGAAACAATACCAACCACAGATATTAATTATATGGAGTTCAAATTAACTTTTTCTGAATCTTAAACAGGACAGTAGGTTATGAAAATAGAACTGAGAATCTGTAGGAAGCACTCAATGTGCTTCAGATTCAAACTATAGTTTTGTTAATTTGGGTTATCAGAATTAATGAGCATCATCAATCGAATAATGAGGACAATTTTGAAAAAGTCCGTCGGTTTTACTAGCGATTTACTTCGAGAAAACAGTCTGATTTCAAGGCTGAACTTTTATCACTAGCTGATTGAGTGTGGAACAACAATCGGAATATCCTGAGATTTACAGATAGATGATGAATCTGAAGAAAGCGGGGTGTTTTGATATTGAATGCATAGAATATACATTTGAGATTCAGAAATGATAGTTACCGTCAAAATTGAGTTCCTGAAGCGTAGGTTTCAAATTGTAGACCTGTTATAAGCAAGCAGCATAGGAGAGTAAAATACATATAAAAAAAAGTATCGAGCTACATATCTGTTTGTTCGCATCCATGGAAAAATTGAAGAGAAATTATGAACCTGGTTTGTGTTTTTGAGTAGGCAAAGAGATGAAGAAAACCTAAACCCAAATGGGAAGAGGTGGAAGCGAGCTCAATTCCTTACTCAACTCTCCACCGTTTCCTGAACCAAAAGAAGAGTCTTTCAGATTTCAGGTTAAAACTCCATTGAAGAAGTTCTCTCTTTCTTTGCTTTGCAAGGCCTTTTTTTCTCTAATCATTACAGACCTTCCTGCCCAACCCAAAGCCTTGTTTCATAATCCTAATTAAATTTTATTATTTTATTGTTACAATTATTATTGATATTCTATATATATATAAATATTTTATTAGGGATATGAGTGATTGTAGGTTGGGTAGGAAAACTAACTAGGATCCTAAGACAGCGACCAGATTCCATTTTAATTAATTAGATAAATAATATGACATTAATAATAGCTTAAATCAAACGCATCATTTTTTTCTTATTTTATATTTATCCCACAAATTCTATTTATAATAAAACTTGTTTGACTCAATAATAGAGATGTCACAAAATTATGATTTCAAGTATGACTATCAAAAAAAATCAAAACTAAAAGATATTTTACAGGTCTTTTTCATCTCCTTTAAGGTTGCTCGCGAACCACACAAACAAAATTGTTTAAAAAAGAAATCATCACAAATTTTTTTATAAATATTTGTCCAGAATAGGATCATATTCCTTACTGTAATGAAAAAAAAGGAAAAGATTCACATTCGATTATTGCCAAAATGTAGCAAGAATAAGCATCTCAAATTAATCTTAATTTTCATCCCACTATAACAAATCTTTTAACCAACAATGCATTCCCATCTCAATAATACTAACAATGGTTAATTTTATAATGTGTTATTTTTGTTTTGTCCTTGTATTTGGGATATGAGTATTTATTTTTGGGTAACTGACATCACAATCTTTAAATTTTAAAGCTTTCAGTAAGTATATATTAAAATATGTATTAATTTTATAAATTCTTTTTTTAATACTGATAACGACTGTTTAGAAATCCCTAACTGCAATCGGGTAAAAAAATATTTAATTTATTTATATATTTTATTTGGGGTATTGATTAAGATTAAATAATATTTTGATTTTTTTAATAATTATATATATATATTAATAAATTTAATAACATTTATTTATATTTTACTCAAATTACAAGTATTAAAAAAAATACCCAATAATCAATCATACAATATATAATTAACTGACACTTGTTTATTTTTTTTAATATATAATTTGTATTTAAATATATAATCAAATAAGAACAAGTCAACGGGTCTCTACTCATCAGACGTGATAGTTAATCTCATAAAAAAATTGTGGAATGAAAATAAATTATTTCATTTATATTCTTTATTAATTATAGACTTATAGTCTTATAAGCCCAATATAGGCCGGTCCATAGTCCATACCAAAAGTTTGTTTGAATTATTACTTGATCAAGACATTTAAATTAAAAGTACCAAATTTTTTCTTATTCATTTTTATTAAATTTAATCACATTCAAACATTATTTTATTAAATATCGCTTAATCCATTAATTAAAATATTAAATATTCTTTATTTTAAAATATATATTATATATTAATATTTTTATCAAACAATATTTATTTTCTCAAAATCACTGCTAACAAACATTTTTCAAATAAATTAAATTTATTTCAATACACCCAACAATCTCTTATTATATTTACTATTTATAATATAAATATAATGTAGAACAAATCTGTCTTTTGGGAATTGGGATTCCCTTCAATTTGTTATTTTTTCTTATCAAATTAATTTGTTGTGCCTTTGAGATACATACAAGTGTTGAGTGATTTTTAAATGATAATAGAAAAAATATTGACTGTCTTATTTCTTTTATGAGTGTAATTTTTATTAATAATTTGTATCCTAAAAGTTAAAAATGAATTTCGAGACATTGGTAAGGTTAATAAAGCATAATATGTTTGAAGTATGATGCTACTATGGATAGTAATGAAAATCAAAATTTTCCTAGAAAATGAAGATTTTTAAAATGATAGGTTGTTGATGAACTGTTGGTGATCAAATCACAATAGATTATTATTTAATAGATTGTCTATTTAGGGCATGAACCAGTCTAAGACTTAAATAATAATTTGAAAAAGAATAATAATAATAATCTTAGTGGTGATACAATACTTCTAGAAAAATTATACAAAAAAGAATAATAATAAATAAAATTAAAATATTTGAAATTTTCCTAGAACTAGTCGGAGTAAAAGGTCAACGTTCTCCTCGGTACTATAAACATGATCCAAATTTAGTTTATTATATTTAAAAAAAAAAAATCCTTTATAAAAAAATACAATTAATTCATAAAAGGGTAAATATCTCTTTACAAAAATATTCGACTAATCAATTATTTAACAAAATAAAGACAGAAATTGCATAAACAAGACTATTTCCAATTGTGTGAGTTTCAAAACTAATTTTATATCTAATAATTTCTCACAGATTATGAGTTTAAAAACAATGTCCTTACACTTTTATCGATTTTATTCTCATCTTAACTTAGCTATTTGTTCTTTTTCAACTATATCCATAACCCAATTATAATTTATTAAATTATTTAAAACATAACATATAAAATAAATAAAATTATAGTCAGGATTCATTAGATTCTCATCAGAATCATCAGAATCCCTAAGAATATTGCAAGCATTTCCTCTGTTAAATCGTCCTGTTTGTCTTTCATTGTCTCAACCTAGGCATACTTTTTGTCTCATTAAAATCTTAATTTTCGACCAATCACAAAACCTAAATTTTTTTATTTAATATTTTTCAAATACTATCTTTCTTGGTATTATTATGTTTTGAATTTGCTATAATAATAATAATAATATATATATATATATATATAAACTCATGCACCTATGTGATTTATTATTTTTGTCAAATATAATTCAAAACGGGCCTATAATTAATCTTATCCAAATTTAGTCACAAATATTGTATGTATTGTGATTGGTCCAAGGACACTCACAATGAATTTATTTATTTTTACAGCTTACAGTTAGCAAACTCAAAGACCTATGATTTTGTACATTGTGATCTCAGAAAAAATAATTCATATATTTGTGTTATAAATAGTGAAATAATAATAAACATTAGCTCTTCTCCCAAAATTGAATCTAAAATAAATTGTTACAAGGAAAAAGAAATGGGTAACAATCTTTGCTGCTTTAGCGACCCTAACTCGCACCAAGAAAAAGAAGCGAGTTCTTCGGGGCGAGACTGTCTCTTCTACACGCCTCCATTATCGAACATAGACTACATCGATCCTTCACCTCCACCTCCACCTCCTCCTCCGGCGCCTAAGAGACCAGTCGTCGGAGAAAAAATGTCGCTAAAAGATTACATGATCGCTTCCCCTTACTTGATGAATCATAATACTGATAATTCCCCCTTAATGGGACATCATGAACTTCGGATAATAAAACAATTCCCTGACAATAAGCTCTATGTTTCTTCTCCTGAAAAATTGCAGATAATTGATGATCACGATGATGAGTTCTACACTCCTCTCCCTAGTTTCTCTCCACCTGCAATAAGTTTCTCCGACAGGATCAGAACGAGGATTAACACACCAAATCATCAGCAGTCAACCGCCCAAACAGGGGAATTTGATGAAAAACACTCTATTTCGAGAATAAACTCAGACAGGCCAAGGGTAAGCTTTAAGATTCCCGAAGTGGCGGATATCATTGTCTTCTATTCTCCACGCCGCTGCGATGTTGAAGAAGAACAAGAAGGAAATAGGTCTCGCAGATATTTCTAAAAATCAATTATCATTGTCTTATACTTATTAAATCTGTTTTTACTTCATTTTTACCATCAAACTTTCTAATACTTTCAATTAGTTGCTTGTAAATTAGAATACTTCCAGGAAAGTTGGATGGTTAAAAAAGAACCATGATTGGATTTGAGGAATGCAATTAAGTTAAGGAAACTGTATTGGGTCAAATGTTGTTATGTTTTCATTTGAATTGATATTGTTTTTGTATGGGGTTGAATGCATTTTGTGTGACTATTATAAATTATAATTATCATTTTTATATATATTTTATTTTATTTTTGAATAAAAGACGTTAATTAGCTTGACTAGTTATTACAATTAATTTTTTAAGGCGTATAAATTGAATCCGTGACATTTGTTTTCTTATAAAATAGTTTTTGTCATTTAAATTACCTTAGAATCTCTTAAATAATATAAATATCGATGTTCTTTATGTATACAAATTGAATTGAATTACCATAAACATAAATTATTTTTTATCCTCTGATCATATCTTCATCCTCCAATAATAATATCTATTGTGTTTATTTGTATTTTTATTAGAAATAAAAAATATATTTAATGGAAGAATAAATTATTTTAAGTATGTAATTAGTTATATTATTATAATGTTTTTTTTTATATATTTAAATATTATAAAATAAAATATAATTATTTTGATATTTTAATTAATTAATTAATTTTTTTATTTAGTTAAAATTATGATTGAATAGACTTAATTAATTTTTGTATGAAGATTAATTTTTTTAATATAAGAATTGAACTAATTATTCTACTTTAACTTAAAACATTTTAATTGAGAATAATTATGATTTTGTTCACATATAAATTAATTTTCTAACTTAAATTATTATTATTTAATTTTAAGAAAATGTGATCATATTTTACTTAAACAATTATTACATACAAAAAAAAATACAAAATTGAGTTAGATGGATACATCCTCCATTCCTTACAATAATGTGATGGGACCAAGTCCGGAGTCTTCTAGGTCATTTAATGGAACAGGCAAATCTTGAGTGACAATTACCTAACTTTTTATATAGGAACAAATTATATGATTTCAAAATACATTAATTAAACTATTTTTATTTGTTGTGATCATTGTTTATTCTCAATGTAAGTATATTTTTTGCCTAGGTTATATTAAACTAATTTTAAATAAACACACTTATAAAATAAACCAATTTAGCCAATTAAGAATGAACTTAAATAGTAATTTAGTATGAACTCATACAAGTTTAAATTGTTAAGTCATCATGCATGCCCTAGCTACTCAATTATTTCATCTAATATAAATGTTGTGATATATTAATACTGATTATATAAATGTTACTTTCATAATAATATATCTCATTTTCAATATTAAATATTCATTAATTTCACCCACAAAACAATCCCAAAACAAACAAGTTTTCTTACAAAAACTTAAACATAAAGCTAGACATTTTTTTTTAGCTTAATACAAAGCTTCAACATAACGATTTAATATTCAATAAAACGCGTTTTTGACTAATTAAATTATTATACTACAAGACATTATACCATGCCAATTATTTAAAATGAATGGAGGAAATGTATGATGAAATACTCAGAGGTAATAAAAAATATTGAAAATTGATTACAATAGTTTGACAATTTACCAAATTTTATGATATTTAAAACAAATGGGGCTGATTGAACTTATAACCAAAGTCTAGGGGCATTATGCACTTTAGTCCGAAAAAGAAAAAGGAAACTACGTGGAAAGAGGATAACCCTCTACTTCAGCTATTTTTGGCGGGATATTATTATTTACGAGTGGATAGTGACATTGGACTGGTTTGGATTACTTAAAACTTATTTATATTAATTGATATTATTTTAAATTAAAAAAACATTAATTATGAAAATATAGTAATATAATAACATTATTAATATGTTTTATAACTATTAATAAAATATGAAATATAAAATACATCCGTTAAAATATTTGAATATCTCTGAAAACAAACAAGCCCTAAAAACAAAGAAAAATGAGCTTAAATCGTACACTTCTCACGCCCTTTAATGTGCCTCTCTTTTGGTACAATCTCTTTCCAGGATCTGTAAAGACAGAGAGAGAAAGAGAGGGGTTTTCAGAGGATCTCCTATAGCAATGGTGAAGAAGATGATTTTGATTTCTTTGATGGTCGTGATTTGTTTATCAGTCGGAGAGACCAAAGTTGTTGCAGGGCATACCAATCATGTGGTCGGAGCTGATCGGGGATGGGATCCTGCTACCAAGCTTTCCGGTTGGTCATCCGGCCGAACCTTCAGGGTGGGGGATAAGATTTGTACGTTCTTCCTTACTATGTGTGTCTAGATCAATTTCAGCATATGGGTTGTTGTTCTGTTTTGATTGTTGGGTTTTTTTGAAAAATTAATTGCAGGGTTTGCGTACTCGGTAGTGTCGGAAAGTATGGTGGAGCTGGGGAGTAAAGAGGAATATGAATTGTGTGATTTGAGTAACCCAATCAGGATGTATACAGATGGGTTGAACAGTGTTTCATTGGAGGAGGAAGGAGCTCGGTATTTCGTAAGTGGGAAAACAGAGAGCTGTAAGAATGGACTGAAGCTGCACGTGGTGGTTGAACCAGAGCAGTCTCAGAAGCAGGAGGAGGGAGTTGAGATCGCCACGTCAGAAAGCTCTGCTATTATGGCGGCGGCGGCGGCGGCGGATGGTCCAACTCCTTCGGCTTCAACCCATTTTAGGGCGGCACATACTGTTGTGATGGTGGTTGTGGTCAGTATACTATTATTGGTCTGCTCTGCTTTTTAGTGTTTGAATGGGGGTTCCATTCCATCATGTGTTTTATTATTATTAAAATACAAATTGGGACCAATCTTCCTCGTAGTATATGGTGGTTTGATGAATGTTTTCTGCATCAAACACTATTAGTATAATGTTGTTGTTGTTGTTTTTAAATTAAAACTACTAGTCTTGAATCTTCATGCACGTTTTACCGTACCTACCCCTATAATCTGTTGGAATTTGTATGGTGGATGCAACTAACTTCTTTGTATTGTATGTTGGAATTTAGTTGTAAGGAGGAGGGGTAATGTTGTAATAAGCTTACTACTAGTTCATTAATAAGTGTGTTCTTCTCTTATATAAAAGGAGTTTTTAAATATCTAACGTGATGATGTCTTCTATTTCTATCTACTACTAGTCTCACTCACTCACATAAGATAGTCTTAGACTATCTATGTGAGTATTTTTGTTAATCATTAAATAAACTGCATTTTTTCATATGTAAATATGTAACATTACTTGTAAACACATAGCATACAGGCCGGCCCTGAGAATTTGAGGCCCTATGCAAATTTAAATTTTGGGGCCCCTTAAAATAGTAAAAAAAAATAAAAAATTAATTTTAATTAATAAAATAAAATATAAATAATTAATATATTATAATAAGAGACTAAAAAGGAGATAAAAAAGTTATTTTTATAATATATATTTAATATTAAAGGAGAAAAAAGAGGAAAAATTAATATTATTAAGTATAAAAAATGGAGGCCCTATAAAAGTGGGGGGCCCTATGCAACTGCATTAATTGCCTTACCCGAGGGCCGGCCCTGATAGCATAGCGCAAATTTAACATAAATTCTCATTAAGAATTCCCAAGGTAATATTGGGATAACTTATTAAATTAAGAGAAAGGATTAGGAGAAAGAATTATATTATCGAAATTTGATTAGTTGGAAAATTAATAAATTTTCTCTTTATCATTTATTCATTTTTAATAACTTGGATTTTTTTAATTTTTTTTATAAAATAACAATTTATTTTATTAAAATTGAAAAAAAAATGAAAATTATGAATGTAAAGTTTAATGTAATCTTCCTAACTAAGAACTGTAAGAAGTAGATAAAATAGTAATAGCTATGCTGTACCGTCGTAGTCTACACGTCCAATGTTTCATTACTATATATATTATGTTCTTACGTTAAAAAACATTTGAACTGGTAATTTTAATAATATTATTTTTTATAGTAAAAGTATTAATATGTAATAATATTTTTGTTTTAACAATTGATGAGAGAAAGAAGAAGTATATTTAATTATGGTTGAATTTAAAAAAAAATAAAATTTAAGACTAATACTTAATTTTTTTTTCAACTTATACTTATAGTTATGATTGATTCGGAGTTTGAAAGAGAATTTTTTAGTTTTATTTATATAAATAATATCATAATTTATACTAAATTCTATTTTATAAATTTCAATATTTAATGATAAAATGATAAATAAAAATAATTGGTTGTGAGAACTTGATTAATTTGAAAAAATAAAAAATCATCCTTTACTATTTTTTTCAACTAATAACATAGCATAGTTGTCTCTCTTTTATTATTTCTTTCAATTTTCCTTCACTTTTTTTTCTAACTAATAACATGATGCCTCTTCTTTTATCTCTCAAATTTTCTTCTTCTATAGTTACTTATTGATAAATTTTATCCTTTGTAACAAAATTAAATACAATTATTCGTATCAATAACTGTAAACAATTAATTAAATTATGACTCTGTTCTTTTTGAATTTTTTTAAAAAATTAATCAAAATCAGTTTTCCAATCAATTACTTCTTAACCATCACATCACTCATTTTATTAAACAAAATATTAAAATACCTTCTATTTTAAATTCTTATTTTTTATTTTATTTATATATATCCATACTCTTTGAATCTTTTTACTAAAAAATAATCATTATTTCCTCAAAACTATTATTAATTATTATTTTTTTCCACTTATGTTTTTTCAAACACCCCAATTCGAACACAAGACCTATAACTGAGTTGAAACTCGTTTAAAAAAAACGAGGATAATAAAAACGAGGATAGGTAAAATAGGAAGTGAGCAATGAGAATTAACGGTACTATGTAATATTTTGGATTTATATGTCGGTCGGGAAATTTATGCAAGTAAAATCTTGTGGGTCCCGATTTAACGGTCCATGGTCCGTTCCGCTTGGATCGTGTGAATTCATCATGTAACCTCCCACACGCACAATTCATGAGTCTCTCTATCACTTTTCCTCCCTTTCCCTTTCCTCAAGCGATCTCTCTCTCTCTCTCTCTATCTTCATTTACTGCCAGCCAGCCATGGCTATGAGAAATTCACGCAGACCTCGCTTCTCATCATCATCATCTACCACCTACACTACTACTTTCTATGAAGGCCATGATTATGCTCCTCCTCAATCCAATTCCAAAACCACTGAAATTCCCATCTCTCACACTTTACCAGCTTCACAAGAACCTTCGGCGGCGGCTACCAAGATTCAAGCATCTTACCGATCTCATGTTGTCCGATCACTCGTCCGTAAGATATCTGCTATCAATTCCGAAGCAAATCGATTGGAAACACTTATCCAGCTACAGGAAACAGTCGACGCAATTAGATTCGACAGCCGCGAACGAATCAAGATGAATGAGGCCTTGATGAAGCTGCTTCTCACCCTCGATTCCATTCCCGGCGCTGATCCATCTGTCAAGGAGTTTAGGAGGCGTACCAGTCGTCGGATCGTGGGGCTACAGGAGATCTTGGATGCAGTTTCCGACACCAAAATGAGCGATTGGGATGGATTAATGGGAAATTGGTATGATGCCCTGGCTGAGATTGAAGGAGAAGTTTGTAGAGAAAGAGGCGGCCATGAAATGGAGAAGTTTTGTGCTGAGAACTTGGGTTTTCAATGCTTCCAGAGGTTTCTTAGCGAATAATAGTAATCAATTCTTCTTCTTCTTCTTCTTCTTTTGTATACAATTGTTGACACAGTAAACATTTACAGGATGAACACACTCTCTTTGAGTCTTTGTATATATTATATATGCATATAGATTTGTCTGAAATATCTATCAATGAAATGAATGATTGATTATTGGTGAGCTGGATTTGATCTGCATGTTTGTTTGTTTACATTGATTGGTAACTTCTTTCTAAATATATAGTACACACTAGCACTAGTACTACATCAACATCAAGAACGAGTCAATCATATTAAACAAACAATCTATTGTCGGGTTACTTTTCATGACTCATTCAAAGCTTGCATGGTTACAGAGATTTGGACATCTACCAATTAGAAATCTGGGTTTTATTTATTATTGTTTCTTTGTATACACTACAATACAATAGAATAATGGCAAGCAAACCCTAGGAGTATTATTTGGATAAGGATGATTTCACATGTAGCTAATTAAAAGTAAGTTCTAACCAAGAATAGAGGATGCATACAACAAGGGATCCCAACAGCTAGTAGTAGTAGTTGTAGTAATAGATCCTCCTACCCAATTACTACTTGTGTAGTTCTCGATATGTTGATGATGCTCGATTACACTATTATCACCAAAGCAGTTGTTCGTCCATGTATTTCCTGAAGAATTGGCGAAACCCTCTGAAATTGTCCACATGTTATTATTGTTAAACAGGTTATGGTGATCTTCTTCCTGCTGGACATGGACATGGCCATGGCTAGGATTAATGTACATGTCATCCTGGACCCAACCCAGTACTTCACAGACCGATTCTGGTTCTGGTTCTGGTTCTGGCCATGTTATGGCTGTATTGCTTGAGCTCGGGTTCTGAAACACAACTTGGTGATCAGCTGTATCTGAATCACGATTATGATCCGTTCTGCAACTATCTGTCACTGTGTTGTTATAAACTGATGGACGACCAAGATTCAGCATAGATCTTTTCGGCATAACTGATGAGGACAGGGAATTGTTGGTGTTCTTCTTCTTTCCTTGGGACAGCTTGGCGAGGAGTGCCCCTAGCATATCACCACCACCTTCAGGCTCCCTAACTCGTTCGAAATCAAATGGCTCGGAGTTTTCAAACAGACGGGTTCGGCCGGAAAGAGGAGGATCAAAGTTGGTCCTGGCGTTGACTCCTCTGAGGTTCCTAGCAGCTTCGTCATAAGCTCGAGCAGCATCCTCGGCTGTGTCGAAAGTGCCTAGCCAAAGCCTGACCTTCTGGATAGAGTCCTTGATCTCAGCAACCCAACGTCCTGAAGGACGCTGGCGGACACCGACGTACTTGTGGTGGCCTCTGGAGGAGGGCTTTCTTCTACCTGGTTTGTCGGGGACATTTCCTGCGGGAGGGCGCAGGATGCCAACCATATTTGGTAATAATGGGAGTGGGGTTTGGTGGTGATATACATATATATATATATATTAATGAATTTGGAATCTCTAGAATTGCATGAACTGACAAGGAAGAAGATGCCAAAAAACATGTCGCTATTGGTTGGTTCATCATAGGTTGTATCGTTCCTTTCATGTGGAATTTTTCCTCAAGAATGTTTCAGGGTTAAAGAAGAAGCATATATATATATATATATATATATATATATATATATATATATATATATATATATATATATAATATTAATAAAAATAAGATGAACCAAATTGGATCACACTCTATTTTATACTTTCTATCTATATAATAATAATAATAATAATAATAATAATGATAATACAGAGTCTCCTTAAATGTTAAAATTTGAATATTTTTCACAAGGTTCCAAAGCTTCCACTGACATGTTCTTGAGTAATGATTCGCAATTTCTCCTTCATCACCGGCATAGAACTGTAAGCAGGTAGGCATAGTCTGTAGAAGCAGGTATGCGAGGACGGGAGATGATTCTCATCGGTTGATGCTGGTATGCATATTAACAGCCTCGATCCCAGACCACCAAATCCTTCCAAAGGAAGATATTTCACTGAGGTCCAGAAGAACAAAAGGTTCTTTCGACTCTCTGTACTCATCTCTTCTACTATCTGCACCAACCAAAACATCAAATTATTATTATTATCATACTTCTCCCTTCCAAAACACAAACAAAAAGTATGTATATATATAAAGATAGTACCTTCCAAAACCAGATTATCTGAGGATCAGTTTTCTTATATCCATTATAACCAGTGTGTTTCATCCAGTCATCAACAGGAACAGCTCGGTCTTCACCGTGTAACATCATATCAAGATCCCCAAGCTCCAAACCTCGGAAAAATGCCTTCCTATCACTAGACTTGCGCATTATGTCTTCAAATCCTGCAGCAAACTGACCTACCTGCAGACTCATAGATTTCACAAAAGTATGATGAATCAAAAGATTCACATACTTTATCCTATTTAAACTATTCACACAAATCCCCTTCCCTCCAGGACAAAGCTCCACCACTTTCCTATTTCCCATTTCTTCAACTTCTCGCACAAATGTTAGTCCCAACACATCTGAGTCAACCTCTTCCGCTTCCATCTCCAATATCTTCTTGCAGCTGCTGTACATTTCAGGTTCTGCATCTCTAATATCTTCCAAGAGTATACCGAAACCTGCTAATTGAACAAACAGGATGCGATCCAGTAGGATTCCTACTTGCACCTTGTGGGTCAAGGCAAGCGCAACTAATTTTCCGGCAAATTTATAATACTCCAGTAGCAAAACACCTTCCGTGCTCTTCACTGCCAAATATACAAAACCCAAAGCATGTCAACCAAATCAAAACATCTAATCTATATTTATGAATTTAACCAAACCAAACAAAATGCGTACCAGGGTTTGGATAAAATCTTCTACGATCACTCCGCGAAGTCAAGAAAAGAGAATTTTCAGGATTAAATATTGCTTGGCATACTAAGAAAAACCATTCTCTTAATACACCAGGACCAGAAGCTTCCTCGTTTTTGAATTCCATACGCAGGCCCCTACGCAAATCCGATGGATCTGCATGTGTAATATACTGGTATGACTCAACCAACAACTCTGTTCTGTCTATAAGCATTTCGTGTTGTTCGTCAAAATCGTCATCCTTCACTTCAGGAAGCATCATCATCGTCAAGTGCCTCCTAGACTCGAAATCTGTGGCATCCTTGATCTCCAATATCCATGAATCCTCTTCAGCGTTCTTAGCAAAATGCATTATTAGAAAACAAAGAGCATTCTTTCTAGGCAGTAACTTCATCCAAAGTTGTTTATGACCTCCTTTATAAATCTTTGACATCCCATTGAGTACCTTCAAGATGGCAAGATACAACGACCAACCCTGGTGAACCTCCTCTTCTCTTTCTTCCTTTCCACCGTTAAAATCTACTAAATCCTCAATTTCAGATAGACATGTTTCAATCTTTTTAACTAAGTCAGTGTAGATTTCACAAAACATCCTAATTTCCTTGGAACTACAGACAAGCTTATTCTTGCCACCACCACCATCATCATCATCATCAAAAGACAAGCAAATAGAACCTGTCTCACTCTTCACTACAGACTCAAACGCAGCAGAAAAGGCTGCAAAGTCGCGAACATCACTTAACCTCGGTCCATGTCTAGTCATGGGATCGAAGGCAGACATTCCTAGATCTTCAGACAAATTAAAAGCAATTACACTAAAAATGGGGAAGATCTCGGTGAATTGAATCGCCCCCTCATTGTTGTCATTATCACTAAGCTTAGTATCCCCGCTAATTCTGACATTCCCAATAATAGAACCAAGACTACTTCTGCATAATGAATACAAATGATCATTACGAGAAGCTGAAGAGAGCAATTTACAAAATTCTAACAAGATGGGAGCGATCATAATTTGAATAGACGCAGAGCTAAGACCCCGACATGAAATTACAAACTTCCGAATCAATTCGGCAGCACACTCCTTGTTTCCATGTCTTGGAGACATGTATAACATTACTAAAGCTGAAGGAGCAGCCGAAGCTAAAAATACCTCAAGATGTCCTCCTGTGGTTTCACTATCACTTCCAAAAGTGATTTCCAAAAACTCCATTAGCTTTGAAGTGACTGTAATCAGTGGCCATGACAGGTCTCCCTTGCACCTCCTTAAAATATGTGATATTAGATCTCCCAGCAGTTGCCAAGCCAAAGGATAATGAGTACTGCGCATTCTTCCAACCAATTGAAGCTCCGAATCGTTCTGTATCAAACATTCACCTAAAGATTGGTCCCACTGAAGCTGTTTCCCCCTATAAATCAGCCGCTGCTCCAACATCGGTATACCAGTAATCGAACGGATTCGCTGATGAACCGATTCCACCGAATCCTCTGGATTCCCATGCAGAACCAACGCAGTACCATCTGAGATCTGACGAACAAAGAACTGTAACCTAAAAACAGGGTAAATTGAATCAATGTGACCAGAAACTCCACTTTGATAAAGAGATTGCTGATTCCCCATCGTGCTTTGATTACCATCATCCCTTCTAGCCCTAAAGGTGGCTAATTCCGACATACCCTCTTCGTTTCCCGATGAACCAGAATCATCTAGTTTCCGCTTCGATGAGATTCGTTCGTTGAGCTGATGAACGCGATCCACCGGATACCCAGACATGATACGGAAAGAGATTCGCTACCGTGACAAAAACACGGCAGCGGAGAGTCGACGGAATAGGAAACCTCGTAGTGCAGATAAACCCTAACTGGTAGTAGTATTAATACACAGAGCAAAGAGGAAGAAGACGATCAAATAAATAAAGGGAGAGAAACAGAGAATGAACCGGTCATCATACATATAATCACATTTCTCAAGCTCTATATATATATTTCAAAAATAATAGATTACTAAAATCTTCACTAAATCAAACATAATTAATTCATTTACATATTTGTAGAATCTCATCACATTTGGAAATAACATCAAACTAGATGGGTTCTAGAAAGCGCACACACACTAAATTTTATTAATTTTATTTGATTTATTTCCCCAACTTCCAACTAATTTTACATATACACCTCTTATTTTTCATCAGATTCATTAATTTTGGGATAAACTTAAATATTACTTTTTCTTCTTATAATATCATCCCTTATTTATCATTTTCAATTTTATTTATCATTATTGATAGATATGATCTTATACTATATTTAATAAAAATAATTTATTAAAGTTGCTCAAATCACAATAATATTATTTTAAAGATTAAATGTTATGGATTCGAATTAAAATAGAGATTTAAATATATATTTGTAATATTGTGGTGATATTTTATAATAATTTCTAGAATCTAATAATATGTTGTGATATTATTATTGTTTTTATAATATTTATAATTTAAATAAGTTAATATTTTTCAACCTCATACTAAACAAATATTGAATAATTAACCGTTGATGACAAAAATAAAATAAAATTGAAAAAATTCGTGAGATCGTGTAATTTATTAAAAAAAAATTGAAAGGCACCTAATGAGTTATTTTGAAACGGTGTTATGATAATTTGATAAAAAATCTATAAATTATACATTCTATAATTTGAAGAATAATTGAATAACATGTGACTAACAAAAATGTTAATATGTATAATGAAAATAGTATGATGTTTGATCACTAATTAAAATATATTAAATTTGCATTCTATGAAATATATTATTATAAATCACTAAGGTAATGAAGTTCAAAAGTTGTGTCTCAAATAAAATGTCATAAATTTGTGGTGAATTATGCATGTAACTATTTAAAAACCTCATTTTATATTACATTTTAACTATTTGATTAAGTTTAATAAATTTTACATTTTATATAAACTCTTAATCAATAAAAGAAATATTTTTGATTTAAAATCAAATGGGGTTTTTAGTTTAATCATTATATTCTAAGTTTAAAAAAATTAATAAATCCTTACTACTTTTCTTTCAATTTAATAATATTATATATATATATATATATATATATATATATATTAAAAAATGAATAAAATTTAGACATCTCTTTTGATATCAATTTATTGACTCACTTATGAAATTAGAGAAATAAAGTTTCAACAATTAAGGCAAAATATAAACAATAAAAAAAAATGATGTCTAACCAAACCTTTGACCTTCCAGAGTAAAAGATGGAGTTCAAAGAGAGATAACATTGTTAGCCTAATTACAGAAAATCATAAACAAAATAATGAACGATTAAAGTATAACTGTAAAATTATAACAAAAACAACTTCTTGATGCAAATATTAACCTTAGTACTAAAAAGTAGTCATCATTCAAAGTTGTAAGCATGTTTTTTTTTAAATAAAAAAAAATAAGTGCAATCATATTATTGAGAATCAAAATTTAATATTAGTAAAATGAATTAAAAAAATTAAGTAATCTAAATTAATAAGAACATTATTTTCAAGAAAAATAGCCAAATGAAAATGCACAGATAAAAAAAGTTTTAAAATATTATTTATCTATAAATATTTTAAATAAAATTAATATTATTCAAATTTAATTAATTTAAAATTAGTTTTAGTTGGTAAGATTAACATATATTTTATCCCTTCGGTACTTAACCATTCAATTGATCACAATCTTGTGACTCACACTTTTTCGTATATAACTTTTATCTCTTAGGGGAACCACCCACCAATTTTAGGACCTCAATTGATGACACGTTTCGTATCTCTCGTTAAACTCAACCACCAATCTTAATTTTGACCTCACACTCGACAAACCACACACCTGACATCCATCTCGTGACATCACACTTTCAAATGTTTGTCAAACAACCAACTAATTCTGATCTCACACTCGACAAACCACTCACCACCCGACCTCCATCTCGTGACCTCACACTTTTAAATGCTCGTCAAACCAACAATTAATTTCGACCTTACACTCGACAAACCACCCACCACCTAACCTCCATCTCGTGACCTCACACTTTCAAATGCTTGCCAAACCAACAACTAATTCCGACCTCACACTCGACAAATCACCCACCCGACCTCCATCTCGTGACCTCATACTTTTAAATGCTCGTCAAATTAACAACTAATTTCGACCTCACACTCGACAAACCACACACCACCCGACCTCAATCTCGTGACCTCACACTTTCAAATGCTCGTCAATCCAACCACTAATTCCGATCTTACACTTTCAGATGTCTCATATGATTTGTTTAAAGTCACCATATATTATAGTTAAAAATGCATTTTTGAAAATCTAAATTTGCATGTTTTGAGATTCGAACCTTAATCTTAAACATAAAATGAGAACATTTTAACCGCTAAACCACTTGAAATTGTTGAAACAATTTTATTTTATATATATATATATATATATATATATATATATATATATATATATATATATATATATATATATATATATATATATATATATATATATATATATATATATATATATATATATATAATGATGAGAGAAAAATATATAATAAATGATAAAATGTATTTATATAAATTTAATGATGAAAAATAATATAATATATATATATATAAAGTAATTATATTTAATATATATATATATAAATTATTAATAAAATATATATATATTATGATTAATGATAATATATATATAATTAATGAGGGAAAAAATAATTATGAAAGAAAAATAATATAAAATAAATATTTATAATCTTTAAAATCTAAAATTATATACTGACAGGGATTATTGAGTTGTTTTTTTACTTTAAACATCATATTATTATATATATAAAGAGATTAAATGGTATATTTTAAATTAAATATGATGTATTTATTTAGTTTATAAATTTAAAATTATTATTTTTTTGAGGAAAGGAAAACTAGGATTACACTCCAGAGTCATAGCCTCCATGATATATTCCTTTAATGGATTTGATAGATTTTAAACTATAATAATAAATAAACAAATAATTGATTTAATAGCTTTCATTTGAATTCCAATATAGTGGTATTATAAAAATCTATATAATATATTACTTATACTGAAAAGGTATATATTTTAAACATTGATTATAATATATATAATAATATTTATTATCAGTTAAAGAGAAAAGATAATGGTCCATTAAGAAAACATTTTTGTTTATATTTTTACATGAATCTGAATTCAAATTCAGATTACATATATGTTTAAAATTAAATTTAGTGACTTAAAAAAAATATTTAATATTATATTAAAAGATGTAAGTATAAAGAAGTGGTCAATTGTATTTTGTATACATATTATATACATAAGTGTGATATGAATAATTATTATAATAAAATAATTATAATTTATATGGTTTAAACCGGATCCAGATATTTATATGACAAAACTTGATTTAAGAACCTCATCAAAATTAAGAGAGTGAAGTTATAAAAAACAATTGTACATGTATTTTTTATTCCATCATCAATCAAATTATCATTCAATATATTAAATTATTTTAATTAAAATTTTCATAATATTTTAAATATTAAACATAAAAACAGTTAACTCATTTTAAAAAACTACATCAAACAAGTTTTGTACTTTTATATTTTTCATCTAATTATTTAATAAGTTTATTTAGTTTACTTATTTTATTTTGTTAATTATTTTCATAGTTATAAAATAAAAATGATTACATAAATCATGTGAATTTTTTTAAAAAAAATATTAAATTTTTTTGATTGCTTAATGTTGCGAAAAAGTAAAATAAATAAATAAATATCATAATACAATAAGTAAAAAAATATATTTTAATCTTAAACTATCTACATTTATCTATATTTAATAAAATCTAAAAATCAAATCCAAAATAGCGAATTCAAAATTAGATTCTGATGAAATTTTGGATTAATTCGTTTAATGATAGGTTGTACATATCAGACTTAAAACTTTATTTTTTTATAATATTAATTTATGTTTCAAATTTCACTAAAATTTTAAATATATATATATATATATATATTAATAAAACTTTTGAAATAAGATAAATAAGTTTATTAAATTTTACTAAAATTAATTAATAATTCAAATAAATAAATGTATTTAAAAAATACATTAATATATATATATATATATATATATATATATATATATATATATATATATATATTGCCAGACAATTTAAATAATTTTATCAAATTTGATACATTATATATTTGAAGTTGTTGTGAATTAAAAAATGCATTACTATTATTTTTAATTTATAAAAAAATTATAAAGTAAGAGTATATATCAAATTCCCATATATATACATCTATTCTTTAATTATGAACTAACTTTGACATCCTTCATTTTTATTTTTTGACTTTTAAGACATCAATATTTTTCTCAAATAACAAAATATTTAAAATGAAAACTCAACTTTATTTGTCTTGTATTTTACTATTCAAATGGAAGAAGACAAAGAATTATTTTATGTTTTAAACTAATTTTCTTTCACGTCCTCTTCCAGTTATTATATATATATATATAAATAAATAAAGTGAAAGAAAAATTGTACAAATATAGAAAGTTAACTAATATAAATGGAGTAACTAAGAATAAAAATTATAAAAAAAAATATATAACAATGAAATATTGATAGAGAAGTGAGAAAAATATTTATATGTTTTTTATTAACAAAATAATAATGAAATTGTATTTTATGTATAAAATATTTATTTTTGTTTGGTTGAAAAAGGCTTATTTTAAGATTATTTATATTTAGATGAAATTCAATATATAATTAAAATTTAAAATTTGTTTTTTAATAGTTAGTTGGTATATATATATATATTATCTCATATCCCATGTGTTGTTTTTAATAAATATTTAACAAATATAAATATTAAAAACTTTGAATAATAAATATATATTTTAATCGGTAATTAATTATTATATATATCTACAACACTTTTATGATAAAAAAATTGAAAATAAAACAGCAAAATTTTAATCATCACATTTTGACTTCCTAATTAATGAATCACAAAAGGTATTCATTAATTATAATAAAAAGCGTCATTATCATGGTACTTGCTTACGAACTTCAAAATAATAATATGCATTATTATTATTATTTATGAAAGGTTTATTTAATTAGTTTAGAGTAATTGTACATACTTTACATCCATTGGATTTGAACTACTTATTGATATTCTTATGTCTTAACTCTTTAATCATGTACGGACTTAATTTATTACCAATAATTATAGCTTTGATGACATGATTTATTATATTAATTTTAATTAAATTAAACAAAATTTAGTATATTAAACATAGATATTATTTTATTTTATGATTTTTTTTTAACTTATCAATAGACTACTATATGATTTTGAAATATCAATAGACAATATTTTATAAATTTATAATAAATAAAAAGTTTAATATAACTATAATAAATCAAATATTTATTTTCCCATATAAGTTGATTTGCACAAAAAAAAAACATTTTATTAGTATATTATTTAAATAATTATAAATTTTTTAAAATAAAAGTATGTTAGTATTTAAAATAATTAAATAGCTGGTTGTTTATAAGTGGGTTTTTCTGCATAAATTACTAGTTAATTTGACTATATTTTAATTGTTCTATATATAATAATTAAACTGCCACCAAGTTTAATTTACATATTTCTAATAAATAAATATTTTGAAAGATTAAAACAATGAGAATCAAAATAAGAATAAATTCTTTAATTTTATATTTTATTTATTAATATATATATATATATATATATTACAAAGTCTTATTATTATGATACTCATATAAATTTGTATTTTAAGTAATTTAAGAATATATATATATATATATATATATATAATTGTTACAAAAATTGATTAAAATTTGAATTTATTTATATTATTAATACCTACATTTTATTTAATTATTATTTTGTATTTATAAATTATTATTTTATAAAATTATTTATTTATATTAAATGAAAAGTAGGTACTTATAAAAAATGGTAGAGCACAAAGGTTTATAATTTTGTGTTTGTGAGAAATGTAGGTAGTTTCTTTAATATTTTTTTTAAGATTACCAATTAAATAATTTATAAGATTTTTATTTAATTCATAAAAGTCAATTATAAATATTATTTGTTATAATTTATTTTTAAGTATTTGAATATTATTAATTAATTTTATAAAATCAAAATAACTTGAATAATATTATATAAATACTAGTTTATAGTTTAATTGGTGAAAATTTTGAATTAATGTTTTTTTTAATTCAAGATGAAAATTAATCATATATATTGATTCAAGTGTGAGTTACAATTGAAAAATGTAATTAAATAAATAATTGAAGAGGTAATACTAATTTATATTTATATTTTAACTTAAATATTTTAAGTGAAAATTAAATAACTAATATTTTAGTCTCTTCAACTCTTGACACTTAAAATAGATAACGTGTTAGAAAAATGTCATATTAACATTATATTAAACCGATATAAATAACATAATTTTGTTTACCTTTTATTTTAAAATATTTTATTAAATAAAATTAATAGTTATAAGTGTTAATTTGAATATTTATTTTGAAATATTAACATAAAATTATTTTATATTATAATAAATATATTTTAAATAAAAATTAATAAATATTATTCTTTTTCAGAATAAATACGTTACCAAATAATTTAAGTTGTTGAGTTAACTTATAATACATTCCAACCAAATGACAGGTAAAGGTAAATTAAAGTTTATAAATATTCTTGATAAAATATTATTAAATTGATTAATATATAGATAATTAAAATATTATTTCATTTAGATTAATATTTATTTAGATATTAATAAATAAAAATTAAATAAATTTATAAAAAAAATAAAAGATTGAGAATAATATTTCTGATAGTGTTTTCAAACAAAATTGCACTAAATGAGACTAAGAAACAGTTATTTTTTAATTAGCCATACTGGCTTGTTTAATTGTTAAAGACTGACTCGTAATTCTGTCGGTACAGCTATTTAGGGATATGTTTGATTTGATGTAATGATAGTTATTTGAAAGTTTCAAATAATTATTATAATTATACAACTCAAATAACTTGAAAACAAATCAAATTATATTTAGAAGGATAAGGATTGGTTGCTCATTCTCAACTGCTAAAATCAGTTGACTAATGTTTTGTTTGCTTTTGAATTTTGGAATTATGTGCTATTTAAAGAGTTTATCTTCTTTTCATTTTTTATTTTTTAAATATTAAGTATTATTTAAAAACTACATATCTCTAAGATATAAATATACTAAGTGAGATATTTAATTGTGGGGTTAGTGAGTCGGCTATGGTCCGAATCCTCTTCATTAGGATAATCAGTTGGTTATTATCAAATAATTTTATTTATTTTAAATTATTAAAAATCAATTATTTGTAAGTTAGTTTGAAAAAAATATTAAAAGTATAAATAAATAATAAGAATATTTTAATTAATAATTTAAATGATTTGATTAATAATATAAAATAAAATGAAATAACATATTATCTGATATATATATTTACATTAAAATTTATTTTCATTCAAAGTTGAATAAAACAGTGTTTTAGTATAAAATACAAAAATGATTAAATCTATCAAACTATGACAAAATTAAAAATACTTTAATAATGGCCACAAATTATCCAAGTCAATGTTTACTCTTTGACAAGTAGTTGTTAAGAAATAATTATATCAAAAATTATTTTAAAAAAATAAGTACATAAATGAATTCAAATTCAATTTATCGTAGTGTCAAGAGTTCGAAAAATATATTCTTTGATGGTAACACACTCACATACACGAGGTGAATTTCCATGAATGAATGAGTATAATGGGTCGTTATGTCAAAGGTGCATTGCGTATTGGAAAGTCATACAAACTTCTTTGTTCAATGCACGATAAACTCTATTTTGTTTGTTTGAATTATTTGATGTTCGTTTGATTTTAATTTATTGTTTTTTCTTCTTGTGGTTGCATGTTTTTATTTAAATTAGGACAAATATTTGTGTTTCCTTAATTTCAAAACTCCATATTTTCTTCTTTTTTGAGTTTTTTTTAATAAAATAATACTTAATTCGTTTTTTTTTAAAAAATAAAAAAATTCAAACCTCACCAAATAAAATGTGAAATAAAAACCAGCTTTTGCTAAATACATGTGAATGATCACTACATATAAATAATAAACACTTACATTATCATAAGTAAATGAAATCATTATAATCTTTATTTTTTACTAACTACATTATTTATTGAAACATTAAGTAATTTAATAGTGAAAGATTTATAATATTTTAATTTCAAACAAAACATAAATTAAAATCCAAGTTATATCATATATAAATATTTATTATTAATTAAATGCTATCTAAATAAATTAAAAATAAATAAATAATAATTAAGAAAAGTACAGTAAACATTGTACGACACACCGGAGAAATGTGGGTCCCGCCGGCAAGTATGGAGAGTGTCACCACCGTGTTTGAGACAAATGTCTAATTATAAATCCGCCATTAATATATCTCTTCTCTTCTTCAAGCTCCATTTCTGCCACCAAATCTCTCTCCTTTTCATCATCCCATGAATCTTTCCCCCCCACTTCACTGATAACAACAGTAACACTTCAGCCATGGTGTCTCTTGAGAATTCCCAATCCAGTTGCAGCACCCGCTTTCCCATCACCAGGACCTTCTATTCGCCTTCTGCCTCCTCCCCAGCGAAGATCCAGAGGTCCCTCGGCCGTTCTATGCGGACCGTCCGTTCCAATTTGTACCAGGATGGGCAATCCTGTTCCTTCTCCGAGAATCTCTCCGATTCTGTAGTAGATTTGCATCTGGGAGAACTCGCTGCTAAAACCCAGAAGAGTTCTTCAAAGTCGTTTTCCGAGGAGGAGGAGGAGAAGTTTCTCGAACTTTCTCATACCTTCAGCGACTTCTCGTCCTGCAGCAGTGATATTTCCGGCGAATTACAGAGGCTAGCAACCATCCCTTCGTCGGAAAAACTAACTGATCCAAACCCAAATATTGAAACTGAGCCACCCTTCTCGACTGAGATTATTGAGAGCATATTACCGGAGGATCTTAAGCCGACTGTTAAGATCTGCATCGACAGCCTTCAATCGCCGTCCACCGCCATAAAACGCTCCGCCGCCGCGAAATTGAGACTCCTCGCAAAATATCGAGCCGACAACCGCGCCCTTATAGGTGAATCCGGTGCCGTTCCAGCTTTGATTCCTCTTCTCCGATGTAACGATCCATGGACGCAAGAACACGCGGTGACAGCCCTGTTAAATCTGTCTCTCGATGAAGGAAACAAAACCCTTATCACGAATGGAGGAGCGATAAAATCGTTAATATACGTGTTAAAGACAGGAACAGAGACGTCAAAGCAGAACGCAGCCTGCGCTCTTTTAAATCTCTCATTAATTGACGAAAACAAGTTGTCAATCGGCGCATGTGGGGCTATTCCGCCACTGGTTTCGTTACTGAAAAACGGTTCATGTCGTGGGAAGAAGGACGCATTAACAGCTCTATATAAGCTCTGTTCGGTGAACAAGAATAAAGAGAGAGCAGTGGCGGCTGGAACGGTGAAACCACTGGTGGAGCTGGTGGCGGAAGTGGGTAATGGGATGGCGGAGAAGGCGATGGTTGTGTTAAGCAGTCTTGGGGCAATACAGGTAGGAATGGAATCAATAGTTGAAGAAGGCGGTATTGGTGTGCTGGTTGAAGCTATCGAAGAAGATGGGTCTTGGAAAGGGAAGGAATTTGCTGTGGTGACATTGTTGCAGCTTTGCAGAGATTCAGTGAGAAACAGAGGTCTGTTAGTTAGAGAAGGCGGAATACCTCCATTGGTTGCTCTGTCTCAGACTGGAACAGCCAGAGCCAAGCTAAAGGTGTGAACTTTTTTCTTAATCAAAATGTTTGTTATTTGAATTTGAATCATAAGTTTCTAAAAAAGAATCTATCTTTCTCAAAGCAGGCTGAAATGTTGCTAAAGTATTTGAGAGAACCAAGGGATGAAGAAGCTGGTCATTAGAAGATGAAGAAGAAGATGATACATTCCTATTAGAAGCAAATGTAAATTACTTATGAACTTCTTTTGAGAACAAACAAACAAACAGTTCATTTGTGAGCTTTATGGCTTGTTTTTCAAATTTTGGTTTGGATGGATAAGAATAGAATGTAAAAACATCTAGTTTATATGATGATGAAACAGATAAGAGTTATCAAAACCGAATCAAATCAATCTTGTACCATTGTTTGATACAATCCAAGACATAACAAGAAAGGAAAATACTAATAAAAGGAAGGACGATAATGCATCAGAGATGCATTCAAATTCAAAAGCATAACCCTGTGAGTGAATATTATCCCCGCAATCTGATTACATATAAATCATCTCAAGTAGTCTTCTCTGTCTGACTATTACTGAAAGAAACAAAACAAAAACGCAAACCTTAACTTAGCAGCGGGAATTCCTGTTCTTGGTAAACACAACTGACGAGTTCTTCATCTTCTTCTACTTCTTCTTCTATCCTTCAATTAGCTGTGGCGAAATACATGTAGTATATAGGAAGCAGCAACAGCTTCAAATCTTGCTAACGGTATTGTATGGTAAAAAACAAAAAACAAAAAGTCACATTCCCCATTTCAAAACATCTGACATTATTATTCAACACTGCTAAACAAACATCATCTTCTTCTTATTATTAGGTAACAATTCCTGCAACAACGAAAACAACAAAAACAATCAAACATGAGAGAACCAATTACAGTCCATAATTAAGAAAAGAAGTTGATCAAAATCTCACTTACCCCTGGTTGATCTATTGCTCACATTGTAATCTCCTATGTATCCAACAGAGCTATTAGATGCAACATTAGAACCCAAGTTTTCAGACCCATAACCAAAAGAACCACCACCAGATACGTCGAATTCCAGAGAAGGAGGCAACCTCCATGTCGAGTCCAAATACATCGAAGAACCGTCCCCTCCATATAAATTACCAAAACGACCTTGAACCCCATCACCACCACTTGGAAGCACATTGTTTCTTCTATAACCAATATCCATTCCAGACGAGCCAAGAAAACTATTATTCCCGCTATTATTATAGTTGGAAACAGCAGCATTAATCCCACCTTGGCCCGACATTGTAGAGGATCCTCCCCCACCACTACCAACACCACCCCATATTGTTCCAATATTTCCAAAACCCATATTCCCCATTCCAGACCCGATAAGTTCATCAACATTCTGACCACCATTAAGCCACATGCTCCGGTTTGGTGAACTTAAGGCGGCAGCAGCAGGAGGAGCAGCCCCATTCCCATTGTACCTAATACTGCTTGAGCTGCCACCATAGTATGAATTTGGTGGTCGTCCATAACCAAAGTTAGCATTACTGCCACCACTTAGGTTCCCATTCAACCCAAAAGGTGTATTATTCAACCCAGGTTCAAAATTCAGACTCATTCCATAACCAGTTGGGCTGAAAGGAGGATACCCATTTCGCCCAATCGTAATTGGACTCAATCTACCATCAATACGCAAGCCACCCTGTCCTTGAACATAATTGTTAAGTAAACTGCTGACTCTACTACCCATTCCATAGCTGCTATTATATCCACTGAGAGGGCTTCGGTTAGGCCCAGGCGAAAGCTCCTTAGGGACAGCCCGCTTGACCTCAACCATCTTTCCACCCAGTTCGTGAAAGATTTTCACCAAAACTTTGTCTACTGCTTCCTCAGAGTCGAAAGTGATGAATCCAAACCCGCGAGGCCTTTGTGTGTTGTGATCGTACATCACTACAACATCTGTAATAATTCCGAACTGATCAAAGTACCTCTTGAATTCGCTCTCTGTAACATTCGAAGCTAAGCCTCCAACAAATATCTTCTTAGTACGAACAGCAGGACCAGGACCGGGACTGCCATGAATGCTGCTGCTGCTACTGTTTCTTACTACAGTGGTTTGATCATCTCTAGGAACAGCCTTCTTTGCCTCAACCTGAGATCATGATGGAAAATGAATGAGAAGTTTGAATCAAAACTATGAAAATAAGAAGAATGAAAAACAAGCAACGCACCATTCTACCATCTATAATGTGTTTTTCCTTAAGAACTTTCTCTGCAACAGATGCATCAGCAAAAACAACAAAACCAAATCCCCGAGCACGACCAGTGTTTCGATCCTTCATTATCACAGCTTCAACCACCTCTCCGAAAGTCTGGAAATAGTCTTTCAGACG
Source organism: Impatiens glandulifera (assembly GCF_907164915.1). Lineage (NCBI taxonomy): Eukaryota > Viridiplantae > Streptophyta > Magnoliopsida > Ericales > Balsaminaceae > Impatiens > Impatiens glandulifera. Next base: position 36,754,845 of record NC_061870.1, read on the forward strand.
GCCGTCATTTGTGTCCCAGGAAATCCCACCAATAAACAGCTTACCTGGCTCCACTTCCATTCTGCCTAGCTACTTAAACAACAACAACAATCACATCAATAAAATCAATCATCGGCATCGAGACTCAATCAGATCTAATCGAATATAAGCAATTGCAAGTAAGTAGACGATAATACAGTTTATGGGTACCGTAGATTTCTCAATGTAGATTGGATTTGATGATAATCATACGTACCTTATCTGTGAATCCACTAGAAACTAAACAGTTTCTGGGTAAGTAGTAAAGTAACGGGTAGTTGTGGATTCAATCAGATAGCATCGGATCTTCGTTAGATCGATAGCCGATCAACTGTTAGTCAAGGTTTCCTATAAAAAAACAAGCAAAAATCAAACTGTGATTTGGAATTTACATAGCAGATCAAGGATTAAGTGTCTTTAAAGCTTAAAAGAAGACGGTGGTCTACCAAATTGAAGAAGACCCAGATTGAAGAAGTAGAGAATCTAAGATCTGAGAGGAGGAATATCAAGATCAAAGGGCGAAAGGCCCTCCTTTTTCCTCTCTCTCTCTCTATCTATCTATCTCTATTTCTCTCTCTATTTCTTTCTTTCTTTCTTCTTTCAATTTACCAAAGATATTCTCGAGAGAGTTTTTATTATCAAAGTGATGAGAGAGAAGGAGGAGGCAGCTGATGAAATGATGAAATTTACATCTCTCAATATGTTTGTAATATTTATAATGTGCGTTTCTCCATAGACAGAAAGAGAACCGCTTTCGCTAATTCTATATCTTGTAAGAAAAACCAAGACGATGGTGACCTCCCCTCTATATATGTCTGAAAATTAACATTCTTTTCTTCCGGTTTTTTTTAAATTAACAATTTCTTCTCATTTTCAAAACATTTTTTTTTATAAATTAAACATTAAATTGAAAATAAAGTGAGACAAAAAAAATCAATTAATAATGATTGAACCCATTATTTAAATTATTTAAACAATAGTTGTATTATTACAAAGAATTTATTCCGTGTTTATAGTTTTGACCTACATGAAGGTTTCTTCATATCTATTATTAGGTTTAGTTTTAGGGTTGAAGCTTCCATTTGAAAGGACATTTAGCTTAGGGCCTTGGCATTTACTGTTCTAATGGATTGTTTGTTAATCAATCTTTTTTTAACAAGCCCATTACAAAATAATCATCTTTTTTTTTTTTTTTTTTTAAATAAAACTTATAGATTCATGTAATATGCTTATGTGTATAAGTGTAACTCATGATAAATTAATTTAATATAGATTGATTCAATTATTTGATTTAATATCAATATTATACATTATCGACATCTTACATTCAATGAATCAATTTTTTTTTACTTTTAATACCTTAAATTCAACTAATCGATATGGGTTGATTGCTTTCGATTATTAAAAAAGAAATACTTTATAATAAGTCATTAACAAATTAGGAAATATGTTTTTAATTAGAGTGTGAAAGTAGAAAAGTGTTCTTGCTTCATGTAGAGGCAAGGCATGAACCATTCTTTACCTATCTAACTTGACCCTACATCTAATATATTTAAGTTTATTGAGAAATGTTTTAGATTTGTAAATTCATTTTATAATATTAAATGTAAAGTTGACATGTATATAGGAGTTAGAGTTGTTCAAATATGATTTTATAATTATATGATAAAAAATTATCCATTTTAAAACAACACTAAAGACATGAACATTTTAATAATTCACAAGTAAATGGTTTTATAATAAGCTAAATTGTATGTATTTTAAGATAAATGGGACTATCACTTATAATAATGAATGAAATGCTCTATTTTTTCAAAAATTAAATTGTGATTAAACAAATATGGATTCTCAAGTTATTCCTAAATGCTAACCAAACAAGGTATGAATTATGCTTAAATGGGTTGAAATGAGAAAATGTATATTGATGTTTTCATAAAGTTTGCAATAAATAAAGTATGTGCGATGGACAGAAGGATGTCATGTCATGTGTGTCCACTAATTTAAAAGCTATGAACATGTTAGAATCAATCAATAATAATATATAATAATGTGTTTTAATCTAATAAATGCTAATTTTCAAGAGTTCAAATACTATTTATTAATTATTTTTTATTTTGAAATAGTCTTGCTTTTTTTATATTGTAAACATTTTTTTAAATAAATAAATAAATAAAAAGCTATTACTATATTATAAAAATATGTCAAAAATATAAACTTAATAACACAAATAAGAGAAACAAACAAATTGGATTTTATGAAATTTGAATGAAATTGTATATTTGTACTATATGCACATGGAAGATGTAATGGAATTTATGCTAATTTCTAGAATCACCCATCAAAGAAATCCTTAAGCACTCAATAATAATAATATATAATATTTAAAATATTTCATTTATTTTAAAAATAATAAAAATAATTTAAAAAATAATATTTATAAATATATAAAAAATATATTTTTATACCAAAGTCAACTTTTCCTTAATCATTCATTCTTTCATCAACCTTTTAATAATTATTTCATATATTTATATAAAATAAAAAAATATTTTTCTATTAAACTGAACCAATCACTTCTCACCATCCATATATACAAATTTAATTAAGCTTTTCTATGTTTCTATTTCATATTTAAAAGAACATTATGCATCATCAACTCCTTTGATTTATTTTTGGAAAAAAGCTCATTTAGACGTATGTACTTGTACAAATAGCTCACTTAGACGTATGTACTAATAAAAGGTCATTTAAACATATGTACTATCAAAAATTGGGTCATTTAGCCTCTTTTTAGTAACTATGGTTAACTTTTATTTTTAAATTTATATATTTATTAATTAAATATTAATATATTTTCTCTCTTTCCTTTTCATTAATTAAACTAGATAATTTATTTTATTCTTAAATTTTTTATTATTTTAAGGAAAAAAGCTCACTTAGACGTATGTACTTGTACAACTAGCTCACTTAGACGTATGTACTAATAAAAGTTCATTTAAACGTACGTACTATCAAAAATTGGCTCATTTAGCCTCTTTTAGTAACCATGTAACCATGGTTAACTTTTATTTTTAAATTTAAATATTTATTAATTAAATATTAATATATTTTCTCTCTTTCTCTTTTCATTTATTATTTCATTTATTACTAATAAATGAATCCTCTATTTTTATTTTTATTTCTAATTTTTTATTATTTCTATATGAGTATTTATGATTGATTATTTTAATTTTATTTTATATATATGAGCATTCATCATTAATTATTTGAACTCTATATTTCTTCTTCTTTTTTATATTCACATTAATTATTAATTATTTTAAAATTGTTTGATCCCAATAATTGAATATAACAATGAAAATTCTTTCAACAATAAAAATCCTTCAACACAAAAATAAATTAATTAATAATTAAGAATTGAATAATAATAAAAACTCATTCATCAAACACCAAAAGAGTAATAATCAAATATTAGACAAAACAATTCCTTTACTACTAATATAATAATATAAGTCGTGAATAAAAATTAAATAAAAAATTATTAATTTCATTTTTATTTATATTAAACTAAATAAGAAAAAAACCCTTTTTCATTTTTATTGTATTAAATTAAATAAGAAAAAACACTTCAAAAAAAATTTACAGAAAAACATAAAATTCATAAATAAGTTGTTAAATTGTTTTAAAAAAATAAGAATTTAAGAAATATAAGAAATAAAAACTAATAAAACAAAAGATGAAATATAAAAAAGAAATTAATATTAAAATAATAAAAAAATTAAGAATAAAATAAATTACTTAGTTTAATTAATGAAAAAGGAGGAGAGAGAAAATATATTAATATTTAATTAATAAATATATAAATTTAAAAATAAAAGTTAACTATGGTTATTAAAAGAGGCTAAATGAGCCAATTTTTGATAGTACATATGTTTAAATGACCTTTTATTAGTACATACGTCTAATTGAGCTAATTGTACAAGTACATACGTCTAATTGAGCTTTTTCCTTATTTTAATATTAACTTCTCTTTTATATTTCATCTTTTTCTTTATTAGTTTTTATTTCTCATATTTCTTAAATTTTCATTTTATAAAAAAAATTAACAACTTATTTATAAATTTTCTGTTTTCCTATAATATTTTTTTTGAAGGATTTTTTCTTATTTAATTTAATATAATAAAAATAAAAAGGGTTTTTTCTTATTTATTTTAATATAAATAAAAATGAAATTAATAATTTTTTATTTAATTTTTATTCACACTTATATTAGTAGTAAATGAATTGTTTTGTCTAATATTTGATTATTACTCTTTTGGTGTTTGATGAATGAGTTTTTATTATTATTCAATTTTTAATTATTAATTAATTTATTTTTGTGTTGAAGGATTTTTATTGTTGAAAGAATTTTTATTGTTATATTCATTTATTGGGATAAACAAATTTAAAATAATTAATAATTAATATAAATATAAAAAAATATATAAAAAAGAAGAAGAAATATAGAGTTAAAATAATTAATAATGAATGCTCATATATATATATATAATAAAATTAAAATAATCAATCATAAATACTTATTTAAAAATAATAAAAAATGTATAAAAAATAAAAAAAAAATATAAATGGTTCATTTATTAGTAATAAATGAAATAATAAATGAAAAGGTAAGAGAGAGAAAATATATTAATATTTAATTAATAAATATATAAATTTAAAAATAAAAGTTAACCATGGTTACTAAAAGAGGTTAAATGAACCAATTTTTGATAGTACGTACGTTTAAATGACTTTTTATTAGTACATACGTTTGATTGAGCTAGTTGTACAAGTACATACGTCTAAGTGAGCTTTTTTCCTTTATTTTTTATACACATTATGCATCATCAACTCCTTTAATTTATCAATAAAAATATTAAAATGATCTTAAAAATGATAAAAAAATATTTTAATAATTATCTGTAAACAAATCTCAAATAAATTACTTTCTTATGAAACAAACTTTTTTCTTAAATAAATCTTTCAAAATAAAATAAAAAATCGATCAAATAGTTATACATTCACCTACAATCTTCAATACATTTTAGTGGAATCAAAATTGGGATCATACATATTTTCTAAACATTAATTTGGCATGAATTTAAAATTAGCATTTCATCTACAAGAATACACCAATGAATATTATAAAATTAATGATTTAATGTGAATTCACGATTAATTTTCTACCTCAATAAATAAATATATATTAATAATTATTTTTAAACAAATCTCAAATAACTCTTGTTTTTTTTTATCAAAAAAACATTTTTCTTAGATAAACCCCAAATAAATCTTTTAAAATCTAAAGAATTCCCGAGAAATAGGAATCAAATTGAGCACGAACAACTTTTTAAACATTGATTTGGCATGAATTTGAAATTAACATTTCATCCAAAAGAATACACCAACCAATACTATAAAGGTTGATGATTAACTTTTACCTTACAAAAATGCATCCTTTAGTTAATTATCTTCATTTTGAAATATCAAATATGATTAGCATGGATAGGATGATAGTAGGAGAATCATACCATTCTTTTTGTTTCCATGTAGCCACAACATAAACAAACACCCAATTACTAAAACACTTGATCAAATCAATTAAGAACACACGTAATAATATCATCAAATCAAATCCTCACATAGACCAGATTTGTTATGTCCAAACCTAAAATCAATCCACCTCTTTTTCCATATTACATATAGCTTGCAAATTGAATCGTGAAAATTCTCCCTAGTAAATTGAAAGTCCCTTATCTTTGTCATAAGAGATTAGAATATATTGATGCAAATTAACACAAAAGGAAGTTGGGTTAATGGAATGATTCCACTAACATCAAAACTAAGGTAACTATAGATTCCTAGCTCACAAACTGATCATATTATTACTAAGATGGACTTCAATATCTCTTGGTAAGATCTACAGTTTCTGTCCTGGACATAAATCATCTCTTCTAAGCCATCACCTCTATCCTCTATATTATTATTATTATTATCTATCAACAACTTCATCTTTAACTTTTTTATACATAGAAGTTTACCTTTCTTTCTGTTACCTCCATGCTGACAAAGTTGCCATGGCTCTGTTCTTCCATCCAAGGTATAAAGCTCCATTCATCTCTGCAATTTTATAATTCGGACTGAATTCTCTCAGCATGTCTTTCACCGCCATGCTCACATACGGGCTCAATCCACACTGTTGAAAACCGGCCATCATAATCCTCGCCCTCCATTTCCCAAACAGTTCGTGCCTTTCCACCCTCTCCTCTCCCTCGCACGCTATGATGTTCACGATATCACGAGCCACACAATGCTCCTCCGCGCTTATCCTCTTCTTCTCATCCTTTGTGCAACCCGCTTCTATCGATTCAAACATGGCCGTGTAATATTCCAAAGTCTCCAACACCCTTGGCATGAAAGAAGAAGTATTCGTATTCGATTCTTGTTCGACTAATGTCACCACTTTCGGAGAGAGGCTCTTCACCAGCCTTATCAATCTATCTCTATGGTTTGAAGTAGTTACGCTCTCGTCAGGCATGTGGTGAAGCATGAAAGGAAAATTCACAGCCACGGCTTCTCCCTCTCGGATTCCTAGGTTTTCGAGTTTCACCTCACATCCTGACATGGCAGCACCGTGGAATTCAAATGGGACTCTGCATGACCTGGCGACTTCTTTAAGCCTCTTTCCGACTATATCCATTCCTCCTCCGCGTGCGTGAAATGAATCGGAATCATCAACGCCAGTTACACGTATGAAAGGTGGCCCGCCTGGCCGGTTTGCGATCGATTGGATGAAGGCTATCCATTGGCTTCCTTGGGCGATGCAGAAATCGATTATGTGAATCCGATTCTCGGTTTGCATGGCTTCCCCAATGATGATATTGGCGGAAGTGTAGGCGAATTTGTAGTAAGGGCAGATATGGTATAGGACAGACATGTAGGACATGAGTTCAGACCCTGTTGGCTCGTTGCATTTCAACTTCTTGTAGATTATATTTCCAGAAGATAACAGCCTTGCTCTAAGGCCTTCCAAAACATAAGCAGCCAACCGCTGGAAAGGATCTCCTGAAACAGAAACCATGTTTTCTAGCGTCTCCATTAATCTTACTGCTTTCTGATATTCCTCATTCGATATTGCCAAGGCGCAGTCAATAAGAACGTGTTTCAAGTCTAGGGCCTCTAGACTATGGGTGGTTTCCATCAACTGACATGAGCTTGAGGTCTGACAACTGGTGCTGTCATTTTCTGAATCCATCAGTTTCTTCTCCAAATCTTTCAGTATGTTCCACATGTTATCATCCACAATTGAAATATTTGAAGAGCCGCTTACTGGGGAACTGTCGTTATTATCCCAAGAATGATTGGGCTCGGAAACACAAGATTGAGAAACTTCCTGCGAAAAGGGGCTCCGACTAGATGAGATGCTGGCTCCAGCAGGAGAATCGTACATCAAGTAACCAACTGCTGGAGATGACTCAAGGGTGAAGTACGAATCATCACATGTCTGGACAGAAATTTGGGTTGTTTGGGGGGTTTCAACCGGGGTGATATTATTGTTGTTGTTCAGGATTTGGAAATCAGAGTAACAGTACTGATCCATTTGCTGGTGATAGTAACTGTGGATGTTGCCCTTACTTTGGGGCTGCTTAGACGTCCTCATCTCTCCGTCCAACAACTTATGTGGACAATAAATCACTGTACTATAATAAGACCAAAGGGTCCCCTACCAAGGAAGAATTGCAGCAAGTAAACCAAATCATAAAAACTTCAAATTCACCTCCCAATCCTGTACATGAAAATGGTCAAGGATAGATGAGATGACAGTACTTTCATTGATTAATGATAGTAGGTTTCTAGTGCATATTTTCAAGTGTGCAACTCTAAAATCATCAGTAAATTAACCAAAAGTCTCACTATCTGTCTTCCTGATGGAATCAGAAAAGATATCCAATGAATTGTTTTCTGACCAAAACCTAAAACCTAGACCTAGATCATATTTTCTTCATCATATGTATTCGTAAGTAGCAAAAGAGAGAAGACAACGAACATCAGACAGCAAAGAACATCAAAATTTCATTAATAAATAACTAATCTCATTCATTATTTAACAACGACGGACAGATTTACGCTAAGAGAGTACAGAACAAGAACAGGCTTCAGAAGAGAATCAATCAATCAATTGAGATGAGCAAATACGTAGAAATCACTGTAGATTTCAAACATCAACGAAATTGAAATCAATCAATCAATCAGTCAATCAATCGGAAAGACATGAAAAGGAAGAGTTCGCATAACAATCAGTAACCGATCAGATACGCCAATTAACATTCAACAAAAGTAAAACATACAATTAGAACTAAAATCTCTCCCGCCACAAACAAGTGATGTAATACCTGAGCTTTGATGATTATCGCTGTTATCGGCGGCTATGGCGTTACGCTTCTCTCTCTTCTATCCTTTTGTCCTTCAATGATGATGAATCAGATTAGACTATTGCCTACCGAACTGTATTTATCGGCGAATGAAGCATCTAGGGAGCTCTTATATGGCCTCCTTTCAGTTACTCCACAGATTACCCCTATTCTTCCATGTAAATTACGAAATTTGCCCCTACAACCATCTATTAATGTCCAACCATGAAATATTAACTCTCAGCATTTAATTATCGACCCTATTATTATTGTATTTATGTGCCACTATAAGTACAATATGGACGGTGAAATATATATATATAAATATATAATATTGCTGTTTGTAAAAATTACAAAAATGAGAAAAAATCTTTAATTGTTATAACTGTTATAATGACTAAGATATTATATATTATTTCATGATAAAAAAATTTGGTTACTTTGATTTATTACTACAAAAGAATAACTTTTGTTTAAGATAATTTTATTGTCATATAATGAAATAAGAAATAATATTTTATTGATATTAAATAGTGTTATAGCTTCATAATTTGTTTTTAAGTTAGAGTTATCAAAATTATTACTAATCATATGTATGTTAGTTAAGCTATAATTCTGAGTATAGTAATGGTGGTTAATTATCATGTTAAGAACTAGTTTGATGTTGCTATTTTACTATTTTATAAAAAAAGAAAATATCACATTTTATTTTTGGTTTTCTGATTTATTAAATATTTTTTTATATTAAGTTATAACATATTTTTTCATTAAAATTTTTTTTTTTCCAATAAAACTTAATAAATTTCTTAAATAACCTAACTTCAAACTAGCTCTAAGAGGTTGTTTGGTTGTGGGTTTTTTAAAAAAATCAAGAGAGAGAAAAATTAAATAATGGGTGATAATTTTGAGACGATAATGATTATTTTTGATAAAAAAACTTAAAGGGTAATGATATATATAAATAAAATATAAAATAATAATTTAAAATGGATAATATTTTAGTATTTTGGTTAATGATTTGAGTGATGTGATAGATAAAAGGGGAGTGAAGTGATATTTAATTTTGAATTGATTTTTTTAATAATCCATAACAAACAAGGCCTAAGTGAATTCATTGATATTTTATTTTTTATTTATTTTTGATAACTTTATTCTAGAAGGAAGTCTCCAATTATTTGATTTTATAAGTCAAACTATTCAATATTTAATAATACAATCTTATAGTACTCATTTATATCATAGAAACTTGAATGTTGAATTTTTTCTTTTAGTACTAAAAAAATTGAATGTTGATGTCTTTCAATTAAAATTATTATTATAAATAATGTTATGTTGTAAATTAATAATATAATTAATTACGCAATTAATAGAGAATGAGTTAATTATAGCATCCCAAAACAAGGGGCCAATAGGTCAATGGGTCCACGCGGTTTAGGAGAGGGAAAATGTGAAGATGGCAAATAAGTAAATAAGCAGCAAATTAAAGGCATATACGTATGTACAAGAAGGCGTCAAATCAGTAATATTTCCTTCCTCATTCCACGAACCATCTGGGAAATGTGGATATGGCCTTTCCAGATTACATTTATTTATTTTATATTCTACTTTTATTTATTCTCTAGTATCTTGTTTGATGTTAAATTATTTTAAAAAATTATTGAATTAAAAATAAATAAATATATATATATACATCCGATAAAAAATTAAATTATTTAAACTTTTAGTTTTTTAAAATTATGATGTCTTTTTATATTTTATAAAATTAAAATTAATACTATTTTATTTGATGATAAATTGTTATTATAAATAAAAAAAATGTAAAAAAAAAAAACATCAAACCATGCCTTACGGATCTTTGAATCGCTTCCACCGCTTGTGACTTTGTTAATATATTTTTTTTATTCTATAAACTTGATCTAGATAATGATTTTTTTTTTGGCCGATAGCCTTTCACGAAATGAAAATAAATTAAAATTCTATAAAAAAAAAGACAAAGGCATCACTAAAACATTAAAATTGTAATAATAATGTACTTGTTTTTAAATAAACTTATTTTAAATTAAGCAATAGGTTCTCACTCACGTGCTAAAGGTTGTTAAGTTCGAATATCAAAATTCAAAATCACTAGTGGACTGGACTCTTTGCTTTTGACTACTGCCATAATTAAACCCAATATATTTAAATTGTAATTAGTTTTTTTTTTGTAGTATTAGTTCAAAAGATAATAATTAAATTTTTTATTAGTACAAACTAACTATGGTTGACATGTATAGTTGCAATATAAAATACTAAACCTAACCAACGTATTAACCATTTTAAAAGACCAAATGCTTACTTCCAATTTCTTAATCTTCTTTTTATGATGCCACATAAAATAATTAGTTTTAGTCTTGCCTAAACTACCTACCAATATATCCAAATTTTGATGTTGATTTTGAAAGAAAAATATATACAACTAATAAGATGACAATTTAAATTAGTTATAGTATCTAGTTAAAAAAATAAATAATATATTATTATTATTTTTTAGTTTTATTTTTCTTATAATTAAAATGTATTCTCTAAACAAAAACTTAGGTGACGTGATAAATAGATACAATATAAAAAAATAGATTAATTTGGGTAGGTTTTCAAGAAACAATTATGTGACCTCACTAAATTGGCAATGCAAATATTGAAATATGTTCTACAGTTATGTGAATTTTATTGTAAGATTTGAGAATAATTGAGTTACTTTATTCCCATATTTGATAATGTTTCTATTTTGAATTGTGATTTGATGTTTTGTTAATAATAATTGTGTTTTTTATTCTTCTTATTTTTATTTTGATTGGTGTGTTTTAATTTTGTACGTATAGGAATAACTTATTATTAAAAATAAAATTAGTTGCAACCCAAAAGAATAAAAAGAAAAATTAAAATGTGTTGAGATTTTGTTAATTACACAAGAGATGAAAGATGTCTTAACTTAGAAAAAAATCCAAACATATAAGATGGACAGCATTAGAGGTAGGACTAGTAAAATTGAATGAGCAAAAAGGAAAATGGTGAAAGTTTGAATAAAGATTGATTGAGATATTGATTTGATTTCTCCTTAAAAAACGCTCATGAGGAATATGATTTTGCGAGTCGTGTTAATGATACGAAAAAATTTATGTATTATATGATTTTGATCAATTTGAATAAACTCTACCAATTGGAATGAATAATTTAGTTAGATGCAAAAGAATGTGTGGGTATGTGTGAAGAGAATCTTACTAGATTGGGATTCCAATTATTGAAGGCATCTACACTACACTTCATTTATCCCATTCTTTAAGGAATTGTTTTCTTTTGAACTACACTACTTGTTTTTTCATTCTTAAATTTTGTAAATATATATAAATATAAGAAAAAAATATTATACTCAAAATTAAATTTAGATATTTTTAATTAAATGAAAACATCATTATCAAAGACAATGTTGTATATTTTGGTTTCTTAAAGTCATTGATCTTGATCTACTCACTTCTTTTATTTCACTTGCATTTGTAACTAAGGGTATTAGAGCATCTCCAGCGCATGACCTGTGCCCGCATGGGACAGCGTGGAAAAGGGCAGGTCATTGGTTTTTTTCATTTTTTGCATTGGAGATAGAAGCAAAAAGAGGGCAGTGCCCTCTATGCCGGTCATGCCCTCCTCTGACTTTTTCATCATTATATAATATAATATATTATATAATATAGGAATATTAGTTATATATTTAATTATAATATTTTTTTCATACTATTTTTAAGTAACAATATAATAACATTAAATAAATATATATTCTAAAGTTTTACTATAAGATAGGAATATTAATTATATATTAAATTATAATAATATTAATTATATATTTAATTATAAAAATATTATAATATTTTATTATACTATAGAAATATTAATTATATATTCTTAAATTTTCCTATATATGTTATATATTCTCAAATTTATTCGTTTTTAATATTATAATATATTTTAAATTATAAAAATATTTTATATTTTCTATTAATTATATTAATATGTTTTAAGGGTGAAATTTTAAATTCTCCTATAATATATATAATACAGGAATATTATTTAATTAATAAATATATTTTTAAATAAATTAATATATTTTTTATTAATTATATTAACACGTGATTTTAAAATCTCAAATTTTCCTATAATATAGTTATAATATAGGAATATTAGTTATAATATTCCTATATTATAAATTAGTTATTTATTTAAAATATTATAAATAAAATTTATTATTTAGATAAGAGGGCGGGCGGAAGCATTGGAGTGTTTTGGACAACTATAATGTGTGCCCCTTTTTGCTGACGTGGAATATTGATTTCACAAAATAAGAGGGCAGAAGTCTTGTGGGCTGCTGATGCTCTTAACTTTTTTGTTTTGTTCAGGTTACAATAACTATATATGAAATAATTGTAACTAATTAGGTTTGACCTTTCTAAATTATAATCATGTGAGCCAGACAAAGAAGGGCTTGTTTTCTTTTCATTTTAAAAACAGACTTGAACTACCTAGGGCTATTTGATAAAAATACTACTAATATTATATCATTAGCTATATTTTAGATTTGACTAAAACATCCAAACTAATTTTTGTAACCGAGTTAATTCTAGCTAACATGACTCCCGATAGTCATAAGTCATAACCCTTTTATATAAGAGAATTCTTAATGAAAACACCAGAACTTAACCTTGACATCAATCAAATCCTAAAACTGTTGTCAAACATATTAATACACGTCTCAATTCAAATCCTAAATCATCAAAGGAGAAATTTAAAAATTATAATTCAAAAGGATCTCTTTGAATTATTGAAAGCAACTATGATTTGGGTGTGACTCATTGAAAGCAACTAATTATAATTCTAAAGATGGTTTGACAAATATTGAGGAAGAATTATTAATCTTGAAACTCATCAAAGGAATTGGATTCTCAAATCTCTAAATAGCCTAGTTCATGGATGAGATCTAATTGCAAATGAGAATTCAACTATAAAAAAAAGAAAGATCACTATCCAGATTGATTGAAGTTCTTCTCATGTCTCAAGTAATACAGGAATAGTGAGTATTCAAATAACTTCAGTTCCCCACCAAATAAAAAAGAGTATTGAAATACTTATTCATTGTTGGTATTCCATCTTATTGATTCCATCCTTCCTTCAGATCTGTAAGCATTTCCAGAACAGAGGCAGGAATCTGAATTTCTTGATGTTTTGTTATACAGGTGCTCATTTGAAAAGTGATCAATACCAGTCCCCTGGAATTCCTACAAAATTCAATTTGGTTGGTTAATTATCTGTTAAATAATCAGAAAACAGATGTTAAGAAGGCAGCAGACCTTAGATTTTTTCTTGATTGAATAAGGTGTTAAACATGGATTGAAATCCTTAAGCAGCAACAAATCATCTGGAGTTCCAGGTGTGAATCGTTCTTCCGAACTAAAATCCTATGATTAATTAAACAAATCATATGAGAAATGTAACACAAACAGCTCAGATAGATATAAATCTTGCAAAATTTACCAGAGAATTCAGGGTTTCTCTTTCATTTCTGGGTGTCTCAGGAGATCCATAATAAGTCCCACTATAGTAACCTCCCCTTGAAGAAGAATATTGATCTGCTTTCACCTATTCAAAAAAACTCAATCTTTTAAATTCAGCATTCCTGTTTTGGATCTAATTAATTTATCATCAAAGATAAGATCATACCTCTTGAAGATCTTCAGCTAGGCAGTTAATTTGGCCTGTAAGATCAGTGACCTGCCTCTGTAGAGAAGGGATTAGCTGTTTTGCTTGTTTAAGTTCAAGATCTTGTTTCTCTAAAAGATCTTGAAGCTGTGAATTCATCAAATCTGGAAATAGTATGGTGCTTTTCAATGCCTTTATTTCCTCCCTTTGTTTTATGCACAAATCTTTCAGCTTTTCAACCTGAAAACAATCAATTTAGATGAAAACTCAAGCAATTTGATTGCATTTCAATTCATTATTAGGTTTTGATGAATTAATTACCTCTCTGTTTCTTTCTTCAATAATCAATTTGAGTTCAATGGCTTCAGTCTCCAGATCTCTATTCTGACTTAGAAGCTCTCTTTCACTCCTCAACACCATCGCCAAGGTTCTAGTATTCGATTTCACATCCGTCAATGCCTTGGTCTCATTTTTCCCTGTAGATCCTGACCCTTTACTAAAAATCTTCCTATGAAAAGTCGATAAATTAGATCCCTTTCGCGCTGACTTCTTCAAATCCTCTGCAATCAAATCCACCGGAATCAGCAGCGTCTCCGCCGCCGCAGCCTTGGGCTTCGATTTCTTCTCCATAAAATTCTTTACCATCGTGGTAAATTTGGGTTCATTCTTCCCCTTTGTAGCTAGTTGGGTAGAGTTCGCCTTAACGATGGCTCGAGCGGAGGACGAGTTTTGCAGTGCGGGAGATTGATTCCCGCGAGACTTGGCGCCGGCGCCGGCTATGATGTGCTTGAAAGAAGAGCCTGTGGATTTGAGGTCAGTGGAGGACGATGGATCCGAGTTATGAGACTGAGTTGAAGATCGAGACTCGAATGAGCTGTAGCGAGTGGATCCTTTGATAGAAGCCATATCGTCTCTATTCCTGCTTCCTCTCTTTGAAGATTGAGGATTCAAATGAACAGATTTCAACCTGAAATGGATGAAGAATCGCAGATAGATAGAGAGAGAGAGAGAACGCCTCTAATTTAGGGATTATGAATTTGACAGGTTTTGGCGCTGTCTGAATTCAAATTTTTTGAGTGAAGCGCTGCCACGATAGTAGAATAAGGAAATTTAATACAAGTGTTGAATTTTATTTAAAATTAAACTAACGGTACAATTTTAATTCATATAATCTAAAACAAGATTATATGAATTAAATTTGAATTTAGTCAAAACAATCAAGATAAATATTAAATATTATAGATAATTAATTTTAATTTTATTTATTTTAAAAAATTGTTTAAGTTAAGGCCCGCTTAAGAGTCAACACTTGAAGTCAAACAATATAAAGCCCACAAGAGAATCTCTTTTTACTTTCTGTTGTAAACCGGCATTAAGGCCCACTATTAAAAAGCCCACTAACTTTTCTTCACTGCCTCCAACTTTAGCTTTCTTTTTCTGATCATTGGTGAAAGGTTGAATTTTACTAATAGCATGATAAAAATTGAGAAGAAATAACATGATACAGAAATGAATGACTCAATAATGCATTCAAATACTTAATTCGATGTAAATAAACATATTTACGGAATGACTTTTAATTCTACTACTGCTATACTACTCGAGGATGGTAGCTAGAGATGGTGACCATCTCTTACTAATTCTTCTTCGTCTTCTTCTTGTTCTTATAGGCCGAAGACATTGAAATGAAATTGGGCAAATCTGAAGATCCGAATTCCTACTGGTAGACAGTAACAATTGATCAAGCTGCTTCTTTGTAAGCAAGATCTTCACTTTCCTGCTTCCTTTGCTTTCAGCCATTTTTAGAAGGTTTCTGTGTAAATCTTCTTCTTCTTCTTTGACAGAAACTGTTGTTGTTGTTTGTGGTGGTGATGAGGGTTCTTGTTCTTTTGTGTTTGATGTTTTCTTTAGAGAGAAAGTAGATGCATGAATGTTAATGCAGTTTCCCATGGTTGTTAAATTAACTGTTTTGTGTTTGAATTGATTACAAGTTCATGTTGTTGTTTATATATGAGAAAGAAGATGATGAAAATTAGTTGCATGAACGTGCGGAGCATATTTAGAAGGTCAAAGTGTAGCAATATTTTAATTTCCCAATCACCAAACATATATAGTTTTCTGACATTATTATTTTAGTATTCAGGGAGGGGATATATTAAAAAAGATAATTGTTTTGACTTTAAAACCTCATATCTCTGTCTTGTCTGTATGTATGTGCCTTGAGTTCTCATTTGTTGACCCACCACCGCCAAAGAATAATAAGAAGAAGAAGAATGATGTATTTAATTTATGATTTGACTCAAACCCTTTCTCTAAAGTCGGTTGATTTTGACGCCTAAACTATAGTTGACTCTCTAATAACAAATTAAATTAGTCTGAAAACTATACTTATCATATATAATAATAGAATAAGAGAGTTACAAAGTTTGTTACATTCAGTAGGAAATCAGGGTGTTAACCCTAGTTATGTCTTAAAATAATAATAATAAATTAATGTAAAGATATAAAAAAGTAAAACGATAATGAGATCCCATTCGTCTATACGATCTCTTGCGTCATAAAATGGGTACCCTGTTCAGCATCCGTTTTAGACGTATCATTCGGGGTGTCTCGTGATCTTCTCTGAAATTTTCGTTGTTGTTGTGATTTTCTCTCTTTTAATTTTTTTGTTGCGATTTTCGTTCTTTTGATTTTCTTTTGTGAGTTTCTCATTCTTTTGATATTCTTTCGTGAATTTTTTTTAATCTTAATTCGAATGTTTTTGATGTTTTTCCCACCTCTTGCACAGAGTTCATCGCGAACATTCTCAAGACAACAGCTTACAACGGAGACTCTCACCGTATTTGACTCTTCATTGAACTTTTGGTCTCTCACTTCTAATCATTAGTGTTTCAAAATTCTCATCATTTTTAATACTAATTTCAACATTATTGTGTCATTTTTAAAATTTAATTAAAAATATAGTTTTATATTAATTTCAAAAATAATAATTCATTTGTAATAGTTAATTTTACAACCTTACCTATTAAAAATATAATATTGAAGAAACAAAATACGGTGGACTTAAGTAATTCTTTAATTTTAAATTTTACAAAAAAAATATTATAATGAATTATATCAGTTATTAATTATAATTAAAAATATCAGTCAATTATTTTAATCATTCTTCCCGGCCCAATTTTTTTTATTCACCCAAATCATTTTTGAAAAATATAAATCATAATAAAATGAAGGTTTTATAAATTTCGATATTATTGTTTATAATCCTCATTAATATTATTATTATTGGTACTTACTGTATGTTTATTTATTTATTTATTTTCAATAAAATAAAATAAAATTGGGCATGAGAATTACTTGATGCATATATGTTTTTCAAGGAATTACTAGATATTCTTCCCATATATTATATATACATACATATTTCTGATACCTTGGCTTTGGACGCCATAGTTGCTAGTTCAGAAAAACTCGAGCTAGTGGAAGAGAGAGATAGAAAGAAAGACGACAATAATTAAGTTACCACGGTTAAGAAATTTTAGCCGTTTAGTAAATAGTAAGATCATGTATATATTAAACTGGGCTTAGTAAATTAAATTGGTGTTATCTTAATAAATTTGAGATTTTTTTTTGTCAAATTTATAAGGCATTAAAAAAATATTTATCATATAAAAGTAAATTTGAGACTTTAGCAACTTAGTTATTAAATATCATATTTTTCTCAATTATTTTTATTTGAACAGTTCTTTTAAATATTTATATCATTAAAACAATAAAATTATATTAGATATATATAACACTTTTATACAGTAACTGTCTCATAAGAAATAAAAAATATTTTTCTTTCTCTTGTATTTTTTTAAAATTTATTTTTTATTTCTTGTCAAATGAAATAGATATTGTATGAAGATACTGTATATATCATTACTCTTAAACTTATAAATAAGAGAAAAAAAATTTATTCAACAAATTACAGATGGTTTTTCAACATTTATTTGTTAGAATATCATATATCTTTTTTGATAGCAACAAAAAGAAATGGATCTCCAATTTTATTTTATTTTTGATTCTGAGTTGGAGTATGTTAGGTGTTAAATTTTGTTTTATCTAATTAAATTGATTAAATTTATTTATGGATAATGTACTTAATCCGCATAAATTAATAACAATTATTGAAATTAATTGACTACCTAAAAAAAATACGAGGCTGTTTGGAATTTTATACAAAATCATTTTATCAGACTTTATTATTTTTTAATAATTTAGTTATATTTATTAATTAAAATATATACTTTACTTTTATAAAATTTTAAAAAATATATTATAATAATTTAATTTATTAAATAATTTATATTTCGATAAAATAATATTATTTATTAAAAAAAACTAAACGTGCTTTTTTATTATTTAAATAATCTAGAAGTCATTATTGATTCATCTAATTAAACATATAAATTAATTTAAATAAGAAAATTATTGAGTTATTTTATTTATGTTTATTAATTTGATAAAATGTGTTATATGTACAAAATAGTAACAGTAATATTTTATTTTTTTTTGAAGTCAGCTTGAAGTATTTCAATGATAAACAGTAATAGTCATTTTTTATTATAAGTATCTTTTTTTATAATATATGTTTAAATTTTAGCTTAATAATATTTGTTATAAAATAAAAATATATAAATGAAAAAAGTTCAATTATATGAATATATGAATTAATAATTTTAACTTAATTATTTTATTTCAAATCTCTTAATAAGATTAAAAATTATAATATTTTATTTTGAAATCTCTTGACATATATAATTGATTCTAAATTATTATTATTACCTACTTAATTAAGTATATATTTAATAATAAAAAATTTATTTATAGTAAAATATATTATAAACAGAATTTTATATAAATTAAAAAAAAAAATTATTAAACTAAAATTCAAATTTTAAAATAATTTTGCTATACTAAAAGTTAACTTTTTGTTAATCTTAATTTATTTATTTTTTTGTAATAAATTGAAAATTAATAATAAAGTTCTTACTTTATTGCAACTTTACTTTAAACTAAAGGCATTCCTAATTATCATTTATCTAATGATATTGAGTGCATTTAACTTCTTGGATTCTCCACCTATCTAGTTTGATCCCAATATAATTAGACATTTAGAGTGTTAATTTGAGTAATCAAGAATTAATAATAGTACTTGTTTAATTAATTTAATGATGTTAATAATTAAATTAGTCAACTATATTTAGTTTCATCTTGTAACACCAATATGTTTGAGAGAATAGTTTTAATTTATTAATAAACATTATTTATCCAAATAGTTATATTAATATATATATATATATATATATATATATATATATATAATGTTATATTTATGTGTATTATTTTTTTTAACCTTAATTACTTCAATTCTTTAATTTCAAATCTTTTTTTTTATTAAATTGAATGTCATTTTTATTTTGATAATTTAAGTTTAATCATAAATAATTTATTAATTAATTTCACTTTATTTCATTAATAATATAATTAAACTTATTAACAAAATATTAAAATATTTTAGATTTATTATATATATTTTTTATTATTAAAAAATAATCTAAAGTTTAATTTATTTATTTTAAATATTAATAATTTACTTAAATAAATAATAATAATAATAATAATAAATTAATTGATCCATATAGAAATGAAACAATGATATATAGAAGTGAGAATGTTTTAATTTGTATTAATATTCAATTTTAAATGCTTTCAATAATATAAATTTATGATTTCATTATTTTAATAAAAAATATAATTAAAATGTTTTAGGATACTTTTGAGTTTTAAAAATAAATTGTTTGATAAGAAATGAATTATTTAGATGTAATAAAAATATTTTAAATTTAATAAATGTAATAAAAATATTTTAGTTGATAGATTAAGTAATTTAATAGTTAAAATATATTAATGTGACAAAAAAATTGTTCAATATTTTTTTAAAATAATCTCAAAACAATTATCAAGCATATTATTTAATTTATCAAAAAAGTAATACTAAATACATTATATTTTTTTATTAAATATTAATATTTTAAAACATTTTTTTTTATCCAAAAGTATATTTTTCAACATTCATGAATGAGTTTATTTAAATGAATTTATATTTAATTAAAAGTTTAAAACAACATCATGTATTAAATATTTTTACCTAATTATCAAATTATTTAATTTATTAATTAAAATATTAAAAAGCTATAATATCCACGCTGAACTATGACTTCCCAATTTCTAGTTCAAATAAGCATAAAAACAAGATTTTTATAATTTAATTTATTTAAAATTAAATAACTTAATAATAAAAAATATAATATAATATAAAGGTGACATAAATGAAAAATAAAGAATTTTAAAAAAATAGAAAAAAAATCAAAAAGAGAATACACAAATTTAAACAAAACAAAGAATGAATAAAGAAAATCTAATAGAAAAACACTAATACTTAAACTTTTCAATGGTGGCATTAGTATTTCGAGGGAAAAAATTGCTTTTTTAGTTAATATTAATTGTTTTTATTTCAATTATATTTATTCAACTTAACTAAATCTATTTTATATAGAGAAATTTGAGCAAATGACCCTAAAAATAGGGTGAAATAAGGAAAGTGAGGGTGAATAATTTAAATAGCGTGTTAGAAAAATCCTTCCAGATTTCAACCTTAGATTGATCGAAATGTGGGAAAGAGGGGTCCTCTCACCTTTGCTCACTTCCGTTTTAGAAGTAAGATTGGATTTTAGGCCAAAAAGACGGGCTTTTCATGGAAGGTGCGCTGGTGGCCCTCTTTTTTTTAATGACAATTGTACTCTTGCGTAACGCAACTCCAGTTACGTGACGCAACCGGATTTTTGTTTTTTAAATTTTTTTTTTCGTCTCGCGACCAACTGGAGTTGCGTGACGCAATTAGAGCATTTTCGCCCAAAAATTTTCATAATTAAAATTTTTTGAAAAATAAAAAATTACGTCACGCAACCTGAGGATGCGTGACGCAATAGGGACATTTTCGTTAGAAAAAAAAGGATCACTAACGCTATTTAATTTATTCACTGTCACCAAACGCAATTCACCATGTATTTAGGGTCATTTGCTCAAATTCCCCTTTTATATGTCCATATAAATTGGGAAAAATATCAATTTTACACACTAAGTTGTAAAAATGTGTCAAATTTACTCATTAAGTATCAAAATTCTATTTATATATATACTAACTTGTCAAAAAGTGTCAAATTTATTTAAAATAACGGAAAATTAAACGGAGTTAAAAAAATTTGCCGCATGTAATATCCACCTATTTTTTATTTGTTTTTAATTTATATTACTTTAATTCTTTTTCCATTCAAACAAAACCTTCAATTTTTTTCTCTCTTGACCCTCAATTCTTCATTTTCTTCTAACGGTTCCTCTTCATATCTTCATCTCTAATATGAGTAATTTATTTTTTCTGAAATCTCTATAATATTCATGAACACCATTTATATAGCTCTGATAGTCTATTCTTGTTTAAGTTTATAGCTGAAACTAAAATTGATCTAATAAAGCATTGATTACTGCAATGAAGATTAAATTATGAAATAATGAACTAATCATCTATAAAGATCTTTTTTTTCTCAACTTTTTCTAGAAAATTAAAGAACCAGCTATGTCGACGTCAGATAATAATATTGTGACAGAAGAACAACCAGGTGGCAGAAAAACTATGACGGCGGTGAAGTTGGCGGAACAGCCAAAGAAGTGTTCGAGATGCGATTCTATGAACACGAAATTCTGTTAATACAACCACTACAGCCTCGCGTAACCGAGGCATCTCTACAAGACTTGTAGAAGGTACTGGACAAAAGGTGGGGCTCTCCGTAGTGTATCGATCGGCGGTGACTGTCGGAAAAACAGGAAAATGAGATCCTGATCTAGGCTTTTAAACGGAGCTAATTCTAAAGATTTCGGCGGTTCTTCATCAGATATGATTAATGGTGGGTTAAAATTTTTCCATGGTATTAATGGATCCCACCTACTATGGATTTTAGCCTTTTATTTCATAATAATTACTTATATTAAAGATGAAAAGATGAAGATGAACAGCTAAAAGAAAATGAAGAGTTGAGAATAAAGAGAGAAAAAATGGATAGGAAAAAAATTGAATGTTTTTGTTTAAATGAAAAAAAAAATAAAGTAATGTAAATTAAAACAAATAAAAAATAGGTGAATATTATATGTGGCAAAAATTTTAACTCCGTTTAAGTTTTCCGTTATTTTAAATAAATTTGACACTTTATAACAAGTTAGTATATATAAATAGAATTTTGATACTTAATGAGTAAATTTGACACCTTCTTACAAATTGGTGTGTAAAATTGACATTTTTTCCATATAAATTATTGAACACTGTCGCAAAGTTGGGACCAGTGCGCTTTTCGACAAGTGGCAACACAAAAAATTCAAGGCCATGCAGTCAATACAGACTACTCAACTCTTTACAATATTCTTATTTGAATAGTAATTAATTTATAAGTAAATTTATATGTTTAATATGTTTATATAGCTTTAACTTATATCTTTTTGATTTGTTATATATCATCTTGCTTATTTAATTTGGTTTATACATACTAACTTATTCACTAAAATTAGTATAACAATTTATCTCAAATTTATTTTCGTTTATAAGTGGAATCAAACTCTCCATATATGTCATAATTATATCATTCATTACATAGTTCTCTGTCATCTGCTATGCTTTTGTCTACCTCTCAATTGAAAATAAATAATGATGTACATTTAATGCAAAGTTTGCTTTGACAAAAATAAAAATTAAAAAAATTAACCACTCAATCATCTATTTTATAAATAATATAATTATTTTGGTGAAACGATATTAAAAATATTAAATATATAATAAGAAAACATTTGTAAAAAAATATAACATATTTTTATTAATAATATGATCAATGTGATTATCAAATAATTGATAAAAAGATACTAAATACAAATTATTTAAATAATTAAAATTAATCCACAGTTGTAATTAATTGAGTTGACCTGAGAAAGTATCTTTATTTTTTATTGGGGCAGAATATTGGTGCAGCAAACTAGTGCAGAAGAATTCAAGACATGATAAAATGTGCAATGTTTATTACTTTCTAAACCAATATTTTTTTTAAAATATTATATATGTTTATGAATTATTTAATTTGAATATTAAGATGATATAATATTTTATTAATAATATTTGTAGTTTAAAATTAACTCCAAGTGAGTTTTCCATATTTTGTTTATTTCTTTGGGTAAAATTTTAAATTCCTAAGTGAATTGACTACTGTTCAGATAAGCTGTAATTTTCTAATAGAGCTAATAAAAAAAACAAAAAACAATGCAGTTCATTATAAATAACTAATTTAATTTAATTCAAATCAAATAACCAGAAACTTAACTAGGCTTAATACATATTTAGTAATAAAAATGAGTTAAAACATGTTTTGAAAAGTTTTAATTTATTTGAGTGATAGTGCTTCACAGCAATGACATAATGAATAGAATAATAAATAACCTGTGATCGATCAGTATGAGGAAGTGTATTTTTTTGTCTTTATTTATTTAATGATACTCTATTCTGTTTCAGTTGCTTACAAATAATCTCCAGAAACACACACAACTGAGAACACCCATATGTGAAATGGCCTTTAGAAATGATTCCGGCAGCGACGGCGATGAACTCAACGGAGAAGGGACCTGTTCAGTAGAGGAGGTCCGTCTGGTGGTGCCGGAAACCGATGACCCATCTCTACCAGTCATGACTTTCCGGGCATGGATTCTAGGCCTTCTCTCATGCATAATTTTGATTATCCTAAACACATTCTTTATATACCGAACTCAACCTCTCTCCATTTCGGCCATCCTCATGCAAATCACCGTCCTTCCGATCGGGAAGTTTATGGCGGCGACACTTCCCACGCGGCAGTTCACGGTGATGGGTCGAAGCTTCTGCCTGAATCCAGGGCCGTTCAATATAAAGGAACATGTCATCATTACGGTTATGGCGAATTGCGGCGTGTCTATGGGTGGCGGCGATGCTTATTCCATTGGAGCTATTACTGTTATGAAAGCTTATTACAAACAGAACCTTGGTTTTCTTTGTGGACTTGTTATTGTCTTGACAACTAATGTAAGTTTCTTTCTCTTTAACTAAAAAATGTTATCTTTTTAATCTTCATTTTCAACTTATGAACTTGGTTTCTTGATTAGATGGTGGGTTATGGATGGGCTGGGATGTTGAGGAGGTACCTGGTTGATCCAGTTGAAATGTGGTGGCCTTCAAATCTTGCTCAGGTTTCTTTGTTTAGGTAATTTACTTCAATTTCTACACCAACCACTTGCCAGTTGCATCAGATACTCCATTAACTTAAATTTACCATTGAGATTTGGGAATCATATTCTGAATGAAATTTTACCCTGATTCCAGAACATCAATATCTTGAATTTATTCTTTGTTTGCCATGCCATGGCAGGGCACTTCACGAAAAGAAGACAAAAGCAAAAGGATTGACAAGAATGGAGTTCTTCCTCATCTTCATGGCAGCTAGCTTTGCTTATTACGCTTTACCCGGATACCTTTTCCCCATTTTGACTTTCTTCTCGTGGGTATGTTGGGTTTGGCCTCGTAGCATCACTGCTCAACAAATTGGATCGGGTTACCATGGGCTCGGCGTTGGTGCCTTCACTCTAGATTGGGCTGGAATTTCGGCTTACCATGGAAGTCCCTTGGTAACGCCTTTCTCCTCAATCTTCAATGTTGGGATCGGCTTCGTCATGTTTGTTTACATTGTCGTCCCCGTCTGTTACTGGAAATTCAACACATTTGACGCTAGAAGATTCCCCATCTTTTCAAACCAACTCTTCACAACCAGTGGCCATAAGTACGACACCACCAAGATCTTGACGCCCAAATTTGAACTTAACGTCCCTGCATACGAGGGATATGGGAAGCTTTATCTCAGCCCTCTTTTCGCACTTTCAATTGGATCCGGCTTCGCTAGATTTGCAGCAACACTTAGTCATGTCGCTCTATTTAACGGCAGGTACATATTGCATTAGAAATATAATGGGTTAGTGTCTGTTTTTGTTCTTTTCTTGTTTGACGAAGTTGGGTTTGTTAAATTGCAGCGATATCTGGAAGCAGAGCAAGTCTGCGATGAAGAACGTCCAAATGGACGTCCACTCGAAACTAATGCAGAATTACAAACAAGTGCCATCATGGTGGTTCATCATCTTGTTAGCAGGGAGTATTGTTCTCTCAATTATAATGTCTTTTATATGGAAAGAAGTTGTGCAGCTTCCATGGTGGGGAATGCTCCTTGCATTCGTCTTGTCATTTGTCATCACTCTTCCAGTTGGAGTCATTCAAGCTACCACTAATCAGGTTAAACCAGTTCATCTTCTTCTTGAAACTGAAATGTTCATGACGATTGATTGACGAAGATTATTTCTTGTACAGCAACCCGGATTTGACATCATAGCCCAATTCATAATCGGTTATATACTGCCTGGGAAACCCATAGCCAATCTGCTTTTCAAGATATACGGGCGAATTAGCACCATTCATGCTCTCTCTTTCTTAGCCGATCTCAAGCTCGGCATCTACATGAAAATCCCACCTCGCTGCATGTACACAGCCCAGGTTTGAATCTATTTAGGTTTATAGTGATCTTCCAGATGATGTTTCCTTAAGAAAAATGTGTTATTTTTTGGCAGCTGGTGGGAACATTGGTTTCAGGCACGGTCAACCTCGCGGTGTCTTGGTGGATGTTAGGAAACATTGAGAATCTATGTGATATCGAAACCCTTCACCCAGAAAGCCCATGGACATGCCCTAAGTTCAGAGTCACATTCGATGCATCGGTTATATGGGGTTTGATTGGACCGGGGAGGCTTTTTGGAGCAGGCGGGTTATACAGGAACATGGTATGGTTGTTCCTTGTTGGAGCTGTATTGCCGGTTCCAGTTTGGGTACTGAGCAAGGTTTACCCAGAAAAGAAGTGGATTCGGTTGATAAACATCCCTGTTATATTGTACGGTTTTGCTGGAATGCCTCCAGCAACTCCGACCAATATAGCAAGCTGGATCGTGACAGGAACAATATTTAACTATTTCGTGTTCAAATTTAGGAAAGGGTGGTGGCAGAAGTATAACTATGTATTGTCGGCAGCTCTTGATGCTGGTACAGCGTTTATGGGTGTGCTGATATTCTTTCTACTGCAGAATGAAGGGCGGAACTTGAAATGGTGGGGATCGGAGCTTGACCATTGTCCTTTGGCGAAATGCCCGACTGCTCCTGGAATTTCGGTTCCAGGCTGCCCTGTTTTCAAATAGCTAGCATGATTTCCGTTTAGGGCTAATAAAGCATGATCAGGGTGAATTCTATTTAGGATTTGATGTCAATACATTTTTACTAATAATTGCCATCAATCTAGACAAAATTGATTTTACTACTGTAAATGCTTCTTTTCCAGTTGCTTTTCATCACTGAGAATACAGACCAGGTTTATGTTTGTTTTTTACATTGAGATTTTACTCCTATTATTTGATTTCCAAACAACAATAATCAAATAATGGACTCGATAATTCAGTATATGTGCTGAGAAATCGTGCAAGGCTCGGAATCTAGTATGGTAAAACACCCATATGAAAAGAAAAAGCTGAAGGAATTCATTATAAGTTACATAGTACATAATAATACTGGTGGCCTCCACAACAACCAAGCAATGATACTCTTTTGTCTAGATTATGAAGTTCGTATTCATGGCTTTTTCTTTCTCAATAACAACAGATTCAGCAAGAAACTTGTCACATGATGATGGTTTTGAGATACAAACAAGAGAAAAAAAAACAGGAAAAAACAGTTATTCATCTGTCCTTGTTTTCGTTTACCTCTGAATGGATTTGTAGAGGACAACGGTGACGTACTTGGCCAGAAACCGGTTGGTTGAACCGAGGGCTACAACAGGAGAGCCACTCTTACCTTTTTGCATGTAGAGATGGTTAAGAACGACGTGTTGGGGTCTTGAAAATGGAGGTGGAATCTCAAAATTGGAAGCAGGAGCATTGAGCAAAGTCATTTGTAGATGTGGAGGAACAGATGGCGGTTCCTTTGCAAAATCCTCTGAACCAAGGTTTAGATTGGAGTAACTCGATTCTGGGGATAGAGGAGGTTCGAAGCCAGAAATGCTTTCCACATCTTCCGGTATATAATCCTGAAAGCAAAGCCCGAGTTTATCATCAAATTTTGTATTCTTTATCTTCTTCTTCTACATATATATACTGTTATAGAAGAAGAGATGAATATTAGACCTTCAAATCAAGGATATTGTAAGCAAGTCCATTCTCATCTTGTCCCCATGGCATATCAGGAGAGTACCTCCTTTGCCCATCAACAACGAATCGATAGTGGTAAACACCCGAAGGAAGCACTCTCATAATAGTGAAATCCTTCCCGGATTTGTGCAAAAGCTTCCTGATCATACATATCATAGAATTGAAACCAAAGAAATTGAAATATAGATAGCCCAGATGAAGTGTTTTGACCACCTATACCTTGTCTTCCAATTATCCCAAGATCCTTCTAGAGCAACTTCTTTACCATCGTAGCTCCATGTAATCATTGTGGGAATCCCTTGCACATCATCCGAATCTGAACTTGACCATGGATGTGTTTGTATGTGTGCCTCATCAGGTCTTTCAAGGGGAACAACAGGAACCTGTCAAACAGATCAGATCATGCTCAAATTTTCCATAATGAGCAATGGGTAGATTCCAACTAGTGCAAAGTTTGACTAATCAGTTCCACTAAAATTGCAGTTTCTGGAAAAAAGAACACCTTTACAGAGATCCATAAGTAAATTAATTAGGAGAATGACAGTAAGTGAAATAGACCTGAGGAGTGAACATAAGTGGAGAGTGGGCAGCCCTAGGGC
Source organism: Impatiens glandulifera (assembly GCF_907164915.1). Lineage (NCBI taxonomy): Eukaryota > Viridiplantae > Streptophyta > Magnoliopsida > Ericales > Balsaminaceae > Impatiens > Impatiens glandulifera. The sequence goes on from NC_061870.1 coordinate 36,783,034, forward strand.
TTGGAGGAGGGGACTGACCCATCAGTTCTCCTCCATCAGATTGTTGTTGTTGCGGACCTTCTTCTTGAGCAACCATGTCATCCTCCCTCGACGGACTGTCACCACCACCACTACCTCCATCTTCTCTTCCATTCGCATTCCCCATTGGGTTTTCTTTCTGTAGACAGCCGTAAAACAAAAAACTCCAGAAAAGAAAGAAGTAAATAAAAAGAAGACGACTTTAGAATCTGGATGCAAGATTCCTCAAAAACCCAATTCCCATCAAATACCCAAATCAATTTAATGAACCCAGAAAGTGAGTCATGAGCACCGGATGCAGGAGAATTGTTGGGAAAATTCCCAGGATAATGACGAAGAGGCGAATCTAGAGAGATGTGAAATGTAGTTGGGTAAAGGAGTTGTACTAGTATATGATGAAGAAGAAGAGGTTAGTTGATTTGGTATTGATCTTGATGAAGTTTTGATTCCTCTGTAGGTTGTGTTTGGCGACATAAGTCATAAATTTGTGTGCTCCGACGAGCACGGAAGATGCTAAAATTGAGAAAGGGGCCCAATCAGTGCGTGGGGTTTTAATGGAGGTTAGACTTTAGAGAGATGGAGAGGAGAGAGGAGAGAGGAGAGAGGAGAGAGACAGAGAGATTCGAGAGGAGAGAGACAGGAGAGAGATATCTCTGCCTCATGTTTGATGATCATAGAGATATTGGGACTTGAGCCTCATTACGGGGTGGGCTTTTTCTCGTTACAGCCCAAATGCTTTGACAAAAACTCATCATTTTCACTTTTTTTTTTTTTACTTCTTTTACTCTCTATCTCCCTATTAATAATAATACATCATCATGATCATGTTTCAGTCAAAAGAATATAATTCATTCTATTCCATTTCTTTAGTTTAATCTAACCAACTAATCATTTTTCTTTCCTATTTTACCTTTTTACTTACTTTATAATCATAATTTACATCTATTTCCATATCAAATCTACTTGGGGGCATTAAGATTCCGTTACCTAAACAAAACAAAAATATCACTTTATATTCTGTTTTAAATTTTGTTACTTTCAATTTTCATTCAAGTTATTTTTTTTTATCTTTCCAGGGAAGACGAAGAACTGATACACTAACTGGCCGAACTCATCAAAATCATATTAGGATTTTTTTTTTTTTAAGAAGATTTTAACACATACTTCATACAAGATTGATAAAAAGATATTAAAATTTTGAGATAATTAGAAACTAATATTGTATCACGCTTATATCATAATTATTTTTAGAAATAGTTAAAATAAAAAGTAAAAATAATTTTACATTCATTTGGTAAAAAAAGATGCAATTGAATTAAATGAAAAATTTTGAAACAAAAAAGTGAATGATAACTTTTTAAATAAAATTTTAGATCAAATAAAAAAAATATCAATTTTTTTATAGTTTTTTTTTTAAATATCAACTTCTTTTGAAAAGAGAAAAAAGTTTTCCAAGAAAAAACAATAAAACAATAAAAACAACATATTTTTTTAAATACCAATAAGATCAAAAATTTTCATCCCATACAAGCTCTTCTTTTTCGAATTGAGGCGAATGCATATCTTTTTAAATTTTTTTTTTTTTTATAGTTTATAATTTTTTTTTCTTATTTGATTATAAGTTCAGCAAGTTTTATAGTTTGAATAAGAATTTATTTTTATAAAGTTTTTTTTTAGAATATTCTAAATGGTGAAATATTAATTAAAAATAATATATATATATATTTATAAATATAAAACATCCACCATTTAGAATAAATAAATTATAGGTAAAGAAATTTACTAGGAAGGTACAAATAAAATATATAAATGTAATTATCAATATAACTAATAAAAATTCATCACCATAGTAAATAAAGATTAATAAGCTTTTTTTCTCATATTTTCTGGCATAGACAAGTAAATCGGACAATTTAGAACACTAATTGCAATTTAGAACACTAATTGCATAGAGATTATTTTTTTATCTCTATTTCAAGTTTATGTTGTAAATTTTTTTTAAAACTGTAATAAAATGGTTTAAGACTTATTTTTTCTGTAAAAAAAATGGTTACATTTGGACTAGCATGCCTAAAATAAACTTGAAGACTAGTTAAGTAGTCAATATATTATTGGGTTTTAATTTAAAAAATTTATACATCATTTTATTTTTTAATTTCAACTATCTAATCATTTAATTAATCAATTAAAAAATATTTTTTTATTTAATATATATTATAAATAAGTTTAATTTATTTTGAAATTAATTAAAATAATTAAACAAAACAAGGCCTTAAGTTTATCTAATTGGGCCGACCCATTGGATCTTCTACACTCCACATAAATATTTAGAGGCGGCGACAAATCGGACGCTGGACGCCACCGCTTTCTCTCTCTCTCTCTCTCTCTCCTTTGCTAACCTCATCAAGCTCTGAGGTTATTACAGCATTTCATAATATATTTTAGATACCAATTTGTTCTTCTATACTTCTTTTGAGAATTTATGGAAACTTGGATATTTCTTTGCTTTGATTGATTATGTGTTAGGGTAGACGAAGTGAAACTTGGATTGAAATGCTGAACATCAGAAATTCAATTCTGAAACACGCGAGGATTAGGGCGACCGCATTCGTGAACGCGGGAAATGGTAACATACTCAGCAAGTTCGCACAGCATTTTAGCACAATTGATAATGATGCCGCACAGAATCAGATAATGGATCGAGTCACTGGCCTAGTAAAAGATTTTAGCGCAATCGATGCGTCTAAGGTGAATATCTGTTTCAGCTAATTCACAGACTCACAGTTAGGTGTTGTTTCTTGTTTAATTCGTTTGGGTTCCCTTTAAACAGGTGACTGAAACTGCTGATTTCCAAAAGGACTTGTCTCTTGACAGCTTGGATAGAGTAGAACTTGTTATGGCTTTTGAGCAAGAATTCTCTATTGAGATCCCTGATGATGAGGCTGATAAACTTACCTGCTGTGCTGATGTTGCTAAATACATAAGTTCTAAAACAGACCAGAAGAACAAGAAAGAAGGCTGATTAATTAGGTTTCCAATTCCCTCTTTTTTTAAAGTTTTGTTGTGGTGGTGGGTTTTCAATGGATCTTGATTTTGTGAGAATATTTCAATTCAGACCCAATATTAATACATGATTCTTGGAAAATCTTCCAGATGGTACATCTATTTATATACAATCTCTCTTTCACAAACACACACAGACACAAGCATGAATTGATTACATAGTAATTAAGTGTTCTCAGCTCAACATGTTTTGCGACCGGAAGCGCCACACAGATGAACACTTTAATGGCTTTTTACATCTACAAACTAGTGTTGTTGGTGCATTCCTCGTGTGAATGGTTTGGTGCCAAAACTAATTTCTTGGCAGTGTAAGAACGGATGCCGCCATTACCATCTGATGAAGCAGACTTCTCCAATTCAGAATGCTTTCCCGTGAATGAACGGTGGTGGTGACATATTGAGTTCTTTGGCACTTTTGTCACCTTCACACAACACCTCTTATCCAAATCTGGAATTGAGTGAAGGTGGGAAGGAAGATCGATCAAGAACTCTCCATACTTGTCTGTAGACCCTTCAACCCAGTTCGATTTGCTTGCTTTCTTATTAGTTCGACACGATACAACTACTGAAGCACCTGCCAGATTTGAGATTAGAAACAAATATATTTATTTAGTTTATATATATATATATGAAACAATGATTGTTTGATTTCAGTTTGAAGATCAGACAGGAACCTGAAATGGGTTGAGCCTGATCCTGAGCTTTCTCATCCGAACAAGGGGAACATAGAACAGAACCGTAAATCATGACAGTAGAAAGCTTCTCTTCTCCATAACCAGCCATTCGTGCCAAATCATCTCTGCTAGAAAGCTCTACCAGAGGATTTATCTCAAGTCCGGCGACCACCTTTGGGTGAACTCCAAACAGTAGAAGAGATAAGAAGATGAAGATCGCCATGGATGAACTGTTGCATTGGCCGAGTAAAGGTATGATCTCCATCTCTTAATGAATTCCTTTGTTTGTCTGTGATCTGTTCTTTAGCTTAGACGTTGTGTTAAAGCAAGAGGAATGAACAGACAATGAAAACCTACCTTCTAGTTTTATAATGTCAAAGGTATATATCATGCTCATGCATGGTTGAGTGCCCTTTTCATATACTGTTTGTTTTAAATGACGTAATAGTCCCTCCCTTTAAGCTTAACATTTTTTACTATCTTCAAATCATTAGAAAAATGAGTACTACACGTATATCATTACCCAAAATAATTAATTACCATAATTCAATTTTACTTTATCATTTCATACTTAAAATATATTTTGTCTGGGAATTTTAGTTCAACAGTTGAAGATTTTATAATAATTTCATAACATTGAATGGTACATAAGAAAAAGAAGAAAGGTGTTAAAAAGATAAATTTAGTTGAACTGTCAAAACAGTATAAATTAATGTAGCATCCGATAATGTTTAATACCTTGCACATTTTTTTTTTCTTTTCGAATTATCGACTTTTTGGTCTTGTAGGTCGAATATTTATGCTGGGTCACTCTGGTGGGGTTAATTCCTTGCACTCGTTTGTATATATATTATAAATTAGTTAGATTTTAACTTACAAAAATATGGGTTTGTGTGACGTTTTAAATGCTAAATGTGCATGATTGTTCGAGGAGAAGAAAAATAATCGGAAAAACATTGGCATTCGAAGAGAAAGAAAAATAATCGAAAAATATTGGCATTATATTTGGGTAGTTTGGTTGGTTGGAATGGAAGAAACACAAAGGGGAAGAGAGGTTGGAAGTTAGAGATGATGAAGTTAAAAGGGAAGTAGGTAGGTTGCCTACTTATGTCTTACGTGGTAAATAAAATAACACACATGAATTCAGGCTTTGCATCACTTGGACAAGAAATATATTCAAATGTATGTCATTTTCGTCATTTTTTCTAGCCTACTTTACCAACAAATATGTGTCTTTTTTTTATTGGAAATGTCAAATTATTATCATAAAATTGTTTAAACACATTTATTACCTCTTATAAACATTACCATTTTCCTTGTATTATTTTTTAAGATATGGACTTCAATTTAGAACGTTGTAAGTAATAATTGAATTTAAAATATTTGATTTTTTTATCTAAACGTTTTAGTGAGAATTGAATTCGACATATTTAAATTTTTATTGAAGACTTTTTTAAATATTTTATCATTGTCACGAATTAATAGTTATGTCCCAAATTCATTTTATAATGGATTAAGATATTTATTTTCTTACATAAGCATATTTTTCAGATGATCTTGATTAAGACATTCATTATTT